>NC_056746.1:1151034014-1151395694 GCF_019279795.1 Protopterus annectens
GTTTCAACCGACAATAGCTTGTACATCTCTGGCAATATATTGTCTGGACCAGGGGCTTTATTTGTCTTGGTTTTATTAATTTGTGATTTTAATTCATAGTGATTGGTTTATTAACAATATCTATTTGTTCTTGTGTTAACCTAGTGAGGATATTTTTTTAAGAAATAGTTTGATTTCATTGGGAGATAGAGCCTGAGGGTTTGAAGTATTAAGTGTATCATAATGAATTCTGAAGACTTCTAAAATATTGTTTAGATCAGTAACTTTCTTCTTTGTATGGGGGATATATAGTTCTTTTATTTGTGTAGATTTAGTAATTTTTTTGATTCTGTTTCTCTGGTAAGTAGGATTCATAGAGTAAGAATTTAGTTTGATTTTTTCTAAGTTAATCATAATTTTGTGATGTAGTATTTCAGAATATTTATTATTAGTTTGAATGAGTTCTGGTATTAGATCAGTATTGCCTTTTTGTATTTCTAATTTAAGCTTATCTACTTTATTTTGCAAGTCCAACATGTCTTTGTTCCATGTTTTCTTTTTGTTAATATACCAAGAAAAAAATTGCCATAATTATATGCTTTTAGAGAGTCACAAATATATATTTCTGATATGTCTTCTGTAAAGTTTATTTCAAGAAAGGTCTTTATTTCCTTTACGCAAAATTCTGTAAACTCTGCTAATTTTGTTATATATGAAGGTATTCTAGTGATAGGGATGGAATGAACTGAAACAAGAGCCGTTTCAAAAACTAATGCATTGTGATCTGATAAGGGGAAAGTTATGACCATAATCCCTTCTAATTTTGTTATTAAATCATTTGCTATGTATAATTCTAGAGCGGGAATTGTGTCTGTGTGAGTAGAAGGTAAAGAATAGTGAATCTGAGTCAGCAAATGTGTTGATATCTTAAATAGATGTTATGTCTGTGAATTTTAGAAGTACGTTTAATGTGGGAGATTTCATTCTCGTAGACTTTGAATCTGTATCTTTATCATCTGTAATACAATTAAAATCTCCCACCAATATTAAACTGCCTTTTACAAAATTGATTATGTCTTCAAAATGATGATTAATGGTTTTAACTCCAACTCCTAGAATCCAATATAAGTTGACTAAGGTATAAATGTTTCTATTTATTTAAATGGATACTAAGCAAAGCATACCAGATGAATCATGATGAATGTTGATTATTTTAGGAGTAATTGTTGTATTTCTTAAATAAAATAGCTACCCCTCTCTTTTCTTTCTAAATTGAGAATTTACCAAAACTCTGTAATTATCGAGATTTAACTTGTTTATGTCTTGCTCTAAAAGGTGTGTTTCTTGGAGAAATACTCGCTGAGGTTTATGTAAATGAATGTATTTAAATAAGCGTCTCCTTTTAATATTAATAATCCTTTTAATATTATTTAAACCAGTAATGTTTATAGACACTTCATATTCTAAATTTGAATTTGAAGTTGTATAACATTGTATATGTATATGACATAGGATATTAAGTATGGATTTGGGGAATGTATCAAATGGTTACCTGTAAGAAATCTATGTACATTTCTGATAGACACAAAACAACCAGTAAACAAGAAACTTACAAGTTTATTAATTCTAACAAAATAAAAACATTACTCAACACTATCAGGTAGTAAACCTCTTGCCTGACTAGTAAAACTACCCAAGCAAACCCTCTAACTGTATCTTATATGTGTAAGTTAACGCTCTCTACCTTGAAATTTATGTGAACTTTTGAGTATATTAATGTAATTTCAAATACTCCGCATACATTAAAAATTACAAAGTATTTCTGACTTATTTACCCATTCATATGGACAGTTGCATAAAAGAATACTTGGAAGAACCTGAGAGTAATCAAATATAAAACGCATTATAACAAGAGTGTATAAAAATTTTGCAGTTAGTTTATGTAATAAAACCTAAATATTAACATATAGCACTATGATACAAGATTTTGCATTTTGTTAATACAGTTATATCATTGTTGATACACATATAACAGTAGTTTATGCTGGTTAAAATACCTCTAGATTCAAGTCTAGGAGAAATAGTGTTGTTAATCCAGTAGGAGAAATAGTATTGTTAATCCAGTGTAAAGGCATTTGATGACTGCATATAACTATTTAACCAGCATTAAATTTTGACCATCTTTGGTGTCTAGTTGGATCTTGAGATAAGACAATTTGCATAACAATATATTTTAATTTAATATATGGTGTAATAAAAATATAAATAAGTGTGAAAATCTTTAAATCTATTGTAGTCTGCTATTAGGTTTCATACATGCTCTATGAAGTGCTTCATTTTCTTGTCTTCTGTAAGCCATTGCAGACCAAAAAGTGATTTTATTTTGCCCTTCATTGCATTAAGAGTTCAGTCACGTCTTATCAATTTGGTTTGCTGTCACAAAGCTTTGTCTTAAATCTAACAGCTGTACCACTTATCAAGTCCAGTTACTACTTATTGGTCATGTAATCAGTCTGCCGTATGTTGTGCGTCCATAAAATTCTTTTCATGTATAGTTCAGACAGCCCATTTAGTTTCACAGCTCTATTTACATAACTTCTTTGTGACTTTTGTTGCATTCAGTCACTCTGTTAACTAATGTGTGACTCTTTCCAACCCTACATTAGATTAAAAAGAATGTTAATAAAGGACTTTCTTTCCTTTTGTAGTCTTCTTGATCTAAATTAATATCTCATCTTGCTGTCTTTACTTATTTTGCAATAAACAGGCTTGATATTTCTTTTAAAGATATTCCTTATGCATGTCTAATTTTGTTGTTTATGCACTGGTCAGAAGTAGGAGTCCTAGAGTAAGTTAATGGAGATCATGTAGATTAGTCAAAAAAGAAAAAAGTATCAGTTGTAAAATCTTTATTTTTGTTTAGCTTATGGGTGTCTATCTCTGTGTTGTAAAATATGGAATAAAAGTTTTATCCAAATAACTCTAGTCTTTGTAGTAGTAAAGGAAAAGAAAATACTGTGCACACTTGTTTTTTAATAATGTTTATGGTAACTGAAGAGAGATAGTCAAATAGTGGTGTAGTAATAGGCTGCTGGGGAGGGATGGTGTTCCAGTTCCCTGCCTTGTGCCCCATTTGAGCATAATCCAGCTCTGGTTCTTTTGAAATACTGAAATAGAAGTGATGAGGCAGTAGAAACATGTCGTTATTGGTGTTAAAATTTAAGATATAGCATTTAAATTCTAATATATTTGTGGAAGTATTAATGTTAAAAGGTCATTTGGCACAGGAGCCTTTAATAAGCAGACATATCAAATTATTTTTCAATTTTTATACTTCCCGTTAAAACAGGATATAATTTATCATTGCTGCAGTGCTTCTTTTAACTGAGATTTACTTTTAGGAAGTTTGTAACGTTATATATTGAATAAAACCCCTAAATGCAAAGCATTTCCTGTATTTATGCAACTGATAAAAGGGTGTTTGCCGAGCTGCATCCGCATAGTTTCAGTGGGATGGGACTTCAAAGTTAGAAATGCGAGAGGCCTTGCGAGCTTGGCAGGAAAAGAAATGAAGCTTCAAACAATCAAAACAAGGTAAGGCTCGAGCTAAAGAGCCCTAGTGTGCGCACATAATTAGAATGGTAAAAGGAGCATTAAAAATAATCTATTGCCAGACAAGTGCGTAAGGCGCAATGATCCAAAAAATACCAATCAGAGCTGCATAAAGCAAGGAAGTCCCCACAGTGAAACACTTACAAGGTCCATATGTGCAGCAATCCCATCAGAAAGGCAAAATGATCATCTTTGAACATAAAGGAACAACTATGAACATAACCATTTACCCCAGGCGAACACAAAAGTCCTTTGTCAACTCTGTGCACCATTTATACACACAAAACAGTAACTATGCAACAATTAGCAGACCGCTTGCAGAGTCAGAGCAATGTATGGGTCAATAAATTTAAATCAGTACAGTGTAAACAGTGTAAGGAGCACATCACTCCAAGGAACTAGACCAGATCTATGTACATTAATCATAAACATTCAATTTTATTAGTATACAAAGATCGAAGGTTTCTGATCGTGTTAGAAAATGGGATATTATTGCTGCAAATTAAAATTTCACCTTAGGCAATTGTAAAACTTAATTTTCAAAGCTATGGATTGTTTGCACATGTATAATAATAGGAAAGTAACAATTATTCATTGCCCAGTGTTAATTTGTTTCAACAGATTAATAGTCAGATAAAAGTATCTGACCAGGCTTAATGTAGTGGTACTAGACATTTGTTACTAGTACTTAACAAACACAAGTAAAAAAAATCCATAAAGCAGTAAACTGGATGTCTAAGCTGATTCTTTTTTTTTTTTTTGTTAATAAATGATTGTCAAAAAATAAAAATGACTTCAAAAATTATAGCTGTACTTAATTTATGATAGAATTTTTCTATTCAGTAGATAAAAATGAATAGATGAAAGGATACCTGTATTAAGTGATGGTTTCTAAGAAAGAAAGTTTAACATTAGTGCAGTGTCTTGATAGGAACAACAACATATTATTATTGAATTTTATTTGTCCTTCATTTTTTCTTCTTTTCTGCAGTCTTCCAACCATTGTTATCTGCAATTCTTTTAGTAGTACTGCTAGTCCAGTCCATTGCTTCCACTTAATTAAATATATTGTTGTTGAATAAGTATTTTGTTGCCAAATCCACTGAGTCCATAAATATTTTTGTCCCTTCAGGAAAAAAAAATTCAGTCTGGCAGGGAATAATAAATGTGTTTTCAGTTGTTTCTTTTTAAATGCTTTTTATCAAGGGAAAGAATTATTTTCTTTTTGAAACCACAGCTGAGGAGTAGTCATTGTCAAATCTAACTACTTTATCTTGATATGTAATAGGTGAATTGGCCCAGGCAGTTTTTAATACGAGTTATTTGTCCTGACTAGAAAAAAAGTCTCACAATTATAGATCTTGGCTTAGTTTTCATTGTAGCAGAGTTTTCTGAAATAATTATGGATCTGTGTGACAGGTCCTGGATGTTTGACAATAGAGAATGTAGTTCCTTTTTGAGAGAAGAATTCTGTGAAGAGCTTTTTGTATAACTCATTCTGATCAGCTGAGAGAATTCTTCCTGTATAGTTGAAATTGACAGGATTTTTTGGATGTCAGTTGATAAAAAGTCCCTCAATAGGCGTCCCAAGGTTCTTTAGTAATATTGATAATGAAATGATCCTTGAGATGTTGTTAAATTCCTGTCAGAAATATTTTAAGGTAAGAGAGCTAAGAGACTAAACTGCTACCATGTCACCATCTTGCCACACCCCCCATACCTGATTCTTTTGAGCCAGTCCCCAAAAGACCAGGTAGGATCCTGGCAGCACAGATGGGAAGAGAATTACAGAACAAAGGAGTACCAATAGATGCTATTGTCATAGTGGCAGCCACCAAGAAAGAACTTGTGGAACAGAGTTCTTCTGCTCATCTCACTAATAGGAAGTCTAGGGCACTGGACAGGTTTGGGAAGCATATGTATGCTTCAGCAACCATTGCACTCAGGTCTTGGAATTACTTTGCACACTTCACCAGATTACAGAGGGATTTGACCAATGAACTTTCAAAATCTCTCTCAGGGACCATTACTTATAAAATAGAGTCTTCTATTACTTCACAGTTGGTGACCCTTCAGTCTGTTTCCATGAGGTTTATTCACCATGCAGCTTGAAGGAGCCTCAGGGGCAGTAGGTTCAGGCACTTCCATCAGGAGGCATGCCTAGATGCAGCTGTGTGATTTTACAGAACCCTTCAAGAGTCATCCTTCATCAATGCTCCTTATGACGGAAGTCCGTTATTTGTCCCCAAGGTATAAGACACGCTCTCCAGGTGTGAGCAAGATAGTAAGACCCTGTCTGCAGTGGGCGTACATTTTTCAACTCCTCAAAGAACCTTTTCGAGGAATCAAAGAGGTGGTCGGAAAATGTGGTTCAGAAAATCCCAGGGTCCATTCTATGATCCATGTGGAGAGAGTTCCCCCAAGGGGCAGAGTGAGGAACTCAGATGGAAGACACCGCCCATGCGGCAGAGGAGGTCCGCAGAACCAGGGATCCAGATTTTTTTTTCTGAGAGACCCTATCAGCACTCCTGAAAGGAGGCCCAATTGCCCACCTCTGGAGGCAGTCGGGGGTCACATCCCTGCACCAAAGAGCATGGCTGCACATTACAAAAGATACTTGGGTGCAGAGGATTATTTCTAGAGGTTATATAATTCCCTTTTCCTCTACCGCCCCCAATTAGTAAACAAAATTCCCAATGGTCCACCCAGTCAGAGGAAAACAGCAGCTCTGGAAATACAAAAGCTGTTAGAAAAAAGAGTTATCAAAGAGGTCCCCCAGACCAGAAAGGATCCTGAACTTATTCAAGACTCTTTTTAGTGCCAAAGAAAATGGGACCGGAGACCAATTTTGGATCTTAGCATTCTAAACAAATCTGTTCAGCATACCAAGTTCTGCATGATCATGGTGCAGTTAATCTTGCCTTTTCTGCAGAAGGACAATTGAATGTGCTCAATAGATCTCCAGGATGCATACCATCACATAAAAATGAACAGACTGTCCAGGAGATATCTATGCTACTGGCTGGGAGCCAGTCACTACCAATTCATAGTACTGCCCTTTGGCCTCACCACATCCCTCAGGGTGTTCACCAAATGCATGACAGTACTAGCAGCTCACTTGAGACTGCAGGGATTCCAGTTGTTTCCATATCTAGACATCTGGCTTATTACAGCTTCAACCAAGCGTCTGCTGATACCAGCTCAGGACTATGTACTCCAGGTTTTTTCCAATCTAGGAATTAAAATCAGTCATAACAAATCTCACATTCACCCATTTCAAACATTAAAGTTCATAGGGGCTTTCTTCAACACATCAATGACAGCTTCTTTCCCTTTGTCAGGTGTTTAAACTATTCGTTTTCAAGTCAGTAAAATTATTCAGAACTCATTCATGTCAGTCAGACTGATTTTACAGACCCTGGGATCCATGTCCACAGCAATAGTTCTAGTTTTGCTAGCAAGATACCATATGAGAATTCTTCAGTGGACATTAGCAACTCAGTGGTCCAGTCTACATCAACCCATGTCCACCAAGATGAGTGTAACTCAGGCCTGCAAAAAATACCTTTGGGGGTGGAGTCATTCAGATCACATTTTGCAAGATTCTCCATTCATCCTCCATCAGCCCAAGGCCATAGTAACCACAGACTCTTCCCAGATTGGGTGGAGGTGGCATTTCTTGGGAAAGACTGTTCAAGGCACTTGGTCCGCCAAAGAGGCCAACGCACATATCAGTATCCTGGAAATGAGAGCAATACTCATTCCAAGACTCTCTCCCTTCCAGAACTATTGTGATTCAAATAGACAATATGTCTTTAGTACAATATGTCAACAAACAAGGAGGGACCAGATTTTACCCCTTGTGTCAAGAAGCTACGAGAGTGTGGCACTGGGCGATCTCTTCATATCAATTTCTGGTAGCAACGGGCATACTTGGGAAATCCAACGTGATAGCAGACAAATTAAGCAGGTCCATACTTCTACCTCATGAGTGGTCTCTCAACATGAAAGTGGCAGAAATGATATTCCTCCAGTGGGGCCAACCACACTGCAGCCTGTTTGCATCTCCCCTGAACAGCAAATGCAGCAGGTTTTTTGTCCTGATTCCCCCTGCTGGGGAAGTCACTGAGGGACGCTGTCCTTCACAATTGACCCCCATGTCTCCTCTGTGCTTATCCTCCAACTCCATTAATCCCCAAATTCCTACAGAAAGCATTCCAATCGAAGAGCAAGGTCATCCTGATTGCCCCTTACTGACTTTGACAGATTTGCTTTCCCTTCCTTTGGCCTCATCTAGTTTACCCGCCTTGGATTCTGGATCCAATTGCAGACGACCTATCTCACCTGACAGACATTATTCCCCGGGATATCCTTGGCTTAAAGCTAACCGCAAGGCATCTCCAATTCCATTGCTAGCCAGACAACCCAAGCTGCTTTCCCTGGCCCATCGCATTCTTTTGTCATCCCACAAATGTTCCACTAGGAAAATTTGCAAGAGCAAATGATAAAGATTTGTCTGTTGGACACAGCAGCAAGATATCAATCCTTTTTCAGCACCAGTACTTAAAATTCTTGAATTCCTAGCTTCTATTTTTAATGACGGGGCTCATCCTTCTACAGTTAAGGTTCCGTTAGTTTCCATTTCCAATTTCCATATTAGAGTTGATAATTCTACATTGGCTTCTTCACGTCTTTATAAGGTGTTTGTAAAAGGAACCTTTCTACTCAAATTACTTTTCAAGGACCCCGCTCTACTGTGGGGCCTGAATTTAATGTTACAGGCCCTATTTGAACCTGCATCAAAATGTGAATTGAAATATTTGACTTGGAAGACTACATTTCTGATAGCCATAACGTCTGCCAGAAGAGTTACAGAAAACTTCAAGCTTTATCTTCTAAGCCTCCTTATTTAATTTTTCATAAGAATAGTGTGTCCTTAAGAACCAGTCCTTCCATCTGATGTTGTTAATCTTCATTCATTCCTTACTGGTGGGTACCGGTTCCATCCTCAGAACTGAGTCGGTCGTTATAACAAGCTTGCGCCAGCCAAAAAACTCTCAAGCTAAGCTTATCCACACTGCCCCTCTCTCTTTTACCCCAGATCTCGTTTGCTGCATATACTATCAAGATGTGTCAAGCCAGCTCTCAAGCTAAGTCATTTAAAATTCTCTACTTCTTGAAATTCTTTCTTGTTTCCTTGTAAAACCTTTTATAGTATAGTCATTTAGAGGTTGCTTACCCTCTGTAGTCTCTTCCTTAACCTTTTTTTATTTTCTTTACTAGGTTTGTGGTATTCTTTGTACCATTGCTGGTACAGGCCTCCCTTACCTCTGAGGTCATTCCCAATAACATTGTTGGTGTTCCCCTCTCTTTCCCTTTCTTTCTTTCCTTGTTGGCAAAAAAAAAAATTTTTCTCTCTCTAACTCTGGTTTTGTATAATCTGTTGATTATATTTGGTGTATACTGTGGACAGTGTTTTCTGTATACTTAATGATGGCACTGCCCTCCCCCCCTTACATCATGCTGGTCCTTCAACTACAGTGCCGAAAGATGAGGTATTGCCTTGGACCAGATATTCCCTGGTGGCAGATCCCTTTTTTGGATAGCAGTACAGCCCGTTCTTGGAACACCTGGATTCTCCAAAGGGGATGTCCACCCGCTCCTCCAGGAGCCTATCAGAATTGGAAGTAGTGAGACTCGTGGATCAGCTATTGGCGGCCAGAGGATTTCCAACTCCGTCCAAATTGTCCCTCTCACAAGGAGCCAAGGAATTTTCTCCACAGACTCCGACATATATTCCTCCTTTGGAGCCCTCGGCACCAATGCCTACCCTGGTATTCTGTTGGTAGACCTTACCATGGTTCCGAAGCCTACCCTTTGGACATCGATTCACTCGGAGCCGAGCCATCCACTGGATCATGACTGGGCAATAGCGTCTATTTTTTCTATGGCACCGTCTACTACGGTTCCAATCGCCTTGGCAGCACCAAGTCCTCCTATGGCCCCTCCCCTGGGGGGGTGGGCTCATTGGAGAAGGGTATGACCCCCGTCCCGAGGTTGTCTTTCTTGGTTCCGGGCTCCCACTCATGTTCAAGCGGGCCCGCTTTCCAGGGGATGGAGAGGACACTTGCCTCTGCTGACGCACAGCTGGTCCCTTCGGCACCGGAGACTCGTATATTCCTGTCGTCTGAACCACAGCTGATACAGTCCACTACCTTAGGATATCTAGCACGGGAACCTCAAGATACCTTTCCGCAATGTACCTACTCTTCACAGATGCTCCCACTGAGGAGGTACCACGTAAGAGGTCATGTAAGAGGAAGCATGTGGATTCCCTTGAGGAATCCCTCACAGAAGATACAGACTACGATGAAGGGGAAGGTCCCCACGGTTGCCCCCCAGAAGATGTCTCATTTAGAGACCTACTGGAAATTTTAAAGCAGCGGGGAGACTGGAAGCCCAGCAACCCTTCCTCTGAGGAGTCTGTATTCTTGCAGGCTTTCCATGCTCGACCCTCTACTTCTTGGGTGACCCCACCTGCAGATGACCTGGTGCAACTCATCGTGCAGCGGTCATGGAGGAATCCTGAAACTATTGAACCTATTTTCCGGAGACCAGACAAAATTCTTTCTCCACTGGAGGACAGCTCATACTGGTCCAAAGGCCTGCCAGTAAATGCTATGGTGGTGGCTGTGGCCACTAAGAAAGAACTCGCCAAGGAGAGCCATTCTGTCTATCCCCTGAACAGGGAGTCTTGGGCGATTGACAGGTTAGGGAAGCTGGTATTTTCTTCATCGACCTTTGCTATCTGGTCTTTGAATTACTTGGCACACTTTACCAGGCTCCAAAGAGACCTAATCTCGGAACTCTCTGGGGCCTTAGCCAGAATGACGAGGTACGTGACAAAGTTGCTTCACAGCTTGCCACTCCGGAATCCGTATCCAACTTGTCCATGTGGTTAATCTCTCGTACGACCGAAGGGGCAGCTAGAGCAGTGGGTGCAGGCATTGTCATGAGGCGCCACGACTGGATGCACCTATATGATTTTGCAGACCAATTTAAATCTCCTTTTCTCAATGCTCCAGTGGAAACTTCTTCCCATTTTGCCCCAAAGGTGAAAGGATGGGAAGACCCTGTCTGCCATGGGCGTACGTTTTTCTACCCCCCAATGATCCTATTCTAGGAATCAAGAGGAGTGGAAAAATGTGGTACAAGAAATTCCAGGGTTCTTTCCATTAACACACATGGTGAGTTTACCCCCCGGGTCCACGTAGTCAGGGATTCCTTCTCTGGACAGCCCTGTCAGCACTTCTGAAGAGCAGCCCAATTGCTTGCCTCTAGAAGCAGTCGAGGGACAGTTTTCTCTGCACCACTTTGCCTCGCAATCCACAACCACAAATTCTTGGGTGCAGACGATAATTACCAGTGGTTACCACATTCCCTTTGACCATTATCCAAAGCTACAGAGGCAAATCCCTGATGTTCCACCCAGTCAGAGGGACGGAGCAGCACAAGAAATTCAAAAGCTGCTTCAAAAAAGAGTCATCCAAGCAGTCCCACCAGACCAGGTAGAGTTTGGTTTTTATTCAAGGTTCTTTTTAGTGCTGAAATAGACAGGAGACTGGAGGACAATCTTGGACCTCAGCGTCCTAAACAAATCTGTCAGACAGACAAAATTCTGGATGGTCACATTTCTGGAAAAAGACATTTGGATATGCTCGATAGATTTTCAGGACACGTACTACCACATAAAAATGGACAAGTGCTGCAGAAGATTCCTCCTCTTCTGGCTAAGAGCCAATCACTACCAATTCCGAGCACTGCCCTTTGGTCTCTCTGTGGCCCCCAGATTGTTCACCAAATGTATGGCAGTGGTAACATCTCACTTGCGACTGCTAGGATCCCAGGTGTTTCCATATTTAGACAATTGTCTCCTTACCGCCCCCACCAAATGTCTACTGGTTACAGCCTTACATTACACCCTAAAGCTAGCAAAATACTTAGGGATCTCAAAAAACAAGGAGAAATGCAAGTTGACTCCTTCTCAAACGCTGGAACTCAAAAGGGCAACTTTCGATACTCAGTCTTGGCTAGTCTTCCTCCCACTTCACAGATTAGAAAGACTAAGGTCTCAACTCCGGGTGATACTCTCTCAGAACAAAGTTTCACCTTGGGCATTCCAACTACTAGGATCAATGACAGCATCGATTACAATAGTTCCCCTGGCAAGCCTACGCATGAGGCTTCTACAGTGGCTTCTACTAACATAGAGGTCTCTCCATTTTTAATTTCTCCAAGTCTTTTGGGTTTCTAATACCATGACGGGAACGGACCTCATTCTTAAGTCAAAGTACAATTAAAGTTCATGAATTAATATTGTTTCACTCTTTGACATCAGCAAAAATTGCTCTTTGCAGCACCCACAATGTGCTCAGTAATGACTCCTTTTGCAGTTCATACGGGGTTACATGTATTGGTAGAATATCTAAATAAGATTTTAGACTCTTTTTTTTATAAGACCCATTGATCCTACTACTATTGTATCTATCTGGGTATCTTTCTTCCACATTGCTCTCATTTCTGCTTGCAGATCCTGGTATTTTATAACTTTGTGTGTCTCAGTGCGCGGGACACTGTAGTCATTGGGTGTGGCGATTTCAGTGGTCAATGCTACTTTTGTTCTACTGCCATAATTGAGTTTTGTTCTAAATGACTATAAACTCAGTCAGCATGAATTCCCGTATATAGTTTATACATCGTCGAAAGGCAAGTTATTGGTCTATCATTTTTGGGGTAGTTTGCAGGTTCACTCTTAAGCAGGAGCATTGTTTTACCTGTTAGCCAGATTGGTGTCTGTTCGGGGTGCGCATATAAATAATTCTTACTCATGGCTAGGTCTTCATGCAAAGATGTTAATAATTTTAACCAAAAGTTAGGCACTGCATCTGGGTCTGGGGCTTTCCAATTAGAGGATTTTCTTAACTTTGTTTCAATCTGTCTGGTTGTTACTTCATCCCATTTCATATCCGGTACCTTTATTCTTCCTTCTTTTACTTCTTTTATCCATTTAGCATATTTGTTGTGTTCCACAGGATCTTCATAGATACTTCTCCAAAATACATCTATTTCTTCTTTTTTTGGTGGTCTTTCAATTCCTTTTACCTTATATCCCAATTCTCTATAAAACTTTTTTGGGTCATCATTAAATTGTCTATTTTGTACTTTTCCTTTATCTTTATCTGTGTATTTTCTACGTTTTTCTGCCTGTGCTGAAATTTTTAATTTATTATTTGCTGTAGTGCATGATAGATACTGGTCTTTTCTAATACTGCACACTGTCTTTTTTAGTATTTTTGTTGATCTATTTCCTCTTATATAGTCTTCTAACTGTGACACTTCTTGTCTTAATTGCTTTATATTTTTATCTATTCGATACTTCCATGATGATATTCGATTTCTCCCCTTCCTTTGCCTCACTACCCTGTGCTCTTGTGGTAGAACTTTCAGTTATTAATTTAGCTGCACAGTAACATATCCTGTTTACTTCTGTTATATCGCATGGATCTCTATGGACAGTCCTAATGACCTGTGTTCATTTGTTTTAACAGGCTTCTAACTTTTGGGGTTTTATTGACCTTCTTGCAGTCTATGTTTTTCAGTGATTTTAATATATTTATGTCCATTACATCAAGCAACTCTTCCCTTAGTTCATTTTCTTCCAGACTGAGGGCACATCACATCCTTTGTTTTCCACTTCTTGCGGGCATTCTGTAGAAAGTTCTATATCATCTTCCTGTGGCACCTTATCTTCAAATTCATCCTGTGCCATCCATTATTCTGTCATATGGGAACTCACTGGCCTATCACACCTCAGCATTGACTGCATCAGAGTTTCCGCTGTCTCCTGTTCCTTCCCTTGCTGTGTAGCTTTAAGTGAACATTTATACTGGTTTCCTATGGAAAGCTCCAAAATATCTTGATATGGCACCTGACCAATTGCTTCCTGTTCCACTGGTCCCCCTTAATTTGGATATCCATTGCTATATCCTGTTGTGGTACTTTTTCCTGCATTAGATTTTCTACACTGAATCCTTCACTTTGTAGGTGCCCAATAACCTCAGTTTCTGTTTATTTAACTTCTCCATTACTGATCTCTTTTTCCTCTTTGTCTTCTTATTTTTTGTATTGTAAAGTTTTCCATATCCGGATTCCTTTGCCTATATTTCTCCTCAGATATCTTTGGTGCTTGGTTAGTTTTGCTTTCTCATTTGCATAAATATTACACCATATTAAATCTCTCTTTCTTTCCCATGTCTATATTTCTTCTTCAGATGTCTCCTGATCTTCCTGCTTCTCCTTAATTTGAGGACTCACTCCATCATGCTGTGATGTAGTCTGTGACTTTCACTCCACAGACACTCCATAACTTGAACTTCTATTTATTTAACTTCTGCTTTACTAATCTCCTTTTCCATATTCCATCTTTGTGATATTACTTTTTTATTGTGAAATTTTCCATATCTAGATGTCTTTGCCTGTATTTCTCTTTGAATATATTTGTGGCTGCTTTGTCTGTATTAATTAACTTGGCTTTCGCCTTTGCATAAGTATTGCACCATATCAAATCTCTCTTTCTTTCCCATGTCCACATTGCTTTTTTATACTTTTGAAAAATTTCTAGGTTTTGTTGGTTTACATTTTTGCACTTCCTCAGATGCTTCTTTTTCCAAACAGATAGTTTCTTGATCTATATTCTGTTTTTCAAAAATCTGTTGTACTAATGAACGCAAATTTTTATTTGAAGCTCCTGACAGTTTTTCCTGTGAAAGTGTTTTTCTTTCCTCTAATTTATGTCTTAATCTCTTTGTATATCCTCCATCTTGTAATTCTGGCTTTTTGCATAATAGTAACAATACATAATTTCTTTCTTATCCTCAATAGACCACTCTATCGTCTTTATGGCTTTTCTCTGGCCTATCAGTTTTTGTGATTTTTGTGAACTGCTGCTACTTTCTACATTAGGGGGTCATCCTCCCCTTGGGCCTGGCCTGGCCCCATTGTAGGAATGTTTCTGGATTTTGAGGATTGTACACTGTCATGTTTTCCAGTCCTGGCACCAGTGTGCTCACCAGGATTGGGCACTTTTTTATCCTGGAACTTGTGCACCCGGCTATCTTTTTTTGTTTTTAACCTACTTCTGTCCAGGATATATGCTATATAAATACAGTCTATATATCAGTGTCGCCTTGGTGAGATTTTTGTGAAAAATCGGGTCCATCTCATGAAGGTACTCACCAAGACTTGAGGATGAATTCAACTTCAGCGTTACCAGCTTGCTGACTTTTCATCTCTCCATTAGGACCCCTTTGACTCATCCAATGTCCTTTCACATCCACATAAACCGATGCAAACAAGATTTAATTTGGTTTGTGAAACCAGAAGAACACCTATGGAGTTGTCCTTTATCCCCGTCTCAGCCCAAGGCCATAGTGGCCACAGTGCTTCCTTGATGGGGTGGGAGGGCACTTCCAGGGAAAGACAAGACACTTGGTTCCCTGTGGAGGCCAATCTGCATATCAGTGTTCTAGAACTGAGGGCAGTGCTTCTAGCATTGCAAGCACTGTCCTCCCATCAGTGACAATTGCTGTCTAGTCCAGCAACATGTCACAGTCTGGTATATCAGCAAACTGGGATACCAGGTCCTACCCATTGTATCGGGGAAGCTATGAGAATTTGGCAATGGGTGATATCTTCCAACCGCTTTCTGATAGCAGCGCACATTCCCAGGGATTCCAACATACTCGCAGACAAACTGCATGAATGTATTCTCTTGCCTCACAAGTGGTCCCTCAGTCCTGTCATAGCGGCAAAGAGCTTCAGTCGCTGGGGTCAGCATTGCTGTGATACTTTTGCATCCCCTGCAAACCACAAATGCAGCAGCTACTTTGCCCTAATTCCCCCACAGGTGGAGTCACTGAGGGATGCTCTGGTACACAATTGGCCCACGGGACTTCTTTGTGCTTACCTTCCCCTTCCTCTGATCCCGCAATTTCTAAAGAAAGCCTTCTGGTTGAGAAGCAAAGTAATCCTCATAGCACCCTATTGGCCCCAACAAGTTTGGTTCCCCTTTCTTTGGCCTCACCTAGTACATCAACCATGGATTCTTGGTTCAACTCCGGAACTGCTGTTGCACCCACAAGGGTTGATGCATCCAAACATATCAAGTCTCAAGCTGACAGCTTGGTTCCTCCACTTCCAATAATTCCCAGGCAAAATAACCTATCCTCCCCTGTACGTAACATTCTTCTGGCTTTGCATAAACCATCCACCAGGAAACTTTACCTCAGCAAGTGGCAAAGATTCATAATTTGGTCTCGTGAGAACGAAATAGACCTATTTTTAGCTCCACCAGATTTGATACTGGACTATTTAACGAACCTCTTCCATGCAGGAGTGGCAGCTTCAACTATTCAAGTTCACCTGGCTGCTATCTCTCACTTCCACAATGGTTTCCAGAACTCGTCCTTTATTTTGCACCATCTGTGCAAAACCTTTTTGAAAGGTGTCACCCACATTAGACCCCCTTTCAAAGAGCCAATCGAACCCTGGAATTTAACACTAGTCCTAAATCCTTGACTCGTTCCCCTTTTGAACCTGCTGCCATTTGCAATATGAAATTCTTATCCTGGAAAACTTTATTCTTGGTAGCTATTACTTCAGCAAGGCGAGTATCTGAATTGCAGGTTTTGTGGATAAAACGTCCTTACGTGGTTTTCCACAAAGACAGAGTATCACTCTGGGCTAATCCCACCTTCTTCCCCAAAGTTATTTCAAATTTGACTATCAGTCAAACAATTGATCTACCAGTTTTCTTTCCAAAGTTTTCTAATAAAAGGGAATATTCACTACATTTACTTGATGTGCATAGACAATTGAGATTCTACTTGGGCAGGACTAAATTGTTATGAAAATCTGACCAATTATTCTATCATTCTCAGGACGAAAACTGGGAAGATCAGTTTCCAAAGTGACTCTATCCAAGTGGTTAAGAGTTTTGCCTTTGCTTTATTTACCAACAAAACAAAGCTCTTCTACCTGACAAGTGCATTCAACCAGATCAGTCGCAACATCTGTTGTCTTCCATGCAAGAGCTTCCATGGATGACATTTGTGCAGCAGCAACATATGGGCCACTCCTCATACATTTATTGCTCATTACAAATTAGATTTGGTCTCCAGGGGGAGAGCCTCCTTTGGTTCAGTGGTGTTCTGGAACATCCTTCCATAGGGCCTCCCAGGAAATAAAGTAGCTAGGGACTCTGTCCCATCAGTAAGGAATGAATGAAGATTAACAACATCAGATAAAGAAGTTATGTTCTTACAATAACGTTCCATCTGTATTGTTGATCTTCATTCATTCATTACACCCCTCCAAAAGACTCCTGGAGTTTCGGATTTGGTCCTATTTTATGGTTAGGTATTTGTTCAGATAAAGCCTCTGCTTTTTATCTTTTTCTTACAGACAAACTCGATCTGAGGTGATAGAAGGCACTATGAGTAAGCTTAGTTTGAGGATTTTTTGGCTGGTACGAGCTTGTTATAATGGCCAACTCATTCCAAGGATGGAACCGGTGCCTGTCAATCATGAATGAATAAAGATCAACAACACAGATGGAACATTATGGTAAGAACATAACTTCTTTTTTCTTCCTAGTGGTATCAGGATCTAACATTAATCAGTCTATTAATCTCCCAGTATCCTTTCCAAAGTTTTCAAAGAAAGATGATTCCATTTTGCACTTATTAAATGTTTATAGACAATTACACTTCTGTCTACACAGATCAGAGAAATTTAGGAAATCAGACCAGTTATTTTTATCCTTTACAGAAACCAGATTGAACAGCCAGTTTCAAAAGTAACCTTATCTAAATGGGTGAAAGATTACATGTGCTTTGTCTATAAAATGTTTGGTTTGGTCTTTCCAAAGTCTGTAGGAGCCCATTTATCCAGGTCCATGGCAACTTCATCAGCCTTTTTATTCAGATGTTCCATGGACGATATTTGTGCGTCTGCAACTTGGGCTAATCCTCATACTTTTATTACTCATTACAACTTGGATCTGATCTCTAGGGGAAAGAGCATCTTTCGGCTCAGCGGTACTCAGGAACATCCTTCCTTAGGGTCCACCCAGGATTCAGGTAGCGAGGGGGGCGGGGGCTGTCCCAAAGGGTGAGGAATGAATGAAAATTGACAATGTCAGCTAAAGAAGTTGTGTACTCACCATAATGTTCCATCTGTGTTGTCCCTTTTCATACTTCAACCCCCACCAGTCCCCTACCCTGCTTATTTCGATCATAGGATCCTAGGAAGTTACTAGGCTATTGACCCTGAGGTCCTTACAAGCCTTGCCAATAATTTAGCCTATGATGACTGCTGTAAGAGCATGAGAGTATTATAGGAACCAAAGATGTTCTTGTTTCACTGTTGCAGTCATCACATTTGGGTTATCTGCCTGCAGGTAGCCATCAGCCGGCCTGAATACCAGAGTCTTCTGATTTCTCCATCGGATGCTGTCACTTTTTCCTTGACGTCAGGTCGTCAGGGGTATGAAACATGCAGCCGACGTCATTACATCAGTCTTTCTTGCCGTGTGGTGCCCGAAACAGTTCACAAGTGCCGGTTGGCCGACTCCTGAAATTTTACTTTTCGAGTTTCAGACCCGAAGTCTTCAAAAAAGCTAAGTACCCCATTGGGGATCTTTTTTCTTGTTCTAACCGATGTCAGTAAAAGTTAATTGTCTTACCTGTGGAAAGCAAATACTTCATAGAGATTTTCATTCTTACTACATCCCCTGTTTAGGCCCAGACCACGACGTCCCTCGTTGTCGGTTTTTTGCCTTATTCAACGCCCGAACTATCTGTCGTTGGGCTATTTTTGCAGCTAATTATTTTCGTACTCGTTCTGTGTACTCCAAAATGGCTTTGTCAAGCCATCCGACTACTGATCTTCTGAAAAAACATAAGGATAGAGACAGACCGCATAGGTCAAAAACTGTAGACGACGCTTCTGTTAAGCTAGTCACCAGTCTGCCGGTACTCAGTGAGGCGCTTTCGCAGTCCCTGATACCCGCTACTTCTGATTCGCAGACCTCTACTGAGACCCATTCGGAATCCGGTATGCCGTGAGAGGCTTCTTCGACTATGGAACCTGTGGATGTCTCTACCTTGGATGGGTCCGGAGCCGCTGTGCAGGCACCGGCTTCCGAGGGTGTATTCAGGCCTACAGACATTCATATTAAACCAATGCCATCATTTTCATCCAGGCCTAAAACACGCACCACGCCTAGGAAACCGACGACCAAACCGCAGGCCCAGGCCAATATGCCTAAAAAACAAATGCTTAGAATGGCTGAAGATCTCATTACCTTGATTGGGGGAAGCCAGCCTTCCCCCTCTAAGAGACCTAGAACTGAGTTTCTTTCTGATTTTTCTGATCAGGAATCTGATTTTTCTGCTCCTTTTGATTACCAGGATTTGCCCTTATCTACTTATGAGGATACTGATGGAGAGGATTCCATTCCCTCTGCTTTCCCTCCAGAAGATTTTTCTTTTGGTGAAACCTTGCACATTCTTAGGGAGCCTTTCTGCTGAGAAAGCCAGGATTACTCTGACTCCAAAAAGAGGCTTAGGGAATTCTTACTTCTATCTCAACACAGGCCTTTAGCTATCCCTCCTATTCTGGATATTGTAGATGATACTTTCTTGGAATCTAGCCTTTCCCCAGACACTTAACCTCCAGCTCCCAGAAAACCTGACCGGTATTACAGAGTACGTGACTCTCACAAGTTCCTCTTCAAGAATCCTTTTGGGGATCCACAGACTATTTCCCAAGGACTAAAAGGCATTAAAGCTACTGCCGCCAAAAAGCCTACCCCTTCTGATAGAGATTCTAGAGCCTTAGACAGATGGGGTAAGAAGGTATACACTTCTGCTACTTTGGCCATCAGGGCCGTAAATTGCCAGTTTCATATGTTAAAGTATCAGCAGCATGTTATGGGGCTACTTAAACAGAAAATAATGTTGATTCCTGACTGTACTAAACACAAAGAATTACAGGATTTAATGCATTCTGCAGAACAAGTTGGTAAACATACTTTGCAATGTGGTTTTGACGCTTTAGAAGCATCTTGCAGGGCTGCTGTCACTTGGTCTGTACTCAGAAGGCATGCTTGGCTTAAAGAATAAAACTTGCCAGATCATGTAAAAGCTAAATTACTGGATTCTCCCTTAAACCAAGACCGCCTTTTTGGCAACAGCAGAAGAAGTCCTCAAAAGGATGAAGGAAAAAGCTAAATCTATGCAAACTGTTAAAGATTTCCTACAAGTACAGCCTCCCAGATTCAGTAGGCATTGGCCTTTTAAGAACTGGTCCTTTCCAGTCCTTTCTAGGCCTTTTCAGTCCAAACCCAGGAACAGCAGACCACCTAGGTTACAGTCTCAGGCTTCACACAAACCTAAGCAGGGGGGCTCCCACTTCCAAAGCAGGGAGTAGTAAGCCACCCCCCTACAGAAACATGGCACAATAACTTAAACCTTAACCCTTCCAAGCCTATGGTACATAAGCAGGGGAGAACCCACTTGTACCTCCTGTGCAGACTAGCCATGGCTCTGTGGAACACAGCCTTGAGCTTCCAAGTGAACTTGCAAGCTCAATTCCTGCCAGGTATACTAAATTCACTGGCAGACGACTTAAGCAGAAATCTCATGCACCCACACGAATGGAAACTAGATGCCAAAATATTTAACCTCTTGAGGAACAAATGGGGGACTCCATAGATAAACGTGTTTGCCTCTCCTCAGAACTACCAATTGAACAAATTCTGCACAAGAACTCCCCACAGCCAAGCTTGGAAAGTGGATGCCCTGTCCTTTACCTGGGAAAGCCTCTCAAGTTATGCCTTTCCCCCTCTGCCTCTCCTCTCGAAGGTTCTACTAAAGATCAAACAGGACAAGCCAAGGACACTACTGATTGCACCAGACTGGCCACGCCAGCACTGGTACCCCCTCTTGCACAGCATGGCACTGCTACAACCATAGCACCTGCCTCAGACCCCTTCCCTGCTGTCCCAGCAGGCGGGCCAGATTCTGCACCCTCATCTTCAAACCCTGAACCTTGCAGCCTGGCTAAATCCTTGAGCTCTCCCTGAGCATCCCTCAGTAAGCAGGTACTGGATGTCATTCTGGAGGCAAGGAGGCCTAGTACTAGAAAATCCTATGCTGAAAAGTGGAAAAGATATTGTTCATGGAGCCTGGCTCAGGGGATGGGCACAGTGGTGCCCAGCTTACCTCAGATTCTACAGTACTTAACAGAAATGCTCCACGGGGACCTATCCTTCTCGCCAGTTAAAATTCATGCCTCTGCCATTTCAGCACATTATAATACAGAGCCACCCCTTTTCTCTCATCCCTTGCTAAAGCAGTTCCTTAGAGGGGTTAAAAATTTAAGACCCCCCAGGAAATCTCCCACTCCAGCCTATGACCTTAACTTTGTATTGGAAGAGCTCACTCCCCCCCCCCCCCACACACTTTGAACCAGCAACTACAGCTGAGTTTAAATTCCTTTCTTGGAAAACAGCCTTCCTTCTAGTCATCACTTCAGCAAGAAGAATGTCTGAATTACAGGCCCTCATGGCAGTGGAACCCTTCATTATCTTCCATGCGGACAGGGTTTCCCTTAGGACTAACCTTGCCTTTATGCCCAAGGTGGTGTCTTCTGTGGCCCTAAATCAGTCCATTCATTTGCCTACTTTTTTCCCTAATCCACAAAACAAAGGGGAACGAATACTACACTCTCTGGAAGTGCACAGGCAACTTAGATTCTATTTGGATGGGACTAAGCCTACCAGAAAATCTGAGCAGCTGCTAGTTACCTTTTCTGCATGGGCAGAGGGGAGGGCCATTTCAAAGCAAACCATTTCCAAATGGATAGGCCATTGCATTCATTTCTGCTGCAAGCACCATGGAAAACCTACCCCACAGGGGATAAGATCACATTCCACCAGGGCTGCATCTACCTTTGCGGCATTTCTCAGAGGGGTCCCTACCAGGGAGATCCTAGAAGCTGCTACCTGGAGCTCTGTACATACCTTCACCAAGCATTACAACTTGCCTACCTTTTCTAAATCCAGAGCTGGATTTGCCACTGCAGTCTTGATAGCTGGCCCTAATGCTGTTTAACTTCCTCCTCCCTTCCTTAGCTTTGGGAATCAACCCAAATGTGATGACTGCAACAGTGAAACACGAAGAACGTAGTACAGTTGTGTACCTAATATAAATTTAGATGTTCGAGTGTATTCACTGTTGCCGTCTTGGTTACCCTCCCTCCAACCCCCTGACTTCTCTTGGCTCTATCTCTCCTTATGGTTGGTATGTCTATTTTTTCTTGTGTATTTGGTTTTTGATGGGGGTTTTACCATACCATTTAATTTCTTCCTATTATGGGGGCACCTGATGTCTGGGGCAAGAAAAACTGATGTAATGGCATCGGCTGCATGTTTTATACCCCTAATGACCTGGCGTCAAGGAAGAAGTGACAGCATCCGATGCAGAAATCCGAAGACTGGTATTCAGGCCAGCTGAGGGCTACCTGCAGGCAGATGACCCAAATGTGATGACTGCAACAGTGAACATCTACATTTATGGTAAGTGTACACAACTGTATTTTCCTTCTAATTGAGCTCCAGATACTTACTTTCCATATTACTTTCCATATTAAAGCTAGAATTTCATTACGTCTTGCTATAAGAAGCTGCAAACAAGATCTGGATAAAGAGGGGGACTTCTGCATTATGGCTAAGGGAGGAGCTTGAGAGCTTGTAATGTCCACGAGCTATGAACCAGAGACCAAATTGGACCCAAGGATCAGATCTGAACCCATACGTTGAGGAAGAATAAAAATGGACAACACAGCTGAAAGATTATGGTGAGTATATAACTTTTTGTGTATCAAATTACATTTAAATGAAACCTTATCTTGAAAATTTAAAAATATTCCTTGTCCTTTATCCGATCATAATGCACTAAGTATTAATGTATTAATGGATATAATGAAATTCTGATTATTTACAGAATCCCAGTATATATGATGAAATTAAACAATTTAAGAGTTACCTTAAAGAACAAATTGAGGATTTTTTATCTTTGAATGGTAATGGTCAGGTTAGTAAAGTCATTTTTTTCTGGCTCCTTAAAAATGCATATTAAAGATAGAATGGGAAGATAGGCTAGTAATAAAATGAAAGCATGGGATAAAGAGTTTGTTAGAAATACAAGCTGAAATACACAAAGCGAGGTTTGAACAACAAATAAAGAAATTAGATAACATTGAAGTCATTAAAAATGACAAAATATGAAGCAGTTTTAACACCTAAAGTGGAGATAACTGTAGAAAAAATAAAATTGCACAGTTATGCAATGACGTCAAAAACTGTACATAGATTAGTTAATAGAAGTAAGATGTTAAGCAAAAAGGCGCAATTTAATAATATCCAAAATCCTCACACTAATAAGCTTACTGCAGACATGGACGAAATGCTTAATATTTTTTAAAATTTCCATGAGTACCCTAAAAGGATAAAAATAAGCCTGATGATTACAAAATTGACAAGTATTTAAAGAAAAATGTTATTAATAAATGTAATGACCAACAAATATCTTTGTTGAATAAGCCTATTATCCTAACAGAAGGTAAAGAAGCTTTACAAAAAGGGGAAACATGGTAAAAGCCTCAGGGTTAGATAGTTTAAATGTGGAATTGTATAGTCCGATTCCAATAAATATTTTAGAATTACTGAGTGATGTTTTCAGGATAATTCAGAATGACAAAATAAAGACATGCAGTAGGTGGATTGGACACTCTAAATTGGCCCTAGGTGTGAGTGTGTGCATGTGTGCCTTCTGTGGAAGGTTGGGTGCCGGGCTTGCAACTCGACACCGTAAAACTCCACTGCCAATCATGGGTGGACAGGTGATCCGCTGTGGCGACCCCTAACCGGGAAAAGCCGGAAGAAGAAGAAGAAAATAATAGCTCCCTCATGGAATTTTTCTGTCATCTCGCCTACAGTACTTAAACAAGGAGAGGGTAATAAGTTAATTTCTTCATATAGACCTATTTCATTGTTAAATATACTGTAGATGTAAAATATTTCCTTCCATCTTTGCTACAATATTAAGAGATATAGCAGGTAAATTTAATTAATAAGGATCAAACAGGATTTGTAGCCAGTAGACTAATGTATGATAATATGAAAGGGTAGTAACTTTCTTAGGTTTAGCAAAGGAATGAAGAAGAAACTGGCCCTAATTAGCTTAGATATCAAGAAGGCTTTTGATTCTGAGGTTTGAAACTACTTGTTTAAATCTTAAGAAGTGTTTGCATTTCCAAAACAGTTTATTGGAGTAGTAAAAAACTTGTATAGAGACTCCAGAGCATATGTTGAAATTGGATCTTACATTGCTCAGAGATTCACTTTAAACTATTTGTATTAGTTATGAACCCTTAGCTAATAGTATAAGAAGCAATGAAAATTGATGGATTCTCTGTTAACAGGGATTGTCAATCTTAAATACAGCTTTTTGCAGATGATACTTTACTAGCTTTAGGAGCTTATATTATTCAAAAGAAGAAATAGACGAGGAAATTGAAAAGTTTCAAGAAGTTTAATAATCATATTTATTAATAATAAATTAAAATTTTAGTGTTAAATCAATTGCTAGATAGTTTAAAAATACATATAATATTGAAGGAAAAGAACTAAAATATTTAGAAATAAAAATGTATTAAGATGCGAGTAAGATTATTGTGAAAAAAATAATTGAAGGGCTACTTATTAAAAATGGAAATAATGTGTTTATTTTTTTACTTTTGAGGATAGGTTAGCACTTATTAAAATTATTATATTACCTAGATCGCTCACTTACCCGACACCCAGTTGCCCGAGATGACAAGACCGACACCTTCAGAAGACTGACATCCGGAAGACCGAAGTTTCACGTGAGGTAAGTAACCAGTTGGCCATCCTTTTGAACTTTGCCCCTTACCCCCGCGGTAGTGCGTTCTAGGACTTGGTATATTTAGTTAAGGTGATATGGGGCCCACATCGGTGGGTTTAGTTTTGCTTACTCTAGTTAATTTAATTGGGATTGCCAAGCGGTTACTTACCTGTCGTGAAAAGTCGGTCTTCTGAAGGTGTCGGTCTTGTCTTGGACAACTGGGTATCAGGTAAGTGAGCAGTCGGTCTACTGTAGTAGACCCATATATATGTGTGTGTGTGCATGTATGTATGTATATATATATATATATATATATATATATATATATATATATATATATATAGTGCATTCAGAAGCTTTAATACCTGCCAAAAATAACTTTTAAAAAATGGAAAAATTTTAATTTTTATGGTATTCTAAAAGAAGAGAATTGCTATAGAAATCATATAAGATTATGGGGATATGATGGTATTAGCTTTCCAGATACAGAATCTTATTCTGTTGCGGCAGATTTTAATTCTGTTATACCCTGGATAGACTCGGCTTACACTAGTCAATGGAAACTTCAGGAGCAAATTATACTAATGTCTATAAGTTTATCAAATGTGATAAATTAGGAGTATGCAACAGTCCTTTCATCTGGCTAATAAAATTTACCTTGGAAGGAAATTACTTTCAATCTTTAGACTGCACATATGAAATCAATTCTTAGAACCCTTAAGAATTGTGTTTTTAAAACTCCATTAATATCAAAATGAAAGATTTGAAGTAGTTAAGTGCAGCAACCTGTGGGGTATCGGATCCGACTTCGGATCCGAGCCGGCAGATTTCAACAGCTTAGATCCAAGCTCCTAGCTCCTCCCTCTACCCATAAACCCCTGCCAACCCTGACTGACCTCAGATCTAGTTTGCCGCGCTTCTTGTCAGCAGCTAGATTCTCGAGCTCAGTCGTTGGCGAAATCTGTGAGAAAAAAAATAGAAGAATTTTTTACTCTTTTCTATACTTTTAGTGTGAGTACCGTGTGTTAGGCCCGTACCTGTTTCCCTTAGCTTAAATCTTCTTTAGTTTATATATATTTTTCCCTCCCCCTCCCTCGCTGGTTCGTTAGGGTCTGTGTGCGTGTGTTGGGGCCTAGCGTGTGTGTTTCTTTAGTTTAAAATGTCTGAGGCCCCAAAACCTATCTTCTCGAAATGCACCGAGTGTGGCAATAAGCTTTCACCGGCTGATGGCCACACTCGGTGTGTTCTGTGCCTTGGGGTTGGACACCTTTCCTCTGGGTGTACCATCTGCGTGGCGTTCAACCCCAGGGCACTCAAGGACCGGAGATCCAAGCTGATCCTGGCGGGTCTTCTGCCCCCAGATTCGGCTTTGGCCTCCGGTCCTACCGTGGCTACCTCCGCGGCTTCGGCGGCAGCCACGCCTGTCTCTCTTCCCCCCGGCTGGGACTCGACGTCCCGCTGTAGGCCCGGAGGAGAGGGAGGACAGGAAAGACAAGAGGAGGGAGAAGCACCACAAGCGGAGGGCCAAGGCCTCCGCTTCGGCTCCCCCGGCTAAGCGGTCTTCTCCCTCCAGGACTTCCCGGTCTCCTCCTTCTCGGATCCGGTCCCCTTGTTTTTCACCGGGTCCTGAGGAGGAGGACACCCGATCTCCTTCGAGGTCATCGAGGCGGCACTCCCGTCCCACCTCGGTGGCCTCTTCGAGATCTACGCGTAGCCTTTCCAACGCAGACTTGGACCGGATGATGCGAAGATTCCTCCAGGCCCAACTGCAGATGGGAGTGCTCCTGCCTCCCCCCCCCCCCTCCGGGGGGGAGCTCGACCCTTTTCTTTGCCCCGATAGCTCCTTCTCCATCCCGCTTCCCGGGTTCGGAGCCTTCGGAGCCAGGCAGCCTTGGAACCAGGGGTGGGTCAGCGCCGATAGTCTCGGGTACTTCGGCGCCGACTCTTTCCTCGAGCCTGTCGGGTCCGTTTTTGTCGGATCCGAGCTCTCGGAGCCGAGGGCTGAGCTTCGGATCCGAGGGTTTCAGTATGCCTTTGGCACCGTCCAGGTCGGAGCATACTGGGCCGTCGGATCTGATTGCTTCGGCGCCGGCACCAATCCGCCTGTCGGATCCAAGTGAGGGCCCGCTTGCGGATCCCAGAGAGAGGGGCTCTCCCTCGGCATTTGACATGGTGGAGAGGGCTCTGTCGACTGCTGCCAGGCCCCCGGTCCTTGCCACAGCTCCACCCCACACTCCTTCTCTGTTGGGTCTGACTTCCATCACCCGGCCCCAGGGACAGCCTGCTTCAATGTCCCAGGTCATTCCCTTGGAACAGGATGTTGCTGGTGAGGCCTCCTCGCACAGCCCCCCTGAGGAGATCCCCCACAAGCGGAAGTGCAAGAGGAGGCACTTGGACTCCCCTGAGTCCTTAACCGAAGACACGGATTTGGAGGAGGGGGAAGGCTCCCCAAGGTCACCCCCCCCCCCGAGGATGTCCCCTTTGGGGATATCATGGAAATGCTTAGGATCAGGGGGGGGGGGGTCTGCCCCAAAGCCGACCTCGGACAAAGCCGTGTTCCTGGAGGCATTTGAAGCAGGCCCTTCTTCCTCTTGGGTGTCCCCTCCGGCCGACCCCCTGGTGGACCTGATTACCACCAGGGCGTGGAAGCAGCCGGACACTGTGGAGCCAGTCCCGAAATGCCCTGACAGGATCCTCAGTCCCCCTGCCGACAGGCCCCACTGGAGCAAGGGTCCCCCCGTAGATGCCATGTTGATGGCGGCGGCCACTAAGAGGGAATTAGCTCAGGAGAGCCCCTCGGTCCACCCTTCGGGCAAGGAGTCCCGAGCGATAGACCGCTTAGGGAAGCAGGTGTTTAGTTCAGCGTCCTTCTTGGTGAGGTCACTGAACTACATGGCACACGTTATTCGGCTGCAGTGGGATCTTATTAAAGAATACGCTGCATCTCCCCCGGAGTCCATGTCGGTGGAGGACAAACAGTTGTACTCCACCCGTATGCCCACTCTTAGGTCCATTTCCAATACCTCTATGCGGCTACTATCCCATGCCACGGAAGGAGCCGCTAGAGCCAGAAGAGCAGGTCTCATCATGAGGCGTCAGGCCTGGCTCCAGCATTATGATTTCGCGGAACCCTTCAAGGCGTCTTTCTCAAATGCCCCTTTTGATGGTTCTGCCCTATTTGGGAAGACCGTTCACGACACTTTGGTCCAGAGCAAAAAGAACAGGAAGACGTTGTCTGCTGTTGGAGTCCGCTTCTCTGCTCCCCAGAGGTCCTTCTCCAAGAACCAAAAGGGACAGAAGATGTGGTTCCGGAAGTCGCAACAGTCCCAGTCCGCTCCAGACCCCCAGTTCTTCCGCGGCAGAGGAGGACAGGGAGGACGCCATCCTAGAGGCAGAGAGGGCCCGAAGAACTTTGGGTCCAGAGAACCGTTCTCTGATTGGCCCACGCAACAGCCCTGAAGGGTTGCCCAACTGCTCCACTCTGGAGGCAGTCGGGGGTTGTTTCTCAAGGCACCTGGCAGCTTGGGAGTCCATCACGACAGACCGCTGGGTGCTTCGCATCATATCCAGAGGTTACCAGATTCCTTTCTCTTGCCCTCTTCTCTTCCCCAAACACCTCCCCGATGTCCCACCCAATCAGAGGGAGGTTGCAGCTGCGGAAATCCGGCAGCTCCTAGAAAAAAGAGCCATCCAGCACGTCCCCCAGACCAGCTCGGATCATGTTTTTACTCCAGATTCTTTTTGATGCCAAAAAAGACGGGGTACTTAAGGTCAATCCTCGATCTCTCCCTTTTGAACCTTTCAGTAACCAAAGAAAAGTTCCGGATGGTCACTCTTCAATCTATTCTCCCCCTTTTACGGGAGAACGATTGGATGTGCTCAATAGACCTCAATGATGCGTACCACCATATTCTAATGGCCAGACGATCCAGGAGGTTTCTCCGCTTCCGGCTAGGGGCCAATCATTACCAATTCAGGGCTCTCCCCTTTGGTCTCACCTCAGCCCCCAGGGTGTTTACCAAAGTGTTAGCAATGATAGCAGCCCACCTGAGGCTCCAGGGAATACAGTTTTTTCTGTACCTGGATGACTGGCTCCTGACCCCCTCGACAAGGCATTTACTCTGTACAGCCAGGGATCATTTTCTTCGCCTTGCTCCCTGGCTAGGGATCACAATAAATATAGACAAATCTGCTCTCACCATGACCCGAGTCATAGATTTCATCGGGGCCAGGTTAAACACAATCAATCGTGTAGCCTTCTTAACCCCAGAGAGACTTCGAACCCCGAGGTTTCATGTGCGGGCCATCCTTCTATCTTCATCTCCTCTGGCAGAGTTGGTCCTGAGGGCTCTAGGCTCGATGGCAGCGGCAATCAACTTGTTACCTATGGCATGTCTCAACATGAGGGTCTTACAGTGGACCCTCCAAGTCCAGTGGTCTTTTCTTCACTACCCTCTGAGTCATCCCATTTCCCTCAGCAGGGCTTGCAAGAGGGCTCTCGTGTGGTGGCTGCAATCTCCGGATCTCCACACGGGACGCCCCTTCTGTATGGCCCCTCCCCTGGCCACGGTGACCACGGATGCCTCTCGCCTCGGGTGGGGGGGCACTCTTCGGGCAGGACTGTCCAAGGCACGTGGAACGATACGGAGACCTCTTTGCATATCAGTGTCCTAGAGATGAGGGCAGTGCTGTTAGCGTTGCAAGCACTTCAGGATCTTCTTCCTGTAGGGACGATTGCGATCCAGACGGACAACATGTCGGTTGTCTGGTACATCAACAAACAAGTGGGAACCAGGTCTTACCCGCTCTGTCGAGAGGCCATGAGAGTGTGGGAATGGGCGATCTCCACCAACCGTTTTCTCATTGCAACGCACATTCCGGGACAGTCCAACATCCTGGCGGACAAACTCAGTTGCACCATCCTTTCCCCTTACGAGTGGTCTCTCAATCCGCATGTAGCAAATCAGATTTTTGCCAAATGGGGGCAGCCCTGTTGCGATCTTTTCACCTCTCCCTCAACCACCAAATGCAACAGCTATTTCGCTTTAATTCCCCAAGTCGGGGAATCCCAGAGAGATGCTCTGGTGCATGTTTGGCCTTCCCGGTCTGCTTTATGCTTATCCACCTCCCACCCTGATGCTAAAGTTTCTACAGAAAGCCATTCGGTTGGGGAGCAGGATTATCCTCATTGCCCTATTCTGGCCTCGTCAAACCTGGTTTCCTTACCTTTGGTCTCACCTGGTGAATCCTCCTTGGATTCTAGATCCCCTCCTCGATCTGATCTCCCACCCCCTGGGTCTCCCGACCCCGAACCTGGACAGCCTCAAGCTCACAGCTTGGCTGCTCCAGTTCCACTCCTAGCCGGGACTCCCGGCATCTCTTCCCCAGTCAAAGCTATTCTAGTTGCAGCCCATAAGCCTTCTACTAGGAAGGTTTACAGTAGCAAATGGAGACGTTTCTCTATCTGGGCAGAACATCAAAACTTGGATTCCTTCACAGCTCCTTTACCTGTGGTGCTAGACTTCTTATCAGGATTATTTCACCAGGGAGCCAGCTGTTCCACTGTCAAGGTTCAACTAGCAGCTATCTCTCACTACCATGTCGAACATGATCTGCGTCCCTTTATCACTTCAAAGCTGTGCAAGATCTTCCTGAAGGGCACCTTCCTGCTCAGACCTCCGGTAAAGGAAGTGGTACCTCCGTGTGATTTGTCGTTAGTGCTTCAGGCTTTAACAGCTCCCCTCCTTTGAGCCTGCAGCTTCAGTGGAACTCAAGTATTTGTCTTGGAAGACGGCCTTTCTCATCGCCATCACCTCTGCTAGAAGAGTTTCTGAAATTCAGGCCCTTTGTGTCAAACCCCCGTATCTAACCTTCCACAAGGATAGAGTCTACCTCAGGACCAATCCATCCTTTCTCCCTAAGGTTGCTTCTGAAACTAATATCAACCAGTCCATTAATCTGCCAGTCTTCTTTCCCAACTATCACAACAAAGGAGAATACAAATTACACTCGTTGGATGTGCATAGACCACTTCAATTCTATATTCACAGGCCATCTGGTCATAGGCAATCCGACCTTTGCCAAAAAGAATTTGGGTAAATCGGTATCCAAAGTTACGTTGTCTCGATGGATCTCGCAATGTATTCTTTTGGCTTATGAAAGTTCTGGTAGGCCCGCGCCTCAGGGAGTCCGTGCCCACTCTACTCGATTTATGTCTACCTCTGCTGCTTTTAGATCCAGGGTTCCTTTAGATGATATTTGTTCGGCCGCCACTTGGGCCTCATCTCATACCTTTATCAACCATTATAAGCTGGATATTATCTCCAGAGGGAGAGCATTCTTTGGCTCTGCAGTGCTCCGGAACATCCTTCCATGATGGCCACCCAAGATTCAGGTAGCTGGGGACTCTGTCTCACAGGATGCTGCACAAATGAAGTTAACTACTTCAGATTAAGAAGTTATGTACTCACCATAACGTTCCATCTGAGTAGATAAACTTCATTTGTCAGCAACCATCCTCCCCTCCTTCCCCCTGACCTTCCATCATTCACTTTTGCTGTCTTCAGAGATGACATTTGAAATTGGTAAATCTGTAGCAGTTGCTGCTTGGAGGCAAACTTGATCTGAGGTCAGTCATGGTTGGCAGGGGTTTATGGGTAGAGGGAGGAGCTAGGAGCTCAGATCTAAGCTGTTGAAAACTGCCAGCTCGGATCCGAAGTCGGATCCGATACCCCACAGGTTGTTGACAAATGAAGTTTATCTACTCAGATGGAACATTGTGGTGAGTACATAACTTCTTATTTTTTTTGCTTTCCCATTGCACACACCTCTAGATTTAAGGAAACTCAGATCAAAGTTAAAATGAATTTACTAAAAAGGAATGGATTAGTGGTAGGTCTGATTACTTTGAAAGTGGAAAAGCTAAGTCACCGGAATATTTAATGAAAGATTATAAGTTGGATGAATCTGTTAACCAGTTTATATTATCCATCAGTTGTTGTTGTTGTTTGTCTTTTGGCTTTTCCCGGTAAGGGGTCGCCACAGCGGAACTCCGGTCCGCTAATGATTGGCAGTAGAGTTTTACGAAACACTGAGGTGCGGGCTCGATGCCCAACTTTCAGCGAAGGCACGTCCATTTACACACGCATGTCTTTCGAACACTACCCAACCACGGCGAGGACATGCAGACTCCACACAGAAGGCACTCCCAAGCCAAGCCGAGAATCGAACGGGAGAACCTCTTGCTGTGAGGTAACAATGCTACCGACGTACCACCATGGCATTATCCATCAGTAAGAAAGTAAATTAATTTGTAGATAATATAAGTGAAGAGGAATGATGTAGGCCACAGTGGTGCAGCAGTTAGTATTGTCACCTCACAACAAGAGGTTCGCCAGTTCGATTTTCGGCTGAAGCGCCTTTTGTGTGGAGTCTGCATGTCCTCCCTGCAGTCGAGTGAGCTTTAAATGCATGCAGGTAGGTTGTGTGCGTGTGTGTCTGTGTGCGCCATCAAGTCTCCGAAAAGCATGTGGGAAAATGTGTTATGGTCTGATGAGACTAAGGTTGAATTTTTTGGCCACAATTCCAAAATGTATGTTTGGCGCAAAAACAACACTTCGCGTCACCAAAAGAACACCATCCCCACGGTGAAGCATGGTGATGGCAGTATCATGCTTTTGGGTTGCTTTTCTTCAGCTGGAACTGGGGCTTTAGTCAAGGTGGAGGGAATTATGAACACTTCAAAATACCAGTCACTTTTGGCCCATAACCTTCAGCCATCTGCTAGAAAAATGAAGATGAAGAGGAATTTCACTTTTCATCACGGCAATGACCCCAAGTATACACCCAAATCAACAAAAGAATGGCTTAATCAGAAGAAAATTAAAGTTTTGGAATGGCCCAGCCAGAGCCCAGACCTAATTCCAATAGAAAATATGTGGGGAGAACCTGAACAGGGCTTTGCATAAGAGATGCCTTCACAATCTGACAGATTTGGAGCACTTTTGCAAGGAAGAGTGGACAAATATTGCCAAGTCAAGATGTGCTGTGCTGATAAGACTCCTACCTAAGAAGACTGAATGCTATAATTAAATCAAAAGCTGCTTCAACAAAGTATTAGTTTAAGGCTGTGCACACTTGTGCAACCAGCTTATTGTATGTTTTTTATTTTTTATATTTTTCCCCCTAACATACTTGTTTGTTTTTCAATTGAATTGTACAGATTATAGGTCACATTAAAGGTGGGAAAAGTTTTGAAATTATTTATTGTGGTCTCATTTTTTTATATCACAAAAGCCTGGTATTTTAACAGGGATGTGTACACTTTTTATATCCACTGTATATTGGGAAGACATAAGTATGTTTTTTAAGGGGGTATGGTCTGATAATTGTTCCTATCTGTAAAATCCAAACAACAAAAATATTTTGGTGTCTTTTGGCAGTTGCTAGAAAAGTTATTACTAATGATTGGAAACCAAACTCAATTCCAACATTCAATGAATTTTTAAATTTAACAGCATTGCTATGTAAAACTGGAAAATGAGTGATGTTTGACTCGTACTAAGACTCTGTGTGTTAATGGTATATGATTACCTTGATGATTCATTGTATTACTAACACTGTATAACAGTATGGGATGTTGAATTTCTTCTTTTCTGTGCATATATTATAAATATGTTAAATTAATATTTTCTTTAAAAAAAACAAACAAAAAAGATCAATAATGACATAGGAAACCTCCAGACACTGGAACCCATCCAATTTCATTTCATCAAGGGCAGGTTGTGTCTACTCAACCTGATGGACTGCTTTGAGAAGATCACCAAAGCAGTGGATGAGAGCAAAATAGTTCACACTGCCTACCTTGACCTGGCCAAGCCATTTGACACAATGCCCTACTTGGGCATTGCTGACAAACTCAAGAGGTTAGGTACAAATCCTTATTTACCTGGTAGATAGCCAGCTAGCTCAGAGAAAGGGCCCAGGAAGTTAGAATTGGGGAGTCCACCTCTACAAAGAGGCTAGTCATTTGCAAGGGCCTCCTCAAGGATCAGTCCTGGGACCTCTCCCTTTTTGGCATTGATTTCTCTGAAGTTAAGAGCATGTCAGTGGACTCTGGCTAACTAAATTTGCAGATGATTACAAATTGGGAGCCTAATTTAGTCTCTCACTGACACAGATATTCTCCAGGAATGGACGACACAGACAAACAACTGGTGTCAGAGCAATAGGCTACAACTAAATGCCATGAAATGCATAATAGTTTCTTCCTCTGGTAACTGTCATATTGACAACATACCTCTTAGAGTTGGGGACTTCCAAGATGGCTGCACATTGACTAAAAGCTTAATTTCAGCTCTCCCAATGTGAAAACAGAAACTCAGAAGAGACAGACAGTAAACTCATATTTTGCGGTAAATTTTAGTAACTGGCTAGTAAGTGCACTGCCTGGATGTCAGCAAACAGAAATTCAGAGAACTTGAAAGAAAATCAATCACAAAAGGTGAGGAAAAAACACTGGAAGGAATTCTACAGCAAATAAAAAAAACAGTGCAAGCTGCTGCTTTGTTGCAAGACATGACTTCCAGTTACCTAGAGGAAAAATAAGTAATATGTTAAAAAAAAAAAAGAAAGGAGGTTAACATTCACAGGGGGAGCTGGTGTCCTGCCTTGCCTCCCATTCCTACCCACCCCCTCTACCTCTGGATTTAAACACCAACAACTCCACCCTCATAACTACAGCCAATCACAACACATATCTAATATAAATTACTCAATCAAAAGGAGATGGCATAATATAATTCACTCTCTATTGCTACTCTGCCAAGCCAAGTAACTTATCCTTCCTTCCTTACACCCCAAACCTTTGAATCCATTATATCTTTAGTAGTTATACACCATATGTTTAAACATTGCGTTAACTAATGCTCTGCTAGTCACTGTCCTCTACTCTCTTGAATATCTCACCAACAGTCAAACTTTACCAATACAGAAATATACTTCACCCACCTGTGCATATCCACCCAGCAAATCTCCAGGCCACCTCTCCCTGACAACATCACTCAGCCTCTACCACAAATCTGTTAGTCTGCAAATATATAAAACTGAATTATCCTACTACCAGGGCACCAGTAAAGCTAACAAGGAAAAGTCTGTTTGGTTATACACCTTCCCACACAAAAGAACAACTCAATTAATCAGTGGTGAAATTCAGCCAACCCCTGGCCCTCTGCATCAGTAATTCCACCCTGACCAAACCACACCCATTGCCCACACTGCTGGCACACATTTACACACACACTCCAAGCATAATCTGCACTTGTTTAATATGAACCTGAGGAGCATGTGTAGTAAAATCCCTGACATCATTGCCTGCCTCATTGTCCTCTCCCAAAGACAGTCATTGCCACAGAAACTGGCTAAAACCAGAGTTGATAATGTCGTCACCCTAGGGTTGCCACCTTTTCAAATGAAGTGGGACATTTATGTTACAAACATCAGATTTTACAGGCCGACGCATACCCACGGCCAGTACAAAGGATAAAACTTAACTTTTGTGCCTAAATAAAAGCTTATTCTTGTAACATTTTAGTTGCTTATTCTGTTTCTTATAACATTTAGGTATTTCAGATACAGAATAACTGTTTTATGCAACTGTTACATAAAATATAGGAAATAATTTTGTCCTAAAATCTCAGGACATTTGCCATTTCTACAATTTTTTGTCAGGACACAACTGCCCAAAGAGGGACTGTCCCTCACAAAGTGGGAGAGGTGGTAACCCTACGTCACCCCTCAGGATTCAGGGTTTAATGTAATCTGCAATGATAGGGTAAACAAATGAGCAGAAGGTGTTGCAGTTCTGTTTAAAAAGCTCCGTAAATATAACCCTAATTAAACGAAAGAGCCCAACATTTTACAATGCTGAGATAATTTTAGTAACATTAAAAATTAATAATAGAAAATAATCTATATCTCAGCTTTATACACCCCACCAGATAACAATATCAATACTGTTGAAAATCTGCTTCACTGGATATCTCATAGTGTCCAGTATGAAACCCTTATCATGGAAGACGTAAGCATAGATTGGTAGCTTATAAATATTACTACCCTAATGGAATCCGGCCATGTTTATGGCTTTACTCAGTTAATTTCATCCCCCTCTAGAACAGGCAAAACTTCAGCAGGCAATCAACCTCAGACTGGGTGCTCACCAGACAAAGTAATAGCAGTTGGATGGCTGCCAGCATATGTCATTAGAAGGTGCAATAGCCAGGACAAACAAATTACATTCAGCCAAATACAGAATTCAACCAAGTTCAATAAAGACCTTTATTAAAACACTTTAATCCAGCAAGACAGTCAGTTTCAATAAAAACCTTTTATTGTCGACACCACAAGCGCTTTCACAGACTAAGCTGCTTCTTCAGGTAATGTCTATCAAACTAAAAAACTCAGTTTAAGTACCATTTGTTTGTTCTGTTTATTAAAACGCTGTTTTAGTATAATTGGAATATACTAAAATCTGTGCCTCTAGACTCTGTAGTCTCCCACTTCAATGCCATTTTTCTAATGCTCCTTAATGACTTAGCCCCATTCTGCAATAAAAGACTCAAATCCAACCCTGCACCATGGCTAATAAGGAAAAAAAAAATAATGTTGGTATGTGACAAAACATGGAAAGAAATCCACAAACATAAGCCTCAAACTCAATACAGGTATTAAGACACCTACGAAACCTTACTAAATTAATATCAAACTAGGTAAATAAACCTACCATAATAACTTTCAATACAAACAAAAAAACCTTAAATGTTTCTGGTCATCCCTAAATAGGTTACTGCACCCCAGCCAAACCATCACCCTTTCCACAAAAAATAGCAACTGTACTGAGTCTGCCTCCTCGTAGTTCAACAACTACTTTATACAGACATTACTGTCTTTAGTTAACATTGACCCTGCTACTTCTGTCTCTCTCCTGTCAACAAATCCAAATTTGTCATTTCAACCTCACCCCATACTTAACCTTCTCTTTAAAAAAGCTTTTACTTAGATTGCGGACAAACTCCCATCAGAATATCTAAAATAACAGCTGATGCCATGGCTTTCCCCATCTCCATACTGGTAAATAGGTTCCTATCTGAACAGTATGTTTCTGCCATCTCAAAACATTCCTGTATTATTCCATTGCACAAAGGGGATCCATCAACTGACTTTAACAATCATAGACCTATGGCTATCCTCTCCCCACTTTCAAAAATCATTGAAAAGTGTATCCACATACAACTTGTACATTGTCACAGCTATAGTAGCCTACTTTCCAAAACACAGCATGGTTTCGGACTTTGTCACAGTGCAGCCACTGCCCTGCTGCATTTTACTGACACTGTAAGTGAACTTAAATAATGCCAGACTTGTGCCAGCAATGTTTTTAGACTTGTGTAAAATATTCAACACAGTATAATATCAGCATTTACTCTCTGAACTTGCATCCTTTACATGGTTCCTTAGCTATCAGTCTGAAAGTAAACAAGCAGTCAAATGGCACCAGGATTATTCCCCATTTCAGCCTGTCACAATAGGAGTCCCACAAGGCTCAATCCACAGACAACTCCTCTTTAATATATTTTTAAACAAACTCCATATTGCCACACAACACACAAGTATTGTCCAATGTGCCAATGATTCAAGATTAGTGTATGCTGCCCCATCTGTCTCCAAACTCCAGGAATTTACCCAAAGTTCTATTATCTCTAAAGAAACCTGACTGAAAAACTCATGCCTGCTCTTTAACCCAAGCAAAACAAAATAAAATGAATGCTTTTCACTCCAAAACAATATAACAACCAAAAAGCAATCTTCCTTAATTACTTTATCAAGTAGCACTAACACAGAAATAGTTACACACAGTAAACTCCTAGGAGTTGTCATTAACAAAAATCTCAGATTTAACTACCACCATATCTTACAAGTCATAAAAAAAATCATAAACTGGGTTCCCTCTATAGAGCCAAACAATACCTTACAGACGGAACTTGCAAACATTAGCCACAGCCTACCTACTCCTAGCCCTCCGTTATGCATCACCTATCCCAAGTAATCTAAATCATCATCATCATCAACCTTCCCTTTTTCCCATTTTCTACATGAGGTCAGGGTGTTGTGTTAACTGTCACCATCTCTCTCAATTCAGTGCAACTCTCCTGCCATCTTCAGCACTCATACCTGACTGTCACAGATCTTCTTACACTCACAATCCATCCACCTCTTTGATGGACACCCTCATTTCCTCTTACCTTCTTCCTATCTGCCCCAAATCATCTTCACCAGACTGTTTTCTTCTTTTCTGCACATGTGCCTGGACCACTATAATTTGTTCTCTTTGATATTTTCTGCAGTCAGGGCTACTTTGTATTATGCTCTTATGTCCTTATTTCTTTGTCTAACAGTGTGCATCCTACCACCCTTCTCAGGCACTTCATTTCAATTATCTCTAACATTCTCATCTGCTCCGCCTTTACTGCCCAGGTTTCTGTACCATACAGTAGTACTGGTTGCACTGCTGTTTTGTACACCTTACTTTTCAACTCCTTTGGCTTTCTTTTGTCATAGACTGCACCTGACACTCTATGCCATTTAGTTGCAGCCCCTCTGATTCTAGCTTTGATCTCTTCATTGAGACTTCCCATCTTTTCAACCACCCCTCTCAAATACTTGAAGCTGTTAACCTGTTCCACTGTCTTCCCTTCTATCTCAGTTCTCAACATCTTCATCAATTTGCTGCCATTACCACTGTCTTATCTTTACTTAGTTTCATCCCATGTGCCTTCAGTTTTGCATTCCATTCCCTTCTGCTTTGCTGAAGTTCTTGGTCAGAGTCTGCCTGTAATACCACATTGTCTGCATACAGCAATTTTGTTGATCTGTCCCCTACAACCCATTTGCTAATGTAGTCCATCACCAGTATGAACAGCAGTGGGCTCAGAGCTGAACCCTGGTGCACACCCACTCCCACTGGGAGCCCCTGTATGAGACTGAACATTGCTCATCCTTGAATCATTGGGTCCTTGTACGTAGCCTGCACTAATTCTGCCAATGTTTCTGGAACTTCAAACCACCGCAGTACTGTCCAAATCAGTTTCTTGGGAACTTGTCATATGCTTTCTCTAGGCCTAGGAATGCTCAGCTAGACTCTTTCCTCATCTCTAGCTGCTTCTCAACTACCTGTCTCACTGCAAACATTGGGTCAGTTGTTCTGCATTCCGATCTGAATCCAAAAGGCTCATCTCCCATATTACTTTCTACAACTCTTCGTTTCCACTTATCAATCACCCTCTCCAGAACTTTCATGCTAACTAACCTAAATACCACTCTTGTAGCCACTTACTATAATAAAATTGCTAAGTTTGCCTCTAACTCAACACACAGAAACCCCACCCCCATGTCAAGCCTTGAGGCAATTTAACTGGCTCGAACTAAGCATGTCTAAAACATTCACAATATCTGCATATAAACTTATTTACTGCCCAGATAAATGCCCCACACTAAAAAATATCTTTCTGCCTTCCTCTTCTTCAAGAGACCTCTGCTCTGCCGACAAGTTCTTGTTAAAAACAACTAAGTATAATAATTCAGCTGAAGACTCACTGTACTCCTGCGATGTTTTAAAATATAGAACATCATCCTAGAACACTTCAAACTCCCTGACAAACTACCACTCTTTAAATGCTTGCTCAAACTATGTCTGAATAAATCCTGGTCATGCTTATTCTCAGCACCAGGCTGACTCTTCAGTATCCCAGCATTTCTTCCGTCTTATACTACTCCATTTCCAATCATACACATCTTTTCTGTCATGTTTCTTGCTTCACCTAAATCTTTTCTAACTTCCTCTTCCTCACTCTGAATTCTAGCTATACTTTCAAAATGTCTGTACCTCCTTGCAGTGCTTACTTCAATACACCCTATACTGCAACAATGTTTTCCCTTCTAAAATAAAAATCCATTTACTTCCTGTAATCATTTAGAGCTACTAGAACTGTATAAACTTATACATATTTGTATAAATACTTTAAAGTGTATACCTGTCTTATAACTGTGTTTTTATTCTCTGCAAAATGTAACTACTATTTTTCTGAGAACTGCCTAAATTCACTTGTTAATATAAATATACTGTGAAGGAAAGTTTCTCACTAGGCCTCCACTGAAAATGGGCTTTGCCCAATTGGACTTTCCTGGTCAACAAAAACAAATAACTAAATATCCTCCTTCCATGCCAATACCCCGTTATTTCCACAAATTTACCACTAATTAATCTTTTTTTTCCTCTCATCACCATTGAAGCTCCGTCACACAATTAGTATTATTACCCCCTTTTCCTTCGTCCCCGATACTCTGCTGAATATCAATTCTGAAATAATTTTTTTTTTTTACCAAATTCACATCCTCATTTCCATCTGTGCCTCTATTTGTCATTGCTATTTGCACCCTACACTGCTTACTTTAATTCAGTGCTGTTCGCTTCCTGTCCATACCTATGATGCCATTTATATCAGGGGTGTAGCTAGCCATACTCAGTGCACTCATACATTTTTCTGAACATCTCTCAGAAACGTTAGGGATTAAAGAACACAATGTTTAGAACTGGCTAAACTTATGTTCAATGTTTAGAGCTACACAAAGCATGCTTATGTGATAGTATACCTTTAAAATAGTCTTTATAGTTGTAAGTGGTAAACGTGGAAGGCAATGAGTCCCTTTTTGAAGATTAGTAGGGCAACATTTTGCATGTTAAGTACATTTTTTAAAAGCTAGATGGGTAGTGGGGGCAGCAACATTAGATTTGAGCACAAAATGCATATTTTTGGCTACATCCCTGATTCATATTCCATGATACAGATGATAAGTAAAAAGCTAGTACTTCCACATATTCCACATGACACAAGTTTTTTTAGTATATGCTTCCAACTTGCAACTTATGTGCACATTTTAATGTGTAGCAGGATGATCTTGTATGAAGTTGCATCTTTTCATCTCTATTTGAACCCATGTCACATTTACCCAGACTTTATACTTCAATAAAATCCCTAAAGAAAAAAAACACTATGTACATTTTCATTTAACCTCAACCCCTTTTAACGCTCAGCAGATTCACAAAATTAAATGCACTTTCCAAGAATGAAAGTTACCCCTCCATGTATGGACAGCTGCCCCAAACAGACAGCTACACCCACAGTCTTTACCTATTTGAAAGTCAAGTTTAAACATGCTATCACTCTTGCACTAATATTCATTCTTATCCCATCTCTTTTTCCCTCCCAGATGTGAAAGTCAATTCGCATGCTTCCATTTAACTGATGTTTGGCCTTAAGCAACAGTGCACTGGGTACCCTTAAATGAATAACTTAGATTGTACACTATTTTATTTTGAAGTACTGAATATTACTAGGAATGCATCTGCTTAAAAAAGATTCCTGTCCATGTGTCAGACGTCATGTATTTCCACTGAACTGCATGCCAGTTCCCCTTTAAGTACTTATAACGCTTCTTATGCAAATGCCTCAGAGTTCCTGTTCAGGCATTTCCTAATTGCTGGCAGTCATTTCCTAGTTAATTTCCTGCACCTGTAGATACACCGGGTCCAACTACAGAGCTTTGTTTATGGTGAGAAAAATAGTTAATGCATGAAGAATTAATATCAAGTGCTAGAAAACTATCATTTTAAATGTTTTTCATTTGTCTCGTCTGTTTGTTCAGAAAAAGAAAGAAAAGTTTCTCCTTGTCTGTAGCACAAACCAGGAACATTAGTTTACACCTCCATCTGTATGACACCAGGAGAAGCCACCATAATTTGATATATGCATATGATCAATCCACATCCTTCCCACAGCAGTCCAGAATTCCATTATTATTCTGCTTATATCCAGACTTTTTCTTATACATTGCTAGCATGAAAGGAAGTCACTGATAAGACTCCCCACCTCACATTTAAAATACCTCTATATACTGCACATACCATTTTACAAATGTAATATGCAATTTACATAAAATAAACATATTTCTAAGAGAAAAAAAATATTTTCTTAATTACATATTCAGTCCTTTTATTATCCTTCTAAACATTAGTGACAAAGTAAGAATTATGCTTTAGATTCCTCCCACCAATTTAGCAACATCTACAAACTTCCAGTCTTTGTAGCTACTTCTTTCAGAAGCATAGTTCTCATGTCCAAACTACATCTTAAGGAAATGACACTTTACAGTTCTTCCATTTATTTCCTACTTTCACATTATTGCCGATCTTTTTCTTAATCATCTTGTCCACTCAACAAGTGTCTGCTTTAAGTCCAATGTAGTACTGCTTTTTCTAGTCAGCTCCTGGGCTTTATTCTGTTGCTCAATCATTTTCCTTTGGGACTGTAGGAAAAGTTTTATTGGCAAGTTCTGTCTGTGCTTTGGTGTTGTCAGAGGAATAAGAAGCAGAATTCCCTTCATCTGGCTCATTATATTTTCTCCTTAGCATGTTCTGCATACAGAAATGTATTTGATCCTCAAGGAAAAATATTCTAAAGGCAGCTGGGTATAGCAGCTTGAATGTCACACCTGCCTCTCTACATCCTCTGATTGCAGGGATAAATTTGCTTCCTGGTGTGCAGTAAATAATAATTTTCCTCAAACACCTTGGTGTCCCCAGTTGTTAATACTTTTCCCTTCTGCCCAAGTATTTGCTGTTATGACTGCATCTTTACTACTGTAGGTCTTGGTTTCTTTCTTATGAACAGATTTGGAGCATACACACAGTGTGCCCTTTCTGTTAAAAAAGCGTGCTGTGAAATACCACTCTTGTTGCTTAGTTGTACTTTATTAAAGTCAATTTAATTTATTCCTTCCATTTTCTTTTGTATAGCAAAAAATCTCAGTTTTTCTGCATGTTCTGTCTTCTAAATCTATTGTTTTTTTAAATGATTCTTCAGAAGTTTCATATTCATTCAGCCAGTCCTAAATTTAATTTGTCCTTTGATTTCGGCAGTTTTATCAGCTCATCTGAATAGCTACTTAAATCTTTGTCTATTATTTTCAGCCTTTTAGCTTTGACTTTATCTATTCCTTCAGTTTCCTCACTTGTTTTAAACACCACTTAATGCATTGATTTATTTTTCCTTTAAATTACTGGATGTCCTCTCCTGTAGAAAAGCTGAAACCTGAACTGCTGTCTGCTGATTCTCCCCTCCACCAGAGGTTTTTTCCCCCTTTTACGGTGGATTTTCTTTTACTTTCTCTAGATTTCTTCTTTGAAGACATCCAAGCAGTACCGTGACTAGCTAGTAACTGAATTTTACCCAGATTATTAGCTGCTTACTGGTCCCTTTATTTTATTTTATTTTTTTTTTCACACTGGGAGAGTGTTAATGAACTTGCTTTTCAGAGTGAAGCCGTCTTAGAATTGAAGACCAAAGGTATTTGAAAATCTCTGATTCCGGTGAGTATGATTATAATATAACTGTACCTTTTCTGTATGAGGTCTGCTTTGTGACAGAATATTGCCCTGAATTTTGTTGAACTTAACCAGGCCTTTACTGATAGTTTAAAAACTGAATGTGAGAGTTACACAAGTTACAGATTTTAAGAATTTTGCATGTGCAATCTAAATATAATCATCAAATCAGTTTAATGTTGCACATTCTCATTTCTTTTCTGTCTGAAGCTTTATCAGCCGAAGTAAAAAACAGACAAAATTATGCAGTTAGCTGTTTCTGTGTCACAGCACTAAATAAACAAAAAGAGATGAATGTGCTTTGTTTGTATTAACAGGGTGAAGAAGGTGACCAAACAGTTGCTTTAGCAACAGCTAATCCAGATAGATTTGTTCTAAAACCACAGAGAGAAGGAGGAGGTAATTCAACTTTTTATGTTTAAAAAAGATGGTCACATCACCTTTTTGTGAGCATTTAGAACTGTGAAGCCCACTTTGATTTTATTCAGGAGTTTCCTTCCCTTTGTGTGATGATGTGCTATCATTGTGGGCAATGCTGATACAGCTTCATTAGCAGTTATACAAACTAAACAGGGGATGAGTTATCCTACACAAGTGGAAATTGTCCCAAATACTTGGAGTTGTATGAAATTGTTCACTGGCACTCTGCGTCAGAACATCGATCTGTTCCTGTTTATTAACCACCTTGATTGATGGCGTGCCAGCAAAGACAGGCATAATTGACCATTCCAAGGTAAGTTGTCCATTTAGGGAGGAAAGAATATAAGTTGCTCATAGATTTCTCAGTACTTTTTAGAGTGTGTGGAATAAAATGGATCACAGAATCATCATGTGGGAGGAGACATCTGATGTCTAGAAGTCTGCACATTATGGTGGCATTGTTATTGTGACAGGTCCCTACTACAGGCCAGCAATCAGGGAGACTCATTCCTAACCATTGACTCCGGTGAAGGACAGTCACTAAGAGCAAAGATGGATTCACACAGTATTTTCAGATGCAGCTCCCTGCACCAAGCACAGTTTCCCTTAAGAGCACACAGGGAGCATGCTCCAGACCTGGGGCTGTACTCTTTCTCTCTCTCCAGGCCCACACAAAACTCCACACTGGCCACTTTGGAGCTCTAAGTCACTGTTTCCATTAGCTAACACACACTTGGATATTTGAGTTTCACACACACATATACACACCTGGCAAAAGCTTGCACAGGTTTACTAGCTGTGCCCCTTTCTGCCCAGACTCTGAGGTAATCACTCTGCATCCAATCAGCTACCCTAAGGCTTTTACAAAAGGTATCCAATTGTACTGCTTAAAATTAATAATAATACAAATGGTAGAGTGTGAACAAAGCAGCAGGGCTTTCAGGAACAGCCACAGTGTCACTAAAACAAGCATAAGTACTCTCAAGAATGTTAAAAGTTTTCCTTAAAGGACCAGCCACAACAAAAGGTATCAAAATATTTAATGAAAAATAATAAAACAGAAAACCAGAGAATACTGAATACAATAAACAACAGAGTTTCAACCACAGGGATATAAAAAATAAAATAATGCAGTTGGATAGTTTCTCACAGTTGCAGAAAACAATACTAAACTATTCTCACTAAATGTCATTGACTAGTTAAATAATTACTGTTCCCTGACTAGTTACTAAAGCAGGCTGATGTGTGTGAGTGTCTACCACTGCAAAAGCCAGATAATGTCTCTCTTCCTCTTTTTGGATGTGTGAGATGTATATATACTGTCAGAAAACTTTCCTGTCATTCCAAAGTGCTGCTGCAAGAGTTCCAAATTGACATCACATCTGTTCACCTGACTCTGGTACAATACATACACAGAGCTTTGCTAAGATCTGTAGCAGCATCTGAAAGCTATAACACAATTTCAAACTTTACACCCTTCCAGGGTTCTCTGATAAAACATATAAATTTGATCAGTTACAACAATAAAACCTAATATACATACATACATTATTTCTGTCCAGCAGGACCTACTGTTGATGCATGTTTAACACAAGTAACTTTACAAATATATTTTTAACGCAAACATTTGTACAAGTCGATGTGATAGTAAAATATAAAATTCTTTACAAAACTCCAGCTAGTTATGCTGACATATGTAAACATTTACTGCCCTACTCTTCCTGGCACAGATGGCATTACCTCATAACATCACAGTTGCGATCTGCTTTTATGAGGAAAGATATCAAAGGGAGTGGCTGCCTAGTCATCTGTGAAATGAATCCCCATGCAGTTGCAAAACTAGTGGGCTACCTAAACTGAATTAAAAATAAGGAGCTTCACCACGACCATGAACAAATGTACCTTTCTTGCATTTTTTTTTTTGCTCTTCCAAGTTTGGAGATTTTTTTTTTTTTTTTGGGGGGGGGGGGTGCAAAATTGGGGGACAGTACCAAGTGTAAACATAGCTAGCTACACCTCTGGTGAACAACAGTGGTATAAAGGGTGCAGTGGCCAACACTGTTTTTAGATCTTTCTTCCTATGCAGTATTGCCTTGCTTTTTCACAGTGTATGTGTAGTACATTATTCAACCATCATCCAGGGAGCCAGATAAGAAACCCCATAGGGGCTTCTTTTGTATCTTCATCATTGTTTAGTTGTTATTGCAACCTTTGTCTGATATGTAATATAATAGTAGTTCTAAAAAAGTGATTGTGAAGGTCAATAATTGCATAACATGGAAAAAGAACTCGACTCCTCACAAAGATTTCCATAGCAGGTGTTTGTTTTGCTCGGCCTAGTTCATGACTTGGACTTTTGTCTGCACTATACTTCTTTCATATCAAGGACAATCAGTTGTTGCCAAAAATCACTTCAGGAGTTCAGTTCCAAAAAAGGGGCACTTGCCTGGTTTCATGCCACCATTGTCTTAGCCAGAACCTTGCTCTGTAAAAAAAAAAAAATGGAGAGGTAAGGGGAAACAAAAGACTTGACCAACATTTCTTGTTATCCATTGTCTAGCAACACTACATGAGATTGTGTTTTTGCAGCCTCCAGCTATAGAGTCTTTTTCTGCCGAAGCCTCAGCCATGACTAAGTCACCGCACCCATGTCTTTGGTTTCTGGTATATCCTCCCAGAACAACAAACACAAGACCATTTTGGCAGCTGTTTACCAATGCATTATGATTTTGGAAGGGAAAGGCAGGATCCCCCATATCTTTGCTCATGAGCAGGTTCTCAGTGCGCTGTTGAAGTCTTGATTCTCTGCCTATGGCCTTGGACCGCAAGAGTGGTACTTTTCTGATCATGGTAGGCACAACGCACCTAACGTTAAGTATCTGCAGCTTAACGTGCCTCTAAGCAGGACTGGCAGTGCCTTGACCCCGTCCCTCTTGGGCTTCATCTGATTCACTTCATGTCCTTGTTAAGCCCAAGAGGCCTGAGCTGCCAACCTATGTGCTGTCCAGAGCCCCTTATACAAAGAGAAGGGTGGATCCTGTAGTAAAGAATGTAATCTGAAGCCAATAAATTGGTGTAGATGACAAGTTTCCATCAGCTGAGAACCTGGATTTCAACACCAAAGACGTCCGGTCCTGTGCTTCACCCCTTCCCCCAGAGAAATTCTCCTTTGGGGATGCACATCAAAGAATGAAGGAATCCTTCTAGTGGAAATCCAAAGACTACTCTGAAGCCAAACAGAGGGGGTATAGGGTGAGCTTAGGCTAGTATCAGTTCCTACTGGGCTAGATGTCCTGAGAGATGTGTTTCAGAGTGCTTCACTAAAGCCTGACTCCTTTTCCCATGCCTTGACCACTTTTACAGAGTCAAGGATTCCTACAAGTACCTGTATAAGAATCCTTTCACTGTTCTAGATGTGGTGTCAATGGATCATAGGACAGGAGATGTCTCTGCTCTTGCCAAGAATCATATTCTGTTTGGTAACATCATTTATACTGTTTCTGCCTTTTCCTTCAGGGCCTTAAACTGCCAGATCCATGCCTTCCTTTAACAAATCCTTTTGGATAAAATGAGGACTAAGATAGAAGGGATCATAGATAACCTGAGACTATTGTTACTTGATTTGTGTGACTTATTTTTCTAAGTTGCTGAGAAATGTAGTTGTAGTACTGCAGATGCATCATGTAGGGCAGCAGCACTTGGGTCGGTTATGAAGTGACATGCCTACAATGAGAGCTATGCTCCTGCTAGGCAGTATGAAGCCAAAGATCCGTAATGCCCCAGTAAGTAAGGCATTTTAGACCCTACGCTTATGAGGTATGTAAGAAGTTGGAGGAAAAGGGTAAAACCACCCAGTCAGTTAGAAAGATTTTTCAGTCCTTTGTGTCTTGGTATACCTGAAATTTTCCCATCAAGCTCTAGCCTCTCAACCCCAGACAGGATCCAACCATGTATGTAAAGTAAAATAAGGAACGTACAAAAAAGAATTGCAAGCAAAATCCATAGAGAAGCCTTGTAGGGTCCTCAGGGATGGGAACATTAGAGGGTCCGGCCATCACTCAGCCAGTCTTCCCCCTGTCCTAAAACCACCCCAGCCCTCTCCTATAAGCCATTCAGACCTGACCTCCCCTGCAAAAACTTGGAAGGTGCTTCTCTCTCTTTCTTTGTGAAAAAATAGGAAGAAAGTATGTAGTACAAATAGGAGCTACCACAATATAGGAAACTGGTATAGCCTTTAATTCCTAGAAAATCTCAGTTCAAGGGAATTCCCCCAGTGCCCAGACATCAGTTGGAGCTCCTTCCACAAGTTCTAAACAAAAAAAATCATGGTATCCCTATGGAAGGAAGTTCAATGATTTTACTCCAGGCTCTTTCTTACTCCAAGAAAAAAAGAACCTTTGAGGCCCATTCTAAACCTTTCCCCCATAAACAAGTTCCTAAAGGTCCCCATGTTTAAGATGCTCGCACTGCAAGGACTTCTGCCAGTCATTCCTCAAATGGCCTTCATGGTGAATGTAGGTTAAAAAAACATATACACACACACACACACACACACACACACACACACACACACACACACACACACACACACACACACACACACGTACGTTCCCAGAGCCAAAAAAACACAGAAGGTAGCTCAGATTTGCAGCAGAGGGAAGGATATTATCAGTTCACTGCCTTGCTGTTTCTCTTGTGCACTGCTCCTAAAGTGTTTGGCTCCAGTAATAGTTTTTTGCAGGACAAAATGCATTCATATTTTTACCTACTTGTATAATTGAATACCTGATCCTAGCAGATTTCAACCAGAGTGCCACAAACTCTTGAATGCTGAAGTGTTTCAGTGATCTGATACTGATGGTTGACAGGGAACAATCCTTCCTAATTCCCTCTTCAAAACTGATTTTTCTGTGAGAGTGCTTGGACATCTCTCAGTGCAGAGGCTTCGTCCTGCAAGAGAAACTGGAGACACTGAAGGACCGGTTTAACAGTACCATTCAGAAAGAAGAAATCCAAAACAAAAAGAATAACTCAGACTCTTCAGGTACATTGCCTCATGCATTTTGACAACCACCTTATTTTAGGGTACTTGCACATGAGGAAACTCCGTTGGTACTTGAAAAATAGGTGGTCTTAGCATGTTCACCCTCTGGAAAATCAGGATTTCCCTGCTGTCATACATAAGGAAACCCAGCAGTGTACCCAAAATAGGGGGATGCCCTTCCAGACCCTCAAACCAACAATGATTCTTACCACAGACTTCTCAGACATGGTATGGAAAACTCATATGGGGAAATCTCTAGGTACAAGAGATCTGTGGGACAAGATGAGGAAGAAATGTACAAGTGTCAGAGACGATGGCAGTCATCCTGAGCCTAAAAGCCTTTTTCCTTACTGTGAAGGAGAGAGTGCTGCAAGTGAAAAACAGGCAATACCATAGTCATGTAATGTACAAACAAGCAGTGAGGGACTTGTCCCTACTTGCTGTACAAGTTGGCCATGCAGACATGGGAGATAACCACAGAAGTAGGAGTTTCTCCATTGCCCTAGTATGTTCCTTCTGTTACAGAATGTAATAGCAGACTGAACTGATCTTAATCTGATCTTTATAAATGGATGTTACACAATACATCATCACCAGGGATGAGTGCACCATACATAGACCTGTTTACTTCCCATTGGAATAGGCATCTGAGACAGTCTTGCTCCAGTGTAGCAACTACAAGAGTCTTGAAGGGACAGATGCCTTTTTCCTGAATTGGACAGGTCAGTTATTTTTCACTCCCTACCCCCCATTCCTTTAATCCCAAGTGTACTAACATAAATAAAGTATTAGTGGCCAGAAAGGATTCTCATAGCTCTTTTTTAACCAAGACAACACTTGTTCCCTTTCTTGTACAACCTAGCAAGAGGAAAATTTGGTATTGCCTCAGTGAGTGAACCTACACACTCAACACAGAGAGTTCGTGCTGCTCCTCAGCCTGGCCACACTGAGACTGATGGCATAGTTGATCGTGCCCTAATCCCAAGCAGACACAAATATTCGGAGGAAATGTTAAATATTATGAATGGGGGCTAAGAAACCCAACGCACTAAAATCTTACCTTGCAGAGTGGAAGAGATTCTCCTTTTGGTGACATTCCAGGGACCTTGATCCAACAAAGGCTAGAATGGCTTTGGTCTTGGAACACCTGTCAGACCTGTAAAAATCTGATTTAGCCAACATTATAACTCTGTACTTTTGCTGTATCAGCCTGTCTGCCCATGGAGAATCCCCTTTATATTCTAGAGTCTAGACAGGCTCCCCAAGATCTTTAGTCTATTACCTTTTACCTTTGTGTTGATCACTTCCCCTAGAGCATCTGCAGTTGCCTTCAGCTCCTAGAAAACCACAGTTCAATGGTAGTCCCCCAGTACCCAGAGACCAGTTGGAGCTCACTCCACAAGTTCTAAAAAAAACATGCTGTACACCTCTGTACCTTTTAGTAAACAATTCCTGAGGGGAGTCAGCCATGTCAGACCCTCTAGAAAGCAGATTGCTCCACCATTGGATCTCAGTTATGTACTAAAATTAACTTTTGTGTTGTACCACAGAAATGTGCAATAGGCTGCCAGTGCAAACTAGAGCCTGTTTGGTACTGAATACCCTTATTTGCATATTGCTTAACGATAGCTACTGCCCACCAGTATTTTTGAAAGGCAGCAAAGGTATGCCCTCCAAAGCACAGATTAGTTATAACTAGTCATAGATCTCTTCAAGTAAGTAATCTTTGCAAAAATGCCTCCTGCCTGCTGGAATGACATACCAGAGAGCAAGAAAGAACAGTCCTGAACTCAACATTCAAATGAAACTTAAATCACACCATGATGAGCTAAACAAATGCTTCTACTTCAGAGATAAAGCCTAATGTTAGTATCTCCATAACCTTTAGTGTGGTTTACTGTCTTTATCTACTTAACTGCATTTAAGATTTTTAAAAAATGTCTAGTGCATTTTGAATACATACTGGGATCAATACATCTGCATGTATACAATTAAGTGATATTTACATTATTTTATATATTCTGATTGTTGTCATGTTTTGTAATGTGAGAGTGTTCAATCTCGCCTTTGTTCTTACACATGGGTTTGGAGCCGATCCTCGGCTCCGTGCCGGCCGACTGCAAGCTCTGCATCGAGAAGAAGCTCGAGGACATCTAATACCCACAATCCCCCTCTGCCTTTACCTCAGATCTAGTTTGCCGCTGCTGCATACGCATCGCTGGAGGCTAGCTCGAGGCTTTTTACAGATAAGATTTTAACTATTTTGGTTAAATTTTCAAAGAACTTCTTTAAGAACTATAGTTATAGAAAGTTAGTGTACGGTGTGTGAGTAGAGCAGAATTCTCGGTACCATTAGATTAGTTTAACTTAGTTTAACTAACTGGTATAGAGTTTTTCGGGGCCTACCACCCCAACTTGAATTGACAATCGGACTTACAAAATACCGGATTTGACTTTTTGTTACCTGGATTGACTATTACTGGACTGGACTGTTCTCTTTCTCTTTTCATTATGTCTGAGAAAATGAAATCTGGCTTCAAACGTTGTCAGTGTGGCCAAAAGATGTCGGTCACAGACAACCACAGTTCCTGTGTCTACTGTCTTGGCCCTCTCCACTTACAAGAGGACTGTTCTATTTGTCACTCGTTTAGTGGGAGGGTCATGACAGATAGGCGCAGGAAACTGATGGATAGAGGATTGTTGAAACCCTCTTTCCAGGAGGCTCTGGATGCTTCAGACCAGGCATCTAAGTCCTCGAAGGGGTCGAAGACGTCGGAGCCCAAGTCATCGGCTCCGAGCTCTTCGGGTATAGTTAGATCACCGGTTCCACAGACTTCGGGGCCGAGTGTTCAACTGTTGGCAGTTTCCGAGCCTCGAGTCTTGGAACCGGTGACGGAGCTCCCTCCACCGACTCTGTTGAGGTCGGCTCCGTCTTCGATCCCTTCGACTCGTTCTTCCAGGCCTCTTTCCGACACCGATGTGGACCGTGTGGTGCAGAAATTGATGGAGCATACGGCCCTATCCAAGCTTATCTCGGTCTCCTCTCAGTTGATGTCGAGACTTGAAGGCCTGCCACTATCTCCATCTGTTCCTCCTCCGAGACCTGTCCACTCTTGGAGCCGGAAGAAGCTGAACTGATGATTGTGGAGCCCTCGGTGCCAGAACCGTCTTTTCTCGGTCGGCACCGTTCACCTCGACTCCATCCGATCCGGTACTGGAGTCTCGGGGCCGAAGATCCATCCTTGGTTCCGGGACCGAGAGTCGGACCGATGTTTCGTTTCCGACGCTCCTCTCGGGCCTCGACACGGATCGACTCGGTTCCGTCCTCGGGTCGGTGCCTTCGGTTCCTGTTTCGGGATTCTTCCCATTTCTTTGGAACCGGAGATACCTCGACTCGGGACCCGGGGCCTTCGACCTCATGAGGAAGGTGTTGTCTACCCAGACAACCACATCAGCAGGTACAGCTTCTCCTCCCCACAAAGGACCGTTATCCTCCTCTGCACCCACGGCCACGTCCAAGCGTCGGGCACCAGTGTCTCAGCCACCCCTGGAGGGTGCCCCCTCTTCCTCGGAGGCTTCTTCGGATGCTCCCCACGAAGAAGTCCCTAGGAAAAGACTGTGTAAGAGGAGACACTTGGATTCTCCACAAGAATCCTTGACATCTGATACTGACTTAGATGAGTCAGAAGGGTCCCCTAAGTCACCTTCAGAGGATGTCTCTTTTCTGACATCTTGGAGATCCTAAAACAGAGAGGTGACTGGCAAGCCCTCCCCCCTTCTGAGGATGAGTCAGTTTTGCTGAAGGCATTTGGTGCTCGCCCTTCCTCCTCCTGGGTCACTCCGCCCTTTGATGAGTTAATGGAATTAATTGCTCGAAGGGCGTGGGAGACTCCTGACACGGTGGAACCAGTCCCTAGGAAGCCAAATAAGTACATTACGGCACCACAGGACAAGGCTTACCTCACCAAAGGAGTTCCAGTAGACGCCATGGTGGTGGCAGCGGCCACAAAAAAGGAGATGTCGGAGTCTTCCTCATCTGTCCATCTGCCTAACAAAGATTCTAGGACCATGGACAGATACGGGAAGCGCATTTTCAGTTCAGCGGCTTTTTCTATGCGTTCCCTGAACTATTTGACTCATTTTACACGTTTACAGAGGGATCTAGTCAAAGAGTTGGGAGATACCCTCCAGGGTACTACAGATGCTGCTGTTTCAGAGAGTTACAGCGCATCTCAACACCCTTACGTCCATTGTAAACTCGTCCATGAGGCTGATATCCTATGCAGCCGAAGGATCGAGTAGGGCAGCGGCTTCAGCGATTGCTCTTCGTAGGCAATCCTGGATGCGCTTGTGTTCGCTTATGAAGCCTTCAAGTCTTCCTTTACTAACGCCCCATTTGACGGAGCCACACTTTTTGGCCCTAAAGTAAAGGAGACCCTTACCCGGTGTGAACAGGAGGGAAAGACTCTGTCTGCTGTCGGAGTCCGTTTTTCCACCCCTTCCAGACCGTACCCCAAAGGGCAACGTGGTGGGAAAATGTGGTTTCGAAAACCCCAAGGATCTTTCCCAAACACACAGGGTGATGCCCCCTCTAGAGGCAGAGGGGGGGGCAGAGGTGGAAGACGCCGCCCTGGCGGCAGAGGGGGTCCGCAAAATCAAGGTGACAGGGATAACCTCCCTAGAAAACCTTTTCAGCACTCCTGAGAGGAGGCCCGACTGTCCTGCTCTGGAGGCAGTCGGGGGTCGCTTAGCTTTATACCCTCAGGCCTGGCAAAACCTCTCTTCAGACAATTGGGTAAAAAGCATTGTTACCAGAGGTTACAAAATCCCATTTCTATCCACACCCATTCCAAAGAGAAAACTCCCAGATGTACCACCCCATCTGCGAGACCCAGCAGCTACAGAAATTTCAAAGCTGCTAGAAAAAAGAGTCATCCAACCAGTCCCAGCGGACCAAATAGGATTCGGAACTTACTCAAGGTTCTTTTTAGTTCCAAAGAAAACAGGGGACTGGAGGCCGATTCTGGACCTAAGCCATCTCAACACCTTTGTCAAGAAGGAAAAGTTCCGAATGGTCACGCTTCAATCGATCCTTCCATTCTTACGGAAGGGCGACTGGATGTGCTCGATAGATCTGAAGGACGCATACTACCACATCAAAATGGCCAGGGCGTCCAGGGATCATTTGCGCTTCCGGCTGGGAGCCAGTCACTATCAGTTTCGAGCCCTGCCCTTTGGTCTGACTACAGCCCCAGGGTCTTCACCAAATGCATGGCAGTGGTAGCGTCTCATCTGAGGCGCCTAGGATTCCAGGTGTTTCCGTATCTGGACGACTGGCTCCTGTCTGCCACCACCAGGCGTCAACTGATACAAGCCAGGGATTACACCCTACAACTTTGTACACACCTTGGCATTTCAGTAAATTTTGAAAAATCGTTGCTACAGCCATCACAGCATATCTTATTCATAGGAGCGGAATTAGATACGCGTCATTTAGTTCTAAAACTTCCTACAGAAAGAATAGTAGCACTTCAATTCAACATTTCCCTTCTACTGTCGTCCAGAAAGTCTCCGGCAAAATTGTTCTGAAAGTTTTGGGTCTCATGGCAGCTTCTCTCATTGCGATACCATTGGGAAGACTGCACATGAGAGTGCTACAATGGCTTCTGTTTGCACAATGGTCATTCCAACAACTTCCACTGACTCACGAAATTTTGATAACGAAAACATGCAAATCACACCTAATGTGGTGGTTACAGACTTGCAACCTATCCAGCGGAAGACCATTTGTGCTACCCGCACCGTCAGCGACGATAACCACGGACGCTTCCCTGATCGGGTGGGGGGGCATCTTTCAGGGACAGACAGTCCAAGGCGAATGGACCAATCTGGAGTACAATCTGCACATCAATGTTCTGGAGTTGAGGGCAGTGTTTTTGGCGTTGCAACACTTTGCTCCCCTCCTTCCTCCAGGGACCATTGCAGTTCAGACAGACAACATGTCCGTAGTCTGGTACATAAACAAGCAAGGGGGAACCAGGTCTTACCAACTATGCAGAGAGGCCATGAGAATTTGGCAATGGGCAGAGTCCACGGTCGCTTTCTGATCGCAACGCACATCCCGGGGTCATCCAACGTCATAGCCGACAGGCTGAGCAGGCAATACTATTGCCTCACAAGTGGTCCCTCAAACAGTCAGTTGTGCGAAGGATTTTTCGCAAATGGGGCCAGCCTACCTGCGATCTGTTTGCGTCTCCAATGAACGCCAAATGCAGGAGCTACTTTGCCCTATTACCCCCTCCAGGGGAAGTCCCCAGGGACGCGCTGGTGCACGATTGGCCCCCGGGTCTCCTGTATGCTTTTCCTCCATTTCCCCTGATTGCAAAGTTTCTACAGAAAGCCAACAACCTTCAGAGGACTATTATTCTCATTGCCCCGTTCTGGCCTCGTCAAATTTGGTTCCCCTTTCTATTGCGTCACCGCATTCGGGGACCTTGGATGCTGGACCCAGAGCCAGATCTACTGACTCACTCGTCAGGAGTTCCTCACCCATCTCTAGAATCTCTCCATCTAGCAGCTTGGCTGCTCCGCTTCCCTTTCTAGCCAGGTCGATTCCACTTACATCGGTGGTTCAAGATATTTTAGTAGCTTCTCATAAAGTTTCCACTACTAAGACTTACACCAGTAAGTGGAAACGTTTTGTCTTTTGGGCAGAGTCACATCATTTGGACCCTGTTAGAGCTCCGTTAAACAAGGTTTTAGAGTTCTTGACTGAACTATTTCATGAAGGAGCTTCCCCGGCTACTTTAAGAGTACAGTTAGCTGCCATTTCTAACTATCATGTAGAAGAATGTGGTGCGCCTATTATGGCTCACAGACTGTCTAAAGCCTTTTTAAAAGGTTCTTTTCATATCAGACCACCAGTCAGAAGTCCGACATCACCGTGGAATTTAAACCTGTTGCTCTCTAAATTGATGTTGCCACCCTTTGAACCAGCCTCAAGTTGCACATTGAAATTTTTGTCATGGAAAACTTTATTTCTAGTGGCTATTACATCTGCTAGACGAGTGTCTGAGCTTCAGGCCCTTTCTGTCAAGCATCCTTATTTAATATTTCATTCTGACAGAGTATCCCTACGCACTAATCCATCCTTTCTTCCCAAAGTTTGTTCTTCTAGTAATATTAATCAGTCCATTGAACTACCCACCTTCTTTAAGAACCACTCTAATAAATTGGAGTATATGTTGCACAAACTGGACGTCCATAGACAACTCAGATTTTATTTGGATAGAACAAAAGATCACAGGAAATCTGATCAACTATTTGTAGCTTTTGCTGACAGCAGAAAGGGTCTTGCAGTTACGAAACAAACTCTTTCTAAATGGCTAACTGACTGTATCACATATGTTTATGAAGCCTCTGATCAAACATTATCAACAAAACCCAAAGGACATTCAACCAGATCAGTTTCTACATCTTTGGCTCACGCAGCTCGCTTACCACTAGACACTGTTTGTGCGGCTGCTACTTGGGCTAAACCACATACATTTATATCTCATTACAAAGTGGACAGGGTTTCTAGGGATAGGGCAACCTTTGGTTCCACTGTGCTCAAGAACGTTCTCCCTTGAGTTCCTCAGGATTATGGAGCTAGGGACGCTACCCATGTGTAAGAAAAAAGGCGAGATTGAACACTCTCACATAAAGAAGTTATGTCCTTACCATAACGTTCCATGTGGAGTGTTCATCTCGCTTATGGTTACACTCCCACCCTTCCCACCCTTAGGAAGAACGTTCGATTTGGTGTCTGGTCTGGAGTATTCTCCTTCTGCTGTTGCAGTATTAGTGTTACTATCATACCCTTGGTATGTTTGTATATATGTACTTTTATGTATATAGTTTGGCATGTGTGCGTGCTTTATGTCTGGTTTGCTTGCAAACTAGATCTGAGGTAAAGGCAGAGGGGGATTGTGGGTATTAGATGTCCTCGAGCTTCTTCTCGATGCAGAGCTTGCAGTCGGCCGGCACGGAGCCGAGGATCGGCTCCGAACCCATGTGTAATAACTAAGGCGAGATGAACACTCCACATGGAACGTTATGGTAAGGACATAACTTCTTTTTATTTGCTGTCTAGCTCTATGTGAGTCTTCTGTGCCTGTGAGAATAGTATATGCCACATAGCTCATTGTATAAACACACACTGCTTTTGAATAATGTCCTTCTATTCATATGTTGCAATATTCATAACATGAGCGAGTCTGCCACAGGCAGGTTAAAAGTAAAAGAGGAGCCAGAAACCCTTATTTTGCCAAGTCTTCTACTACTACTCCTGCTGTTCAGAAGCAGCCTTTTCTGAGCAAGCCAGATAGTCTATGACTGCCAGCCACTCTGCAGCCAGACCCCACTGTTCTTATGCCTTTCCCTGCTTGGAAACAGATCACCCAAGACTCCTGGATTCTTTCTGTTATCCCTGGAGGATATGTCATGGTATGGAAGACTCTTCCTTCCTTCAGGGGTATTCCTCAACCCCCAAAAGACCATTTGGAATTTTTTTCCGCAGGTGATTTACACCTTGATTTCTCAGGGAACTATTCAAGTACCACCTTCCCAAATAGGCAAAGGATTCTTTTCAAGAATGTTCATAGCCCTCAGAAAAGATGATTCTTGGAAACCCATTCTAGAGCTGTCGCATCTAAACACATTTCTGCCAGCTTTCTTGGATGCGTTCTCTCCTCTGCTTCTAAGTGTCCAGACAAGATGTTGCTTTCCTTAAACACTCTGCTTCCTGTCATTCTTCCACAAGGCTTTCATGGTGTTCTTGGACATTAAGGATGCCTATCTTCACATCCCTATGCATCCTCTTTACAGGAAAATTCAGTGCTTTGCTATTGCTTCTTCACATTTTCAGTTTTCTGCCTTGCCTTTTGGTCTGTCTACGGCACCAAGGGTCTTCTCAAAATGCTTAGCTCCTGTTATTGCCTTTTGCAGACTCAGGGGTATTCACATCTTTCCATACCTGGATGACCTCCTTCTCCAGGCTCACTTGTCAGACATTCTTTTACAGAACCTTCATTTCACAGTGTCTCTTCTGGAAAGACTAGGATTCGTTATAGACTTTCAGAAATCCTTTCTTACTCCTTCAAAAGACAATGTCTTCCTAGGATTCTGTAGGAAGATGCTGTTCTTGGTGGCAGTTATCTCAGTTAAATGAGTTTCAGAACTCTGTGCCTTAGTGAGCAAAAAAGCCTTTCCTGGCATTCGCCAGAGTGGCACTTCGTACTGATTCCTCCATTATACCTGAAATGATTTCTGAACTGGCACTTATTTATTGATTGATTGACATTTGATGACTGGGAGTCCAGCTGGGTCAGGAACCCATTTTCAGCGGAGGGGGGGGGGGGGGGGGGATAGAGCTCCACCTAAACAATTACAGACAGTAAAGATTATACAATTATAACTAAGCATTACATTTGTCTCTAGAACAGATGCAGACATTTATAGATTTGCAGAGTTAAGTGGACATGCATTCTTTTCTAGGACTAATACAAATTGTCATATAAGTGGATTACAATTTAAGGAACATTATAGTTTGTTTAAATAGCAGATCAGTGAGATTCGTAGACATAGTAAAGCAGACAAGTTGTCAGATATAGTAGTTAGGCTTTTTGGATGAAGGGGATAAAAGCTTGGTAAAGGTGGAGAGAGAGGAGGAAGAGAAGCATTGTGTAGGTTAGTGACAGCAGTAAGGGAGACTGGAAGAGATGAGGGATGAATAGGGAGGCAGATGTGAGAGTTGATGTGTAGGAGAGAATTGTGTGAGATAAGGTGGGGAAGGTTAAAATGATAGATATTCAACAAGCTATGGGTGGTGGTATAATGAGAGAGAGAGATTAGTTAAGAAGAATAGGACACTTTTGAATAAGATAGGGGGTTATAGAGGCAGTAGTTCAAGAGGCTGGAAAGGAGGGATTAGAAGCAATAATATAGAAATTGGTTGCCAAGGTAGTATGATGGAGAAGAATGGTTGCCAAGGTAGTATGATGGAGTAGATAGTCATGTAGGGAAGAAGTAGGGGTGGAAGTGAAAGTCAAGGAAAATAGATTTTGAATGGTGGTCTTAAAAGCACTGGCAAATGTGAGTGTTGAGACAGAGATTTTTAATGTAAGTTTATAAGTATTAAAGTAATCTATGGCAATGAGGTTTGGAGGTAAGGCGTTCCATAGCTTTGCAATGACATAGGAGTAGAGGCTGTGTTCGGCTCTTTTGTTAGGTTTGTAAACATTTACTAGCTGTTTGTTTGTGGAATGGAGATTTTGGGCGGGGGTATAAGGCTGTAAGATATTTTCTAAGGCAAGGCAGCTGTCAGGTTTGTACATGATTTTATGAGCAAGAGATAGTTGTACAAAGTTAAGGTAATGGCAGAATTCTAGGCAGTTTAATTTGTTAAGGGTATGACAGTGGTGTGTGCTGTTTGATGCACTATTTGCAAATTTGGCAATTTTATGATAGCATGATTGGAGCTTGTATTTTAGGGATGTATGTAGGTTGGTAAAAATAGGGGCCCCCATATAGGAGGCATGGGGGTAGGAAGTTATTGGCTAGAGTCTTTTTGGTGGGGTTATCCATGAAATGTTTGTGTCTGTAGAGTTTACCCAGTTTAAATTGTGATGTGAAGTTCTTCTATCTCGCCGTTCATTCTTACAGATGGGTTCAGAGCCAATCCTCAGCTCCGAGTCGGCCAACTACAAAGCTCTAGGTCTTCAGACAGCTCGAGGCCAAGTCCCTATCCCATGATGCACCTTGCGTTACCTCAGATCTAGTTTGCCGCTGCAACAGGTTGCTGGTTTCTTCACAGCTCGGGCCAGTATAGTTTTTTCTTCTAGAAAAAGTTTGACTTTATAAACTTTCATAATAGTTTTTCAATTTAATAACTTTCAAAACTAGTTGAACTAGTGTGTAGCTTAACTTTTGATAGTTCTTCTATAGCCTTTTTGGCCTTCGTTTATCAGGCCTTTAGTATCTCCCTTCCTTTCTTTTTGGTGTGCCTTTTTGTAGCTTAGAAGAGTGTTAGTTTAGAAGTGTGTTTAATAGACATTTATAGCTTATTAGAGTGTGTTTCTGGAACATTAACATTCAGATTCTATTTAGCGTTATAGAGCTCTTTTGTTTTTTTAAGGGCTGCTTACTATGTAAAATACTTGTGTGTTCATTGAATTTGTTGAACACTTGTGTGTCTGTGTGTGTGTGTGCATGTTTTAATATACCTTTATTACAGGACTGACTCTGTCTGGGGACAATTGCGATTCAGACTGACAACATGTCGGTGGTCTGGTATATAAATAAACAAGGAGGATCCAGGTCCTATCCCCTTTGTTGGGAGGCCCTAAGAGTGTGGCAGTGGGCTACCTCCACCCAACGCTTTCTGATAGCAACGCACATCCTGGGGAAATCCAACGTGACAGCAGACAATATTGAGCAGGGTAATCTTGTTGCCTCACAAGTGGTCCCTCAAAGAAGAAATGGCGGAAAGAATATTCAGCGGATGGGGCTAGCCTTGCTGCAACCTCTTTGCATCCCCCATGAACACAAAATGCAGAAGCTATTTTGCCCTAATCCCCCCTCGGGGAGATGCCCCAAGGGATGCACTTGTACACGATTGGCCTCCGGGTCTCATTTATGCCTTCCTGCCAATACCCCTGATATCCAAAGTGTTACAGAAAGCCAAAGCCCTGGAAAGGACCATCATTTTTGTAGCCTCTCACTCATTAGATTTGGTTCCCCTTTCTTTTACCTCATCTATCGGAAGATTCTTGGATTCTAGACCCAGTTCCAGACCTGATACACTCGTCGGAGGCTCTTCATCCCTCCCTTCAGTCCCTGAAATTGACAACTTGGCTGCTCGAATTCCCAACATAGCCAGGTTCCATAATCTCTCAACTGAAACACAACATATTTTAATATTTTCTCATAAATCATCTACTAGGAAGTTATACCTCAGCAAATGGAAGAGATTTTCCATATGGGCTTCCCAAAATAACATTGACCCTTACCGAGCCCCTATTTCCTCCATACTAGAGTTTTTGACTATGCTTTTCAACAAGGGATCGGCTGCAGCCACCATTCGTGTGCTGCTCACTGCGATCTCTAATTTCATCTGGGTACTGAAGCCTTTAATGTAATGTCATACAAGCTATCCAAAGCTTTTCTCAAAGGGACCTCCACCTGAGACCACCTGTCAAATTCTTTATACACCTTGGAATCTAAATTTTATGCTTTCACGCATCATTCTTCCACCGTTTGAGCCAGCTTCTTCATGCGATTTGAAATTTTTGTCTTGGAAGACTGTCTTTTTAGTTGCCATCACATCTGCCCTAAGAGTTTCAGAGGTACATGCTTTGTCTATAAAACCCCCTTATCTGATTTTTCATTCTGATAGTTGCACTATGAGCAAATCCTTCATTCTTACCTAAAGTTTGTACTGAAGCTAACCTTAATCACACTATAGAATTACTGTTTTTTTCCCCAAACACACCAATAACTTGGAGTACATGCTGCACAAACTTGATGTTCACAGACAACTTCAATTTTATGTAGATAGAACCAAAGAATTTAGAAGATCTGAACAACTTTTTGTTTCCTTTTCAGACTCCAGAAAAGGTAGACCTGTTGCAAAAACCATTCTGTCGAAATGGTTATCTGATTGCATCACCTTCACTTACTCAGCTGCCAATACACCTCTGCAACACAAAATAAAGTTTCATTCAACCAGAACTGTTTCCACATCTTCAGCCTTTACTGCCAGGCTTCCAGTAGATAGTATTTGTGCAGCAGCCACTTAGTCAAAGCCTCATACTTTTATCACTCATTATAAAGTTGATAGGGCCTCCAGCGACAGAGCTTCCTTTGGTTCCACTGTCCTGAGGAACATACTCCTATGAGCCACCCAAGAAAGATGGTGCTTGGAACGCTACCCATCTGTAAGAATTAACGTTGAGATAGTACAACTTCTCATAAAGAAGTTATGTACTCACCATAACGTTCCATGTGAGTTGTTCATCTCACATTCATTCTTACTTCCCACCCTCCAACCCCCTCCAGGCTTTTTCGAGGACCGAGATTCATGTTGTATCATGGTTGCTTTCTCTTTTCTATGGTTTCCTTACCTAAAATAGGGCTAGAGTGGCATATGGCATTGTTAGAGGCACTAAACAAGATCTGAGGTAACACAAGGTGCATCATGGGATAGGGACTTGGCCTCGAGCTGTCTGAAGACTTCGAACTTTGTAGTTGGCCGACTCGGAGCCGAGGATCGGCTCCGAACCCCATCTGTAAGAATGAAGGCAAGATGAACAACTCACATGGAATGTTATGGTGAGTACATAACTTTTTTTTGATTGTATTAAGTATACTGTGTTCAAAAGTAAGTTTGTCATCTATTATAATAGCAAATAATTTTGACTGACTTACAATTTCACTTTGAGTATTATTTTGTGAATATATTTTGAAATTATATGCGAGTTGTTTTGGTGAGAATAATTTGGTTTTATTTAGCTTGAGTAGTAATTGTGCATCATCTAGCCAGGTTTCAGTAGAGGTAAATGCATTTTGTGTAATTTAAGAGATGATTATTATTATTGGAGGAGATAATAGTGGAGTCATCAGCGTATTGGATGAGTGTACTTTGAAGGGAGGCAGTGTGAAGTTTATTAATGAATATATTGAAAAGCAAAAGACCAAGAATAGATCCATGAGGGACTCCTGTACTATCAACTTGGTAATCGGATAGACTTATTTTCCATCTAACACATTGTTGTCAGTAAGAAAGGTAATTGGAGAACCATTTTTGGATGGATTGCGAACATTCTAAGGTAGAAAGTTGTTGTATAAGTTTATAGTGTGACACTGTATCAAAGGCCTTTGATAGGTGTAAAATGACTGATGTTAATTTACCAGCATCCGTAGCTTTATTTACAGTATCTGTAAAGGATAGTAGTGCTGTGGTCGTACTATGTGTTGGCCGAAAACCATGCTGGGTTGGTGTAAGGAGGTTGTTGTCAGAAAGAAATTTCATAAGTTGTATGTATATACATGTTTCAAGTAGTTTAGATAAAAGTGAGAGAACGGAGATGGGTCTGTAATTTGATAGTTCGTTAGTTTGTCCTTCTTTGTGTAAAGAAATTATGATAGATTTTTCGAGAGTTTGGGAATGCTAGATTCTGAGATGCATCTATTGATTAAAATGCTGACTGGGTAGGCTATTGCCTAAGTATTCTGACGGAAGATTGTCAGCGGACAGGGAGCATGGTTTTAATTTAAGAAATTTATGTATTAGTGAGGTAGCTGCAGATTGTATAGAGAAAGTTGTTGGTGTAGGACTGGCTGTAGAGGAGAGGTGCTGGGTTAGTATTAACTGAATTAGATTGGTTTATTTTTCCACATGGCTAGAGTTTGTGTTAGGTATGGGGCTATATATGAATTTCAGTATACTATCAATGAAGTGGGAGTTGAGCATGTTAACTGTTTGAGATGGTTCTTTGTCTGGGGCAGGAAATGGGTTTTGTGTGATTCCAGGAGTAAGGAGTGCTGAAATAGACTTCTGGAATTTTCTAGGGTTATTAGTTTGGCAAGATAATTGCTGAGAAAAGTAATTTTGTTTCTTAGCAATTGTTTTGCCCTTATTGTATAGCTGCTTGTATTTTAGTTGGTTGGTTTCATTCTTATTTTTGTGCCAGTCTTTCCAAGCTCTGTCTCTGGTTGTTAAAACTTGTTTTGTAGATTTTGTAAGCCAGGGTGCAGGGTTTATTTTTGTCATTTTGGTTCTGGGAGGAGCTAAGCTATTAAAGGTGTCTAGGAACACTTTGTTAAAGTGAGTTATAGCATCTTACTTATTTAACTAGACCATGCAGCTTCCAGTCTTTTTTTTTTTTTTTTTTTTAACACTGCAGTAATAAAGTAACAAACCCTGCTTTCCCTAGACATGCGTATGCAGCTGATGCACAGAACCAAGGACTTTAGAAAAATGGATCAGCTGTTTGTCTCATTTGCAAAGGGAAAAGAATGGAAACCTGTCAACAAACTGACCTTTTCCAACTGACTAGCTCATTTAATTGCTTTCTGTTATCAGTGTCACAGGAAAAAAGTCCCAAACCATATTAAGAATCATTCGACTAGAGCCACTGCTGGCACCTCAGCCTTTCCTAGAGAAGTCGCCACCTAGGCCATTCCTGAATCGGATACATTATCCTCTGCACACATCTTTTGCATGCATTGTGATTTGTTGGGCTCCCTATTGAAATGTCATCACTTGAAATGCAGAGTGCCAAAACACCAAAAAAAAAAAAAGACATAAAACACAGGAGGAGAGCGAATTTCAAAAGTTGCTGTTCTCCTTAAAACTTCTTTTTGCTGGGGGGGGGTGTCTCCCCAAACTTATATAATTCTGAAATCACCATACCTCGGAGAAGAGGGAACATTTCAAGAAATGGCATCTTGGACTTAGTATATGCAAGTCCGATCTTCTGGCCTTTCAGTCCTCATATTTCAGGATTCTCTGTAGCAGGTCCCAATATTTCAAATGGTTACCAATTTGGTGACTGCATCTACAGCCAGGGCAGGATATGCATCTGCAATCCTGCAGGATCTCTAGTCCTTCTCCCTAAATTCATTGCTATTGGAGTCTTCCCAAGAAGTGAGGAGTCTAGTAGTGAATACTACAGTGAACATAGTACATTTGTGTTACAGATTTACCATAAATGTAGAGTTTCAAATAGTTTCACAGTTACAGTCCAAGTTCCCTTCCTTCATCCCCCTCCTTTTGCATTCCCTGCTGTTTGTGTTGTTCACATCAGCCACTAAGTGAAGGCAGCATTTTTATCCATAGGTCATTCCTTCACCTGACAACCCTGTCAGACTCCCCATCCCTCCTTTGTTGGCTTTCTTCCTGGGGAATAAAGATCCGGGTATCTTAAGGTGGACCAGGTCCAGTGATATAAATTTCCTTTGGTTCCCCTAATTCTGGCACCAGAGGACTTTCCTCCAGGTGTTGTTAGGGCAGTAAAGATCTAAAGGTAGTGTCAGATGCCACACCCATTATACCACTGATGTGCTCATGTCTGTGTGGGAGGACTTTGGCCAAAGCACAGGGGAGAGGGTAAAATTCTGGAAGATTAGATCACTGCGGGCTACGTGCAGGCACTATATCCTAAACAGTAAGGACTGCAGTAGTCAAATTACAAGAACATCTACATATATGGTAGGTCCCACACAAAACTGCTTTCTGAATCCATATCAGATGGCCTAATAAGTAACACACAGAGACAATAGTTACAGTGTATACTTTATGAAATGTATATTGCAAAGTAAATTCTCTGGAATTTGTGTACCACATGACATGCTGTTCACTGTAATTCATTAGTATTTAAAGGTATGTTTAGCAGTGCTTTAGATTTAGGTTTTAGCTGCTAGGTAGTAAAATAGCAGTATTGTTTGAGAATTAAATTCTTTTTTATTTGGTTACATGTAGGAAATAACATATATGGTGAAGAGATCAGAGTGGTTCTGGAGGGTATCAAAGACAAGCCAGAGAGGTCATCTTATATTCTGATGGATCGAATTAGGCCACAGCCAGTGAGGAACTGCCTCCTGAGATCTGGGATGCCTCTGAAGTTGTCTGAGAACATAAGTGAATTAGGAATGTTTGGAGTCTATGTACGGTAAGATGGTATCAGAATTGTTTTTAACCCATAGTGATCTCTTTCTGCCACCCTGCATATTCTTAATCACTGTAATGTGTTTTCAGTTAGTAATAACTGTATTTCCCTAAAACCCATCCTTCCTTAGTGAGATGATCATTTCTTGTTTTTAACACCATTATTAACCTTTCACATTGCACAGTGACATAAGGATACACACAGTTATAAAACAGAAAGCAAACCATTACAAACATGTTTCTTTTTCATGCATTATAAATATATGGTTTATTTCGTTACAGTTATCATTCACATAGATTGCTCAATTCCTGCCTTCCCTGAAATTTCACTCTGCCTCATGACCACTGTGTTCTGCATGTATTTTTCCCACACATAGGTTCATAGGTTCATACTAGGCTATCTGCCCTAGGGCATTTATAAGCCTAGCCAGAATGTGTTTGGCTTTCGCCACCCATTTTAAATTTATTTTGCTATGCCCTTTTTTGAGGTTAGTATACTGTGCCTCTGTCTAACAGTGACACAGAAGTGATACCCGGGGTAAACCTACGATCTCCCATCCACTCATCAAGATTCCTCTTGAAGAGAGTCACTGAGGGACTCTGCCTAACCTGGACTGGGATTTTATTCCAGAGTGAAGGGAACCTCTGGGTTATGAATCTGTCCCTCCAGCATGTCCTATTTATTTCAGTGCTGAGGTTCAAGTCTCTCGAGCGCGTAGCTCGATGGGATTTGGATTTTCTGAGGTGCAGCATGTCCATTAATTCCGGGTTGGACATGGCTTTATACATCAGGCACAGATCGCCTCTGAACAGGCAGTATGCCACTGAGTAGAGCTGGAGTTTCTTTAGCCGGGCAGCATATGGCATCTGTTTGAGCCCTTTGATCCTCTTGGTGAGGTACTTTTGGGGTCTTTTCCAGTTGCTGCAGGTGTCTGGTAAGGTACATCCCAAAAGGGGCATTGTACTCAATTATGGGCCTGATGAGGGATGAGTAAAGAGGCACGATGACCTCCCCTGATCTAAATGTGAATCCCTTCATGATTAGGTGGGCTATATAAAATGTTTTTCTAACCACTTTGGCCACGTGGTTGTCAAATGAGAGATTGCTATCAACTTGGGTCCCCAGGTCCCTAATTACTTCTGTACTTAATGGATTACCACCTATGTGGTAATTTGTGGGCACTTTGTTTTGCCAAAGGGATGACTATACACTTTTTGGCATTTAGCTTGAGGCCATGGCTCTGGCACCAGTTGTCTGTTTCTATGAGGCCCTTTTGGAGGATGCTTGTGTCGGCTGGAGAGTCAATTATGGTGCCCAGTTTGCAGTCATCTGCGAACTTGGTCAGCCACAGTCCTTCCGTGTTGGCCTGTACCTCCGAGAAATATATACCGAACAAGAGAGGTCCCAGGACTGAGCCTTGTGGGACACCACTTGTAACTGGTTTGGAGTCTGACATGGCTCCAGCAATTCTAACCATGTGGGTTCTGTCCTTGAGCCAGTTTGCAATCCATCTAGTGACATAGGGGTTTATATTTAAGCTGGTGAGCTTATCTATAATGCCCAAGTGGGGGTATTGTATTGAAGGTTTTAGTGAGGTCCAGGTAAGGTGTGTGGACCACCTTCCCCTCGTCAATGGCCTTGGTGACTGTTTCAAAGAAATCAACCAGGATTAAGAGGCAGGATCTGCCCTTAACAAAGCCGAACTGGGTAGGATCCAGTGTCTGTAGGTGCCCAATATCTTTATTTATGAGGTCCATGATGATCCTTTCCATAGCTTTGCAGACCAAGCTAGTCAGGCTTATGGGGCGATAGTTTCCAGGATCCGTTGAGGCACCACCTTTATGGAGAGGGACCACTGTTGCATTCCATTTATTTCTATGTAGTTTACTCCATCCCTTTTCTGAAGATCCCACCTCCAGTTCTTTTACCACCCAACAACGTTTAAGTCACAGTTGATGTAGGTTTTGATTTCCATTTTCTAGTGATAGTTTTTTGTTTTTTTGGGGGGGGGGGGAGCCAACAGCATTAAACTTAGTAGAACTGTATAAAACTGTACCATGTCTAGGGAATTCAGTTTCTATATCCCAGCTAAGAATAATTGTTTAATTAGTTCCCCCAATATTTCTAACAAAGTACCCTGTAGTGAATTTTTTAAATCTGCCAACTTGTTGCATTCTCAAAAAAACATGTTTGCAAGTACCCCCACTCTTTCCCCTCACAAATCCATCAGTTGCTGTTTACCTGTGGAAGATGCGTCTGCTGAAATCTACTTGAGGTGTAAAATACCTATCCAAATATTTCCATGCAAAAACTCTTCGACAGTCTAGATTGTGCTGCATACTTGGGAGCCATACACATATCCTCTCATTGGTCTTCTGTATTGCCTTTCTGTTCTCATTTCCTAAATTAAAGACCCCGACAACAGAAGGAATGTACACCTGCACCAGTTCTTTGCTTTCTATTGACTGCTTCTCGAAAATAACCTGCCACAGTACATAAATCATAGAGTAATATGGCGAGGAGACACCATACTCAATTCAGCGGTAGTCTAAAAGTCACATAGCATCTCACTATAATCACTAAAGTTGGAACAAGGGAAGCATACACCTGTAACAATACTTTGTAGTCTCAAAGTACGCTTCATTCTAATTGTCATCCTCTGTATCTGAACCAGTGGAAAATTCAGCTTAGTTCCAAAGTATTTCTAGCAGTGGTCATCCAAAAACCAAGTTTCATCTCACCACTTAAACACACTTGTGATGATGGAACCTCCCAGAATAAAAAGCAATCTACAATCTGGTGTAGTTACGCCAACTTTGATCCACATACATGTAAAAAAACACAGGCACTTAAAAACTAAACCTTGCATTGTTCAGGTCTTATATCCTTTTAGTAAGGTATGTCTGTGGGCATTCCACCTGTTGCATGTATCTGGGCAGGTACATGCCAAAGGGGGCATTGTATTCAATAATTGGCCTAATGAGGGCTGAATGAAGGGGAACAGTGGCATCCATAGGTATGGGCACAATGACTTTGTTTATAAGCTGTGCAGTGTAGAAGGGCAGATCTGTCAACTGTTGTAAGAAAGTTAGATCACTGACCACAAAACTTCCCAAATCAGGTTTAAGGTATCACACAGAAGTCTAGCTTTGCTAGATTTTTCTTTTTGTGTATTTTAACCAGTTGGTTATCTGTGTGACCTTTTTACTCTTTGTTTTAGTTTGTTAGTTGGGATATTTTGTAGACACCCTAATGTTTATGGATATCAGCTGGGTATGACAACCCTGTGTTTCCACAGATCAAACATTCCTCTAATGCTGTGCTGATGTCATAAGAAGGCAGAAACATGCATGTCCACAGCTAGATGGGTTTGGCTTTAGTGGCCTGAAATTGTCCATAAATAAACTTAAAAATGAAACAAAAGAAAAAGTCATGGACATTCAGAATTTGCCATTTAGCTGAAACACCTGATATCCTTAAGGGTTGATTTGCATATATCCCATGAGGCCTCTGATGCAAGAGGTTTAAGGTTATCACACAGAAGTCTAGCTTTGCTATATTTTTCTTTTTATAGATTCATAGGTAGGTACTAGGCTATTGGCCCTAGGGCGTATATAAGCCTAGCCAGAAAGGTACCCTGGCTTTCGCCACCCAAAAAAATTATTTTCCTGTGCCCCTGTCGAGCAGAGCCACAGAGGTGATCCCTGGGGTGAATTTTCTATTTCCCATCCAGTCATCAAGATTTTTCTTGAAGAGTGCTAACGAGGAGCTTTGTTTGATATAGATAGGTAGTTTGTTCCAGAGTATGGGAAGTCTCTGGGACAGGAATCTATCCCTCCAGCAGGTCCTGCGTATTGTGGTGACAAGGTTTGGGTCCCTAGAGCGTGTAGCTCGGAGGGATTGGGATTTCTTTAAGTGGATCATGTCCAGCAGCTCTGGGTTTGACATAGCTTTGTATGTTGGGCAGAGATCACTTCTGAGTAGACGATATGCGACGGAGTAAAGCCGGAGTTTTTTGAGACTGTTTGTGTAGGGCATCTGTTTGAGGCCGGTAATCCTCTTTGTGAGGTATTTCTGAGGCCTTTCCAGTTGTTGTAGATGTCTTGTGAGGTACATCCCAAAAGGGGTGTTGTACTCTATAATGGGTCTAATGAATGACGAGTAGAGGAGAACAATGACCTTTTTTCCTGGATGAGAAACCTTTTGTGATGAGGTGTGCCACGTAGGAGGATTTCCTGACTACTGTGGCAATGTGATTATCAAAGGAGAGACTACTGTCCACCTGTGTCCGAAGGTCTCTTATCACACTTTCTTTGTTAAGTAGGCTCCACCTATGTGGTAGCTCATGGGTACAGAGTTTTTACCAAAGGGGATGACAATGCACTTTTTGGCATTGAGCTTGAGGCCATGGCTTTGACACCAGGCATCTGTCTCAGTGAGGCCTTTTTGTAGGATGTCCACATCGTTAGGAGTTTCGATTGTGGCTCCTAGTGTGCGGTCATCTGTGAACTTCGTTAGTGAAAGACCTTCTGTGTTAGCCTGTCCATCAGAAAAGTACATACCAAACAGGAGAGGACCCAGGACTGAACCATGTGGTTCTCCACTTGTCACTTATCTGAAGTCGGATTTGGAGTCTACTACTTTCACGGTGTGGGTTCTGTCAGTGAGCTAGTTGGCAACCCATCTTGTGACATAGGGATTTATACCTAGTGTAGTGAGTTTGTTTACAATTCCAGAGTGGGGGATGGTGTCAAAAGCCTTTTTGAGATCTAGATAGGATTGATGGAATGCAAATGCTTCCATTGCCCTACTCATAAAATCCCAGCTTACTCTGTTGAATGCTTTCTCTGCATCAGGACACACCAACAGCAGCAGTATGTTTCTTACATTCTGCTTCCCTCTGGATCATCATTGTTTTAATGTTGTCAAATGTTTGCCTTTCCTCCACTAAACCACACTGATCTATTTCTATCAATTGTGGTAACACCTTTGCCATTCTTTTAGCTATTATAGACATAAACACTTGATAATCGTGGTTTAAAATTGAAATGGACCTGTATGAAGCTTGGTGTGATGGGTATTCACTGTCTTTGGGTATTACAGCAACCGCATCAGCTCCCTGTTGAAATGTTGGCACTCAAAATGCTGATTGACAAAAAGCCGGAAAAAAACACTGAAAACCCAAAGAGGAACGAATATCGAAAATTGCTCTTCTTTAAACTTGTTTTTGCATTGGGTCAAGCCCCCCTCAACCCCCTTTGTGAGGGACAAGCGTCTTACACCCCCCAAACTTATATATACCAACTCCAAGATCACCATACCTTGGAGAAAAGGTAATATTACAGGAAATGGCATCTCAGACTTAGTATATGTAAAGCCAGTCTTTCGGCCATACTGTCTCCATGTTTCTGGACTCACTCTAGCGGATCCCAACGTTTCAAATGCTTAACCACCAGAGCATTTGTGCTTCCTCTCCTTTTAAAATAATAATAAACAAAACTTCCAGATATTTATCACTTTCTATCTTCCTAGCTTCCAAACTTCCACAGGAATACCATCTATTCATGGCGACTTTCCTGCAGTTTTATTATACATCACCATTATTATATCATCTTCTCCAATCTTAACTGCTAATTGTTCAGTCTCATTTGTCTGAAACCTTGGCATAGCCAGTCATCTTCATCATAGCCATCATCATCATCATCAATCCCCTTTTTCCCATTTCTCTACATGGAGACGGGCTGTCATGTCAACTGTTGCCCTCTCTCTCAGTTCAGTGCCACTCTCCTGTTTTCTTTAACGCTCAACGCCGGACTGTCCCAGATCTTTTCTAAGACAATGCGTTCATCTGTTTGCTGGACACCATCATTTTCTCTTGCCTTCTTCCTGTCTGTCCCAAATTTTTCTTCACCAGATTGTCTTGTGCTTTTCTACACATGTGCCCAAACCACTGCAATCTGTTTTCTCTGAACTTTTATGTAGTTGGAGCTACTTTGGCTTCTGCTAGTTTCATTTCTTTCAGTCCCACTATGCGCATCCTACCACCCCATCTCAGGCACTTCATCTCCATCACTTCTAGCTTCCTCAATTGCCCTGCCTTTATTGCCCAGGTTTGTGTATTATGCAGTAGTACTTGTCACATCACTGTTTTGTACACCTCACTTTTCAGCTTCTTTGGCATTTTCTGTCATAAGGTATAGGTTCATAAGAGGTTACTAAACTATTGACCATAGGGGCTTTATAAGCCTAGCTATGTTATACCCATGTTCCCTTATTAACCAGGTTGTATTGCAAGTCTTTGATCAGCACTGACCGCTGTTATCCAAGAGGGAAATAGGTGACACCCTGGGGTCAATTTATGTTCTCCCATCCAGTTGCCTAGTTACACTTAAATATGGTCATTGAGGAGCTCTGTTTTATATGAATTGGGAGTTCGTTCCAGAGGAGTGGCAATCTCTGGGAGACATATCTGTCTCTCCAGCATGTCCTGTTAATGTCACAGGCTAGGTTAAGATTCCTAGAGTGAATGAATCTTGTACCATTTAACTTGTGGATGTGCAGCATTTCCATTAGGGAAAGGTCCGAGACTGCTGTCTAGGCCAGGCACAAGTCACTTCTCAGCAGCCTATAAGATACAGAGTACAGTGACGGGGCCTTCAGTCTGTCTGTGTAGGTCATGTGTTGAAGGTCTTGCATTTTCTTAGTGAGAAACCCCTGAGGTCTCTCCAGCTGGTGTCTGGTGAAGTACATACAGAAGGGAGTGTTGTACTCTATTAGTGGTCTGATGAGGGATGAGTACATGGGAGTTATAACATCCTTGGCTCTGGATGTGATGCTGTTACTTATGAGGTGTGCAGTGTAGAAGACCTTCCTTACTACTGTGGGCACATGGTGATCGAAGTTAAGGTCGCTGTCAACCATGGTGATCGAAGTTAAGGTTGCGGTCAACCTGTGTTCCCAAATATGTCATCACAGGGTTTGAGCTAAGGGGGGGTACTGTTAGTATTGTAATTTGCAGGGACCTGCCCTTTGTCAAAAGCAGTGATACATTTTTTTTGCATTTAGTTTAAGGCAGTGTCTTTGGCACCAATCATTTGTTTGTGTAAGCCCTTGGGAGACTTAGTGATTACACTCAGTTTGTAGTCCTCAGCGAACTTGGTAAGCCACATGCCATCTGTTTTCGCCTGGACTTCTGAGAAATAGATTCCAAACAGTAGGGGGCCCAGCACAAATCCTTGTTGTACACCACTGGTAACTGTTCTGATGGTAGAGTTGGAATCCCCAACTTTTACTGTATGCATTCTGTCAGTGAGCCAGTTGCTACCAATCTAGTGACCTATGGGTTAATTCGGAGCTGGGCGAGGTTCTCAATGATGCCTGAATGGTGTATTTTGTCAGAAGCCTTTGCTAAGTCAAGAAAGTCAAGATAGGTTGCATGTACTGTTCTGCCTTCATCCAGGGCTTTGGTGACATTCTCAAAGAACTCCACTAGGTTTAATAAGCATGGTCTGTGCTTAACTAAGCCAAATTGGGTCAGGTCAAGAGTTTGAAGGCCATCTATGTCTTTGTTGATGAGTTCCATGAAGCTTCTCTCCATGCCCTTGCAGATAAGTCTGGTTAGACTTATAGGTCTGTAGTTCCCAGGGTCGGTTGATGGACCTCATTTGTGCAGGGGAATTTGCTGTTGCTGTTTTCCACTCTGTTGGAACAAAGCTGCTACTTACACTGAGGTTGAAGGGAGTGCAAAGTGGTTCAGCTAAGTCCTATTTTAGACCATTTAGTAGGCAGCCTGGGATGTTATCCAGTCCCATAGAGGCTGTGTTTTGGCCATGGATAGTGCAGTTATGATGTGCTCTTTAGAGATACTAGGTAGAGGACTGGTGACAGGTATGCTTTGGGGTATGTCTGGTGAGGAAAGGGGGTGAAGTTTGTACCAAATCTGTCGGCTAGCAGGTTGGCGATGTGCTCAGTGTGAGTATGAGTGGTACCGTCCACTACTAGTTCGGCACAAAGCTGGGCCTTTTCTTTTAGATTTTTGACATAACTAAATAATACCTTGTGATTATTCTTAGTGAGGGATGCTAGTTTAGCTTCGTAAGTGGCTTTAGAGGACTTTAAAAGATATCTAATTTGCTTGTTCAAGCTGTGGAGGGTGTCATTCCTCTGCTGAGTCATTTCTCTCTCATTCTTGGACATTTAATAATATTAGCGCTTTCAGAAAAGACAATGCTCTTCCTTCCTCAGACAAACAACACAAACACACGGACGTAGTAATATAGTATTGCTATGCCCCAATTATTCAATTAATATAAATATTGCGATGTTTTATCTTACAAAACCAAATGTATTAAATAAATCATATTAAATTAATAACATAGTCAACATTGAAAAACTCTCTATTAAATACTAATTACAAATTAAAAATTAAAAAGTTATAAAACAGCACTAGCCACCCCAAAGTGCTTTAAGTTTACCTATAAAAGCAAAGGAGAAATAAAAAGCTAATGTGTAAGTCATACTATAATAGACCTGGTTTCTTGAAATAGATGCTAATTAATAAACAGGTCATACTAACCAATAAATAATAAAAACTGAGTCTCCATATAATTAAATTATGTAACAACATACAGAGATTACCTTTTCAAAGCTAACAATTTTAAAAAACATTTAGCGGAAACCATTTCATTAAGGTCTGGGGGCAAGTATGCTGCAGTCTTAATTTGCCAAAATAACTCCTCTATTTCGAGTTTGATCTGCCATGACCCCCCCCCCCCTCACATCCGGTACTATTTGTTTCAAAATTGTGAACTTAAAATTATGATCTGGGAATTCATTTATATGCCTGGCTAAGGCATTGGTCATATCTTTCCTACCTATAGCATATATATAGCAATGTCAGGGTGAAGGGGAGGTTAAAACAGAAAAAATCAGCGGAGGAGAGAATTGCAATGGACATATTGAAACCACAAATCCTTTCTAACTCAGGAGGTGACTTTTATATTTACAATTATACGGATTTACTAATTCCACAAGAAATCATTGACTTAACATTTGTTCCTGATTCTGACATGAATGTGGTTAACACAATTGTTGATCTCAAACTTTTTGTTAGAAAAGTTAATCTTAATGCTCTAATGGGGCCAGCTTCCACTATCCATAGCTCATTAAGAGTCTCCAGTTTGTTTAAACCCCCCCCCTTCACCTTAACATTCTTTCTTTCGGAAAAAATGTTTGAAATCGACTTTAGGTGTCTTGATTCTATTAGATTAAAGGACAAGAAAAGACGTTCTAATATTAAAAACAATGAACGTGATTTCATTAAACTTTTGAAGGACTGTAGGGTTAGGGTAATGAGACCTGATAAGGGGGTGGTTTAGTTTTCATGTATCACAATACTTATATTAACTGTATGACTCAACATCTTGACACTACCACTTATCAGGTAGCAAGTATAAATGAAGTCAATATTGCCTATAAGAAAATTAAATGCACACTGGATGACCTATTTTTAGAAAGGGCTATCGATATGGAGACTTATAACTTTCTAACTATGCCTGCTCCTATAATAGCATCATTATTTGGCACACCCAAGATGCATAAAAAGATTGTCGACCCTCCGTTTAGACCCATTGTTGACGGACGTGGATCTATTACTTATGGGTGTGCCAAGTATATAGATAGTATCTTGAAACCTTTAGTTGAGAAGGAGCACCAAATATGTATGGACTCTTGGAGCTTTCTTAAAGAACTCAGTAAAATTCCATTTCATCATGATTACCAATTTTTGACTATTGATGTAAGAGACATATATACAGTTATCCCTCAAACTTTAGGTCTAGAATGGATTAGAGACTTCATGCAGTCAAGAAAAGTGAATAGTAACACAATTTATGTAGTTAAAACTCCCCTAGAAATAGTTCTTTCTAACAATTTCATATGGTTTAAGGACAAATATTTCTTCAAAAATCTGGGGTAGCTATGGGGTCCCCTTGCGGTGGAAGCTTCGCCAATTGCATTATGGCACATTAGGAGACAACCTTACTCTTTAATAATCCCATGTTCCAGGACAATGTCGCTTGGTATACTTGTTACCAAGACAACATGTTCTTATTATGGAAAGGCTCTACTGCTACAGTACATGAGTTTATTACCACCTTAACTTCCTTAACGGACTTTCTGGAATTTACTTTTGACTTGCAAACTGACACCGCTAGCTTCCTTGATATTCATATTCATAAAGATCTAGCAGGTTTAGAAGCACCATTTATAGAAAGCCTACATACCCCAAATTCATTCCTCCACTTTTCTAGCTGCCAACCCTATTACCAAAAAAGAGGGGTTGTAAAGGGGCAGATGGTTAGGGCAGCTAGGATGATCTCGGATGAGATTGATTTCATAGAGGAATGTCATTTATTGGAGAACATGTTTTTAAACAGAGGGTATCCCACTACCCTAGTTTCTAACATCTCTGCAGAAGTTATTACCAAAAGACAACTAGGTTACTTCAAACCCTTATTGATTAAGGACCATGCTGCTGAAGATGAAACCCTCAGGGTTGCTCAAGCAGATTCCCCCATTAAAAAAACTCAGAATTTTACAATTAGTTTTCTTAGTACTTATAATTTAGATACTACTCCCATTAGGGACATTCTCAACAAAAACTGGACTCTAATTATAGAGGACAGTAACTTGAATAAGATTTTTGGAGATAAACCAAAAATTTCTTACAGACGAGGGTTTAACTTAGTCACTTCTTGAGTATTCTAACAAGCCATTAGTCGTAAAAACTAAAGCTATGACTAAATGTGGTGCATGTCACCAATGTAGATACATCAACACTTCTTACCAATTTAGAATACGTGATTAATGGTATAAGGTTCAGTGTAAATATTCCTGCGACACTAAAGCAGTTATTTATACTGCTTGTTGCCAAGACTGCAATTCTTTTTACATTGGGAAGACGGAAAGAAAGATCAAACAATGCATTTATGAACATCTATATGCTATAGGTAGGAAAGATATGACCAATGCCTTAGCCAGGCATATAAATGAATTTCCAGATCATAATTTTAAGTTCACAATTTTGAAACTAATAGTACCGGATGTGAGGGGGGGGCCATGGCAGATCAAACTCGAAATAGAGGAGTTATTTTGGCAAATTAAGACTGCAGCATACTTGCCCCCAGGCCTTAATGAAATGGTTTCTGCTAAATGTTTTTTTAAAATTGTTAGCTTTGAAAAGGTAATCTCTGTATGTTGTTACATAATTTAATTATATGGAGACTCAGTTTTTATTATTTATTGGTTAGTATGACCTGTTTATTAATTAACATCTATTTCAAGAAACCAGGTCTATTATAGTATGACTTACACATTAGCTTGTCATTTCTCCTTTGCTTTTATAGGTAAACTGAAAGCACTTTGGGGTGGCTAGTGTTGTTTTATAACTTTTTAATTTTTAATTTGTAATTAGTATTTAATAGAGAGTTTTTCAATGTTGACTATGTTATTAATTTAATATGATTTATTTAATACATTTGGTTTTGTAAGATAAAACATCACAATATTTATATTAATTGAATAATTGGGAGGTAGCAATATTATATTACTATGCCCATGTGTTTGTGTTGTTTGTCTGAGGAAGGAAGAGCATTGTCTTTTCTGAAAGCGCTAACATTATTAAATCGATTCATTTTATCACTCTTGCTTATTTCACTTTTTCTGTTTTAACCAGTTTGTGGATTTTCTGTTTGTTTTCATTCTTGGACATTACTTTCTTCCTCTTGTTGTATAACCTATTTGTGCTTGATAACCACCAGGGTGGCTTTTTTTTTTTTTTTTTTGTGAGAGAGCGGCCTTACGTCAACTGGTGCCCTAGGCAGAAGGGCTCCGCGGCGCCCCCCAATACACTACCCAGTACCCCAATCTTGGTCTACCTATACCAAGTAAATACTGGAAATGCGCCCCTGTTAGAGCGGCGCCCTAGGCAGCTGCCTAGTTGGCCTATGCCAGTGAGGACCATGTTTTGATCCATTCAGGTACAGCCAAGTCTATACATTTGTGTAGGTGTTTATACAGGGCATTTGTGTACACCTCTGTATAGGTGTCATTGATAACAGTGGTAGCAGGGGGGTTGAAAATATTTATGCCATCACTTAAGTGGCTAAGTTTGCTTTGGATACATTTTTCATCCTTTTTGATTTTGGGGGGGGGGATCAGGTATGATCATTACTTCGAATGAGACTGATTTATGATCAGACCTTAGGGAGAGCAACACACAGTGGATAGTGCAGAGACCCCCCATATTGGTGAGTACTAAGTCTAGGACAGTTGAGCCCCTTTTGGGGGTGCAGACTGTCCGTTCCAGAGCGTTTGTTTTAACAAAGTCCAGGAACCTTAGGGCAAGTGTGTTTGTGCTTATATATGACACCCAATCGATGGAAGGAAGGTTGAAATTACCCATGACCAAGGTGTTTGGCAGTATAGTGAGTGGCTTAAGTAAATCTAGGTAGGCAGAGTGGTTCTCGTGGTTCATGGCGGGGGACCTATAGCTAACAATGATATGGAAGGCGGTTTTACCAACAGTTAGTTGGACTTGGAGTATCTAGGGAGTCGTATTCTTTGACTAGTCTTGAGGTGTATTTGTCTGTAATGAAGATGGATAACACCTCTGCCTTTGGTTCTTTCATGTTTATTTTGAGATCTGAACATGTGGAAGACATTGCAGCCTTGCATGGTTGGGTGTGATGTGTCTGACCTTGGGCCATGTCTCTGTGACTGTACAGACATCGGCATCTTCCAGGGTAAGGAGTGCTTCCATTGAATGCAGTTTCCAATTTAAACTCCTAGCATAAAGCAGCATAACCTTGAGTTTCTGTAGTGTTTTTTGTTTTTACATCGAGAATTTTGTTATGACATTGCCTAAAAAGTTACTACGACAAAAGCAAGTACCTTTACCAGTAACCAAAAGCTAAGAGGCGACAGGTGAAGACTATCTCTGGCAAAGCAACGTGGTCTGTCGACTATATCTTCCCAGGCTGACAGATACTGGATCCCCTTGGATTGACACCAGAAGCTAAGCCAATTGTTGACATCAGTCATGTTTTGTTTATATTGAGGCACCATCCTGGGTGAAGGTAGAATGCTGCTTAGGGCTAGGAGCATACCTGCCTGGGACACGCAGTCTGAGAGCTCAGTCATGTCTCTCTTCATATAGTCCAGTGAGGTACATCTCAAGTCATTCTCTCCAGCATGGACTATTAACAGAGTCACAACAGTACTTGCTGTTGAGAGACTTGAGCGTGTGAGTGATCTGATGCATCCTGGTACCTAACAGGCAGCTGATCATGACCTTCTCCTTGTCCAGCCTGGTGAGGGGGACATCATTGTGTCTCACTGGAGTCGCCTATGACCATAACATTTAGTTTTGAGGTATTTTGCCTTAGGGGCTTATTGGCAGAGACACTATCGTGTGTATTATTGTGTAGGGTCTGCAGTGTGGGCAGTAGATTTGCACTTGGGAGGTCTGTGATATTTGGGTAGGCTTCTAGCGAGTACGTATGCATTTGTGGGTTTATGTGTTGTGAGCTTATGTGCAGGAGGTGAAGTGTGTATGCCGACATCCTGTTTGATATCTGGTTTGTTGTTATGTAAAAGAGTGGATTCCATATTCATAGTATAGATGCATGTATTTTTTGTTTTAGGAGAAATTGGTTGTCAGTATACATGAGGCAATTGCTCATAAAAAGGAAAGAGTATTGAATTATTTTAAGAAATGAAGAGTGCAATTCGCAATGCTGCTGGAGACACATTTGAAAATAAATGAGTGTGTAAATTTGACAAGAGAGGACTTCAGAATGGATATTCATAGGTTCATAGGTAGGTACTAGGCTATCGGCCCGAGGGCCTATGTAAGCCTAGCCAACAAGGTTCCCTGGCTTACGCTACCCAAGAAAGTTATTTTCCTGTGCCACTGTCTAGCAGACACACAGAAGTGATCACAGGGGTGTATTTCCTATTTCCCAACCACTCATCAAGATTTTTCTTGGAGTGCTAATGAAGAACTTTGTTTGACATAAATGGGTAGCCTGTTCCAGAGTATGAGAAGTCTCTGGGACAGCAGCAGAATATCAGGGGGAGAGGAAAAGGGGTTCAAAGAATGGCAAAGTTGTTGCCAAAATTGATAGATACAGATCAGTGTGGTTTTTGTGGAGGTGAGGCAAACATTTGACAACATTAATAGAAAAATGATGATGCTGTTGGTGTGTCCTGCTGCAGAGAAAGCATTTGACAGAGTAAGTTGGGATTTTATGAGCAGGGCATTGGAAGCACTTGCATTCCCTGATACAATAATAAGGTTAATTAGAAGGTTATAGGAAGCATTGGAGGCATGAATTAAAGAGGAAGAGTTCCTGTCAGATAATCTGTATTTGAACAGAGAAACCAGGTAAGTGTGTCCTCTCCCCTCTTTATTTGCTTTTAAGTCGTTGGCAAAGAAAATAAGGGACTCGGAAATACAAGGATATAATTGGTATGGTAATCAAGAAAAGCTGGCTTTATTTGCAGGTAAGATTTTGTACCTCATAAGTCCAGAAAAGGAATTGTCAGTATTGTGGAACATTTTGAGACTGTTTCAAGTCTTTTTGGGATATAAAATTAATGAAGATAAAACAAAGACTATAGCCATAAATTATATACTCACACATTAATTGGTTCAGTAGTACCCATGTGGGGACATGATAAGATAAAGTGTTGAGGAGTGTGAATTAAGCTTCTGTTATTGCAGGATATGTGGGAAGAGACTAAACAAAAGATAATACAAAAATTCAGAACCTGGAAAAACTTATTTATGGATATGGACAGTAAGCGGTGAAAGTGGCTTTAGTGCCTTTAGTCTTGTATATTAGTCAGGCATACTTTTATCAACCCAAAAAGACGTTTTGGGGAATAGTTAATAAAATAATTGAAGCAATTTTTCTGAGAGGGCAAGAGTTAAGTGGGATAAGTTGATCCTTCCAATATAACAAGGTGGTTTAGGTTTACTTGATTTGAAGGGATATTTTAGAGCTACACAGTAATTCAAAGTGGAAAGGGGAAAGTTGAAGAAATAGAGAGTGGAATTTTACATGCAGATCCTTAAGGAGAATGATAATACAGAATATTATATTCGTAAAGTAACATAATGTATTCTAAGAACTAAGCCAATTCAAGAATGGAGACAGGAGATTTTCCCAGTAGGAATGACTGCAGCTAGGGGTACAGAAAATAGGCAAGGTGGGGCTGGAGTTTACTGGAGACACCTGGTAAAGGAACCAAGATAATGGCAGTAATTCAAGGAAAGGTAATATATTGGGATGAGGCCAGGGAGACATTTGGACAGAAGGTTAGAGGCTGCCTTCACTACCAGGTGTGATCCTTGAATACAGCAAAGAGAAAGAGATAGGGGATTTTATGTGAAAGACCTGCTGTGGTAGAGTTTTTAATTCAATCTAGAATGAAGCAATTGTTAAAAAGGGATGATTAGTAGGGCATATAAAATATTGCACGATAACTATAATAATTAATCAGATTGGAAATGTTTGCATAGATAATTTTATACCCTAAGCAGACTTCAAAGAAATTTTCCTTGGGTAGATAGCAAATGTTGGAGGTGTGATGGAGAAAAAAGGATAACTGGAAACACATGATTTGGGAGTGTAATGAGTTGACAGATTTTAAAAGTTCCCTACAGTGTACTCAGAAATATTGTGTGAGCAAATGGCTGTAAGTAAGGAAATGATTCGTTTGAGGTAGGTTATAGCATCTGAATTGCCCAGACATAGTAAGGCCTTGTTAAGTTATATTCTGTTGGCTGCCAAAAAAGAAGTTACTAGAAAATGGAAATCAGTTTACACCAACTGTATTTAAGGTATTGAATATTATAAAAGAGGTAAAAGAACTGAAAGAGGGATCTTTAGAAAAGGGAAGGAGCAAATTCCCTAGAAGTAAATGTAAGTTGTTGGAACAACACATGCATAATAATGTGTAGGAGGAGGAGGAGAAGCGGGAGGTTTAAGAGAAGGCAGGAATTCAGCATTTTTTTGTATGTTGGACTGATGATAGTAGCAAAGAAAATACATAATCTCGGGACCAAGCTTAGTTAATGCAGTTAAGTGGAGTATGCTTTTAAGCGAGGTTGGTATGAGAAACAGTTACATTAATGCTGGATACACAGTAATCACACAAAAACACAAGTACAGTGATACATTTCAGAAACGTTATAGAAAAGTTACTGTTTACAGCTGTTTTAGATGATGTACAATTACGTGAGCAGGAAGCCTATCATTAACGGGTTTATTTACAGCTAGCTGCAGGAGAAAAGCCTCTTTGCAAATTGGTAATGTACTACAGTATCATTTTTCTACCTGCCACAGGCTTTAGTACCACTTATTCACTTTATTCTAGCTTTGTTCTGCTTGACATTCAGCCTGTGTACTTTCTGATGCCTCTAGCTTAGAAAATCAGTATGGTATGACTTCCTTCTAAAATAAATATTATTCCCTATAGTCACAGTATGCCTTTTCTTTTTTCTTAGGCTAGGTAAGGCAGTGTGCACAAACAGTGATACATTTCAGAAACTTTATAGAAAAATGTACTGTATAAAACACTTAGTTTTCAATACAGTCCCTCATGGTTTAGAGAAAAAATGTGTTATTGATGTCTGAACAGCCTTTTGCTGTTTCAGATGAAATACAACGTCCTTCAGTTCATAAAAATTGGAAAACGATTCACATCCCTTTTGTCCATTTAATCTGCACAATATATTCAGCGATTGAATAAAGTCACAGAAGTGTACTGGAGCAGTGGAGACATCATCCACATCATCACTGTCATCATCTTCTTTTTGATTGCCAGCAGCGCACTGTTCTGGAACAAATTCACCATGAGCAGCCATTCCTTCTTTTTCAAGTTCTTCATCAATTGCAATGTACCGCTCGAAATCGTCCATCATCATACCTGAAAGGATGCAAAAGTTCTCATGGTGTCTCATTCACTATTGTCTGTGACATCATCTGACCTCAGCAAAACAAAACTAGCTTTCTTGTAGTAGTTGTCAATCACAGATTGTGTAATTTTATTCCATGTTTATCTCTGCATGTGTAATGAATCTAGCACAGATAGCTTATTAGTAAGCTCAGCTGCTGTTTTCTGTGATTCAGACATACTGTCAGTGATATCTACAATGTGCTGTAGGGCCAGTGAGTGGAAGTGCTTTTTGAAGCAAGCGACAATGCCCTGGTCCATTGGTTGAATAAGGGATGTGTTCAGTGGCAGGAACTAAAGCTTTACATTCAGCTATGTGCAGCACAGTCTTTTAGTTCGCATTGAGCCGTCAATTTTCAGAAGCCATTCTTTCCATATTTCACCAGTCATCCAAGAATTCTTGTTTGCTTTGTAAGTGACTGGTAACTTCTTACATTTTTGAAACACCTTGGGGTTTTGCTTTTTCCAATCACAAGAGGATCAAACTTCTCACTGCCATCCATATTGCAAGCCGATAGTAAGGTCATTTGATCTTTCACAACCTTTGACCCAACAGCCTCGACACTTTTAAATGTAGGTGTTCCATCCGGTATAGCCCTCCAGTATAACACTGTTTCATCAGCACTGAAAATGTTGCATGGATTGTAATCTTTCATGATGTTTGAAAAAAGTCATCACTCAGCTGCAAAATCATCTGCGTCTTGTTTTCCACCGTGATGTTTTTTGAAAACAATGTTGTAACATCCTTTCCATCTCTCTAACCAAAGGGTTGTAGGTTTGAAATCCTTAATGCCTATGCTTTTGTCTAGTTGGTCAGGTTTTTCCATTAACAGTGGACCACTAATGGCAATTTTTCGACTTTTGGCTTGTGAAAACCAGCACAACAGCGCATCCTTAACATTTTCAGCTTTATCAGACCTCTTGCATTTGTGATTAGGCTTGGCATTTGTTTGCCACTCTTTAATAATTTCTTCTCTGTTTTTCAAAATTCTTGAAATTATGCTTTGGTACATGCCTAACGACGATGCAGTAGAAGTCTGACTTTTTCTTGATTATCAAGTCTTTTAATAACGTTGACCCGCTCAGCTAAAGTAATAATCTTTTTAAGAACTTTCTTAGACATTCTTGTAATATCCCTTAGATATCCGATAGACTTCCTGCTCACATAATGGCTACAGTACATACACATAAATGCACTCTGTGGCCACAGAATGCAGCTGTACTGGCTATACAGTTATATGAAGTAAAATATCATAGCAGTTATCTACATAGGATTTGAGACAGCTATGTATTTAAACGAAATATGCAATTAACCGATATGTGTTAATGTGGCATACACTCAATATATTTCCATTGACTAAAAATGGCACCGAATGGACTCTGCATTTAAGCAAAATATGCTTTTATCCAATATGTATTTATGTGGAAACAACTGTATATGTAATGTATATGGTATTTAAATGGCAAAATGTTAAAATGGCTTGTTTCCTTTTCTATTAATGTATGTTTGCCTATGTCTTAAGTGATAATTTAATAAAGTTGTTAGACTTTTTGTTTTAATAAAACCCCTCAAAATATACCCCAGAACCTATTGACGTAAAACAAACACACAATGACTATGTACATCTTCAAATAAATGATGTGTAAACCTCCTGATAGTAACAGTTGTTCCATAATGACAGCTGCCCTTATAGGCAAAACCCAAATTAAGGTTATCCATGCTAAGAGCCTGTGCTTCTTTGACTAACCGCTGTATGTTCTTGTCTTATCTTTATTCCCCTCCCAGATTTGGAAAAACAACTTGTAAATTTTCAGAAAAGATTAACTTTTAGCCTTGAGAAAAAGTGCACTGGCTCTCTTTCAGTAAAATGAAATTATACACTGTTTTATTAAATGCATTAAAGTATTTAGATACCAGAAAAGCTGCTATCCTTATTCACTTCCAGTAATTTCAAGCTTTATTTTTTACTGAACTGCTTTCCCCTGTATCTTTTAATTTTACGTTTCTGCCCGTAATCAACGTCCAGACCTCTCAACTTAATTGCCTTCACCTTTAGTTAGCTTGTTTCCATGGAAACACTTATTTGCTTAAAGAAAATTATTACATTGTGTCCTCTCATTTTTTTAAAACCCTTTTATATTCACAAAACAATATCATTAGATTAAACCAAGGACATTAATCCATACTTTCACCTATGTAAATGTAAAAGAAAGCATTTTAATATATACATATTATAGTTAATGCACTTTTACACCCATTCCCCCACCCCAACAGCAAGATTAAAACCTGTTGACTTAAACATACTTTTGTCCAGCCTTTCTTGTTTTTTTACATTGCAATTCTTACATTTCTTAAAATTAAAAAGAGAAGAAAGAAAAGAAAGAAAAAAACGCTTGTATTCTTTAGTATCTTTATCACATCCAGCAGTCACTAAAAATACTTTACTATGTGGCACGCAATTTATATCATAAAATGATTTATACAGATATTGTTGAGAACAAAAATTGTGTTACTTACAGTTACTTTTTTTCCTTCTTCTCCTTCCTTTTTTCCCTTTTAGTGTTTTCCAAGCGTTAATGACATGAAGTGAGTCATATGCCTATGTGTCCCCTAATAAGTTTAACAAAGTCAACAAAAATCCAGTCTTTCTCAGCCACTTTTTCTTGTAAAGCCATATTTCACAAATGTGATTGATGCTTTATGGTCTCTCATTTATTCATTAATCTCTGTGTTGCTGATGATCTCTCTGTTTACTTCCATCTCCCAACCCCAGACTCCTGTTTGTCCAAGGTACTCCCGATTCTTCTTGTCAACTCCTGTGCTTTTTTTCCATCACTCAAACGATTTATTTTGGATCATTGGAAAAGGTTTCACTGGCAGTCTCCCTGTGAGCCTTACCATCAGAAGAATGAGAAGCAGAGTCCCCCTTGTTGTACAAACTTTTATGTTTTCCCCTTAGCCTGTTCTGCATCAAAAAATAACTTTGATCCTCCTAGAAAAATGTTCTGAAGACAGCTGGATACACCAACTTGAATCTCACACCTGTCTCTCAACCTTCCCTGATTGCTGGGATACATTTGCTTCTCATTTTCCACAAACACTCTACTGTTTCCCATTTTAATACTTTGTCCTTGTGCCACAGTTTTGTCAGGATCAGCTCTTTCTTTTTGTATGATTGCATCTTTACTAATACAGATCTTGGCAGCTTTCTCACGACCAGGTTTGGAGCATTCACACAGTGTGCCTTTCAATTAACAAATACTACTGTGGAATACCAATCCAATTATTTATTTGTGGTTTCATAAAATGAATACAGCCTGTTTCTTCCAATGTCTCTGGTACAGCAGAAAATGTCAGGTTTTCTCTGTTTGCTCTGTCCTCTAACTCTACTTTTTTTTTGGAAATGGCTCTTCTTGAGCAGTCTCATACTCAACCAGCCTTTTCTTCATTTTGGCCTCTGATTTTTGCAGTTTTATCAGTTCCTCTGAATAGCTGTTTAAAGCTGCTTTCATTTTCCAGCCTTTTGTTATTTGAGTTGATATACTCTGTCATTGTTTCATTTTTTAATCACCTCTGAGCATATTTGGCTTTTTTTTCTGCTAAACCTACAACTAGAAGCTATCTGTTGTACCAAAGCTAGAGCTTGAACTGCTTTTTCCTAAATAGCTGTAGAATTTATCCCAGACATTTTCTCTTAACTTTTATTGCTTATTTTCTTTCAGGTTCTCTACATTTCTTCTTTGCTGGCATCCAGACAGTGTACTTACTAGCTAATAACTGAATTTTACTAGCTAAGAGAATGACAAAATTGATAGATATGGATCATTGTGGTTTTACTGAAGGGAGGCAAACATTTGTCGGCAATAATAGAACAATAATGGTCCGATGGGAAGTAAAGTGCAAGAAATGCTCCTGTTGGTGGTGGTCTTAACATAGAGACAGCATTCAATAGAGTCTGCAGGGAGTTTGAATAAAGCAGTGGTAGCATTTGCATTGTCTGATAGAATAACCTGATTATTCAATGCCAGTGTAATAAACATATTTAAAAAATGTTATTTATTAAAAAGTATAAAAGATGCCAGTGTTATAGATTGTTGATTAAATCAACAGTGCCTGCTGACTAACTTTTTGTCACCTTCTTTTACAGGAATGGAAAAAAGATGGTACTAAATGAGTGTGCTGGGCATCTGCTCCGGACGAAGAGTATAGAACATGCTGACGGTGGTGTAGCAGCCGGCGTTGCGGTTCTTGACAATCCATACCTTGTATGATGGCAACAGCATATTTTATAAGGGAGCATTAACAATAAAGACAGTGGGCATTATCATCCTCTCTGTGACGCTCAGGAGGGAAGCTTTGTATGAAATTTCTAGCACCTCCGTCATTAAAAAAAAATGTACTACTTTAATACAAAGAGAGTTATATCTCCTAGAGAGAAATTCTCAAGAGACTACAACCTGGGGTATATTCTTGTCCTGATCTGCACATGTTAAAAGTTGTTAATTACTCCTGTTCATCGGAGCAGTAGCCCTCCTGGGTGATAAGAGCATCCCTTTCAGCTGTATCAAGGGCCATGCTAAAAATCAGTTATCTGTACTTTTGCTGCTACTCACATTGTACAAATTTCCTGCTTGTTTTCCTCACACAAGGATACCTTTTTTGTACTGAAAGAAAAGTCTGTGCTGCGTCTTCCAGATACGTAAAGTTCTTATGATGCCAGATTTTTTTATGTTTTATTTTCATTTTTGAAAACTGGTTGAGAACCCTCTGAGTTCAAAAGCCATTTAGATTCTCTCCAACTCTTAACATACTTTATAGACCAAAACACAATGCCACAACAGCTCTCTTATGCTTCACAGATACTGTGGTGAAGTTGTATCATCTATTTTCCTTGACATGTCCAAGACTTTTGACAGTCTCGCATCAAAAACTACTCAACGAACTATCCACCATAAAACTCTCCCAATCAGCCATCTCATGGTTTCACCACTACTTGTCTAAACACCAACAAGCAGTCAAGTGGCAAAATGAGATCTCAGCACTGCTGTCTGTCGCAGGTATCCCACAAGGCTTGATTCTATGGCCACTACTTATTACTGTCCTCACAAATAAAGTCAGTTCTGCATCACACCTAGCAACAGTTGTACAATATGCAGATGATTCTTCACTCATCTGCACAGCTTCTTCCCTCCCTGAACTCCTGGATAGAATCTAGAGGGCCTTCACAGACATAGAACAGCATCTTACTGAAAAGCAACTCATACTTAACCCACACAAGACAAAACCTATGCTTTTCTTAAATACCATAATTCCTGACCCTTCTTTCCCTTTTATCATCCACTCCTTTAACAATACCAAAATTGAGCCAGTTGATACCACCATATTATAGGGATTCAGAATTGACAACTCACAGAAATATGACAAACGCATAGCCCTATAACTAAAAAAGTCCACGTCAAACTTGGCTTACTGCACAGAGCTAAACTATTCCTCACTCATACCTCCAGTCAATAACTAGAACATACCTGCTATCCACTCTATTGTATGCTTCTCCTATTTTCACTAACCTTCAAAAATCTGACGTAACCAAATTAGAAGCCTGCTACCATAAAATAGCTAGATTCGCTAGTTCATCCTAACAGGTCACACCACTGCACTCTCTGTGTCAAGACCACCAACAACAGGAGCACTTCTCAGCTTTCCAACAAAAATGGATTGAATTACCAAGTCTGCTGTCACTCAATCAATTTACAATTGCCCACACTGTTATACTTCAACCTGACAACTACCCTTGCCGTAATAAAATTAGTTCAGCCTTACTCAACCATTCCTACCCTACGGTCATCCAACAACCTTTTACTAAGTCACTAAAGCCAACAGTAATTTCGGAGACTCCCTGTTCTCTAATCAAATAGCAAAAATGGAACTCCATATTCCAGCATATACGTAACACTACTAACTTCTCTAAATTCAAACTACTTTTCAAGGATCATCTAACCAACAAGTATCTGTGCTCCTGCACTACCCCCAAGATGATCTGGCCTTGCTCTGCCCCCCCCCCAACCCATCATCTCTCACCAAACCCTCCTTTTAGGCATATTACAGCTGCTAATCCAGATGCTGACTGTTGTCTACTGCTAAACCTACCTCAGTGCATCTCTGTTTCCTAGAACACCTGTAACCAATATATATTTGTCTTTGCGATACATGTGATCTCCTTATTTTACTTTTTCAGTTGAATCTTGTTCAGAATGAAACAGAATAGCTTTTGTTGCAATCTATCATATTGTATTTGGACAATTTCTACTTGTGTTGATATACTTGAATTTTACTGGCTTACATCCTTTATTTATGAAGCGGAGCATGGCTAGGGGACAGTTCATTAGACTATCATGTTTAGTTAGTGATGATGATGAATTTTACATGAGTGCTTAATTTTTAAGAACTTCCTTTTAGCCAGGAATTACCCAGCTACATTTATTGATTCTATTTTCAAGGATGTTTATGACGTAGAAAGGATAAATTTCCCCTGTCATTGCACATGGTTTTGTCAAACATATTCAGTCACAGTCTTCTGATGTTCATTCACATTGTTTTCCTACCAATCATATGAATGACTTGGTCTTAGCCCCCCAGGTGCCTTCTATCATTTGTTGGTTCAGTCACACACCCATGTTTCTTCACAAAGTAATGTTAATGCAACAGCTGATTCGGGGAATTCCCTGCTTAGGTCCAATCTGCCATTACCCTCCAGCCAGCCCCTTTTTTCTACCACTAGGAATTCAGCTATTTATGAGCCTTCTATTAACTTGGATATTGCTTCCACGACTGTACGTGATCTAACTACACATTCACACTTGCCTAATAAACAGTGGACTACTAGTTTTCCTGTTCCTTTTAGTAGGGATGCTCAACTTACTAAACACATTATTTTTAACAGCTGGGACATTCTCACTAGTAGCCAAGAGGTCACTAATACATTAGGAGATTCCCCAATTTTTTCTTACAAAAAAACTAGATCCCTTAGATTTTATTTTGAGAATAGAGATTCCCCTTTTTTTGATTGTCCCAGGTGACACTAGTGATGACACTAAGGGTATGTTTAAATGCGGAACGTGTAGCTTGTTTGTATATCTCTGAAGGCAGCTCTTTCAAGTTTAAACATAATGATTTCACTGTGTCTTTTAATAAACATTTTAATTGTAAATCAAAATTTGTGGTTTACGCTGCCTACTGTGTTACATACCCTTCCTTTTATATAAGCAAGACTACCGGGATGCTGTCTGCACAAATTAAGGAACACTGTGCAGCCATTCGGAATGGGGACCTACGTACTGCTTTAGCTAAGCACAGTGTGATTTGCACTAATTTTACACATTTTAAGTTTATTGTTATGGAGAAACTTGAACAGTTCTTTGGTAATATTAATACTTTGCTTGAAGTGAGGGAGTTGCTGTGGCATTTAAGACCTAGAGTGGATGCCCCCCCGGGACTCAATGAGACTGAGACTTTGAACATTAAATGTGTTTTAAAATGGCACCACTGATTGCTATTTACAGTTCATTAGTTCATCTTATTGTCTTGTTTTAATATCAACACATTGTTTCTATGGTAACTGAGTAAATAAGGGTTGTGGTTGGTCTCCTTCATATTTATGCTATTTGTTTTTATTACCATTACATCCCATTGGTTCCTTTTAAATAGAGCACTACCTATTTGATATATAATTCTATGTACTGTACTGTTAACTGCTATTCTGATGAAGTTTCTGATCACTTATTAAAGAAACAAAAGCGCTTAGAATTGGCTTCTGTCCGTTTTTTTGATTCTGCATTTTGTTTTTTTGCCTCATAAATAGTTGAAGTTTTTAGTAATATACCAAGTTATCTTCAGCTTTGGTCGAAGAGTTTGTTGTTATTATTATATATTCTATTGTCATTTTTCTTGGGCCATGGCAGAGGAGCATGGCTCTAGTAGCTTTTCACAGTTGGACTTTTCTCAGTTTACTATTCCTTCTCAACTTATGTCCGAGACAAATGCAGTCCCACCTAGGATGGATTTGATGCATGGTAATGTAACATTTTTCAAATCTAGGTGCTTAGGATTTCCCTCTCTCTTCCCCCTTGGCTGACCTGGTGTGACTCAGTTTGAACTCTACAGTTCCCTACAAAACGGAATCTACAGGACTGCAAACAATTTCTCTCAGCATTTAAGCAGATTGAACTCTACAGTTCCGTACAAAACGGAGTCTACAGGACTGCAAACAGTTTCTCTCAGCATTTAAGCAGAGTAGGTTGCACACAAAAAGCATTTGTTAAGCTTTCACTTACAGTGCTGTGTAATTAAGCAGGTCACCGTTTTGGTCAGCCATAGGACTCTTTTTCTACTTCATAGGTTCATAGGTTTATACTAGGCTATCTGCCCTAAGGCATTTATAAGCCTAGCCCAAATTTTTGTGGCTTACGCCACCCCTTATATGAAAAAATACTGTGCCCATTAGTTTGTTGTGCCTCTGTCCAGCAGTGACACAGAGATGATTCCCGGGGTAAACCTACGATCTCCCATCCACAGGTCTAGATTTCTCTTGAACAGAGTCAGCGAGGTGCTCTGCCTCACATGGACCGGGATTTTATTCCACAGCATAGGTGAGTGATAAATCTATCCCTCCAGCACATCCTATTTATATCCGTGCTAAGGTTTAAGTCGCTTGCTCTAGTGGTTTTGGTGGATTTGGATTTTTTGAGGTGGAGCATGTCCATTAATTCCGGGTTGGACATGGCCTTGTATGTCAGGCACATGTCACCTCTGAGCAGACGGTATGCAACTGAATAGAGCTGGAGTTTCTTCAATCTGGCAGCATATGACAGATTTTGGAGTCCCTTTATCCTTTTGGTGAGGAACTTTTGGGGTCTCTCCAATTGCTGCAGATGTCGGGTGAGATACATCCCGAATGGGGCATTGTACTCAATCATTTGTCTGATAAGTGAAGAGTACAGGGGAACAATGACCTCACTAGATCTGGATGTGAATCCCTTCATGATCAGGTGGGCAATGTAGAAGGTCTTTCTAACCACTTTAGCAACGTGAGTGTCAAAAGAAAGGCCACTGTCAACCTGGGTCCCCAGGTCCCTGATAACCTCTTCTGTGCTTAGTGGATTGCCACCTATATGGTAGCTTGGGGTTACCTTGTTTTTCCCGAAGGGTATGACTATACATTTTTTGGCGTTTAACTTCAGGCCATGGCTCTGGCACCAGCTATCTGTTTCCGTGAGTCCCTTCTGAAGGATATCCGTGTCCGATGCACTTTCCACTATGGCGCCCAGTTTGCAGTCGTCTGCAAACTTTGTCAGCCAAAGTCCTCCCATGTTGGCCTGTACTTCTGAGAAGTAGATGCCAAACAATAGGGGGCCAAGGACCGAGCCCTGTGGGACACCACTCGTGACCGGCTTGGAGTCTGACATAGCGCCAGCAACTCTAACCCTGTGGGTTCTGACCTTAAGCCAGTTTGCAACCCATCTTGTGACATATGGGTTTACATTTAAGCTGGTAAGTTTTTCTACAATACCCGAGTGGGGTATTGTGTCGAAAGCCTTTGCAAGGTCAAGGTAGGCTGTATGGACTGCCTTTCCCTCATCAATGGCCTTGGTGACTGTTTCGAAGAAGTCGACCAAGTTCAAAAGGCATGATCTTCCCTTGACAAAGCCAAACTGGGTCGGGTCCAATGTCTGCAAGTCCCCTATATCTTTGTTTATGAGCTCCATTATGATCCTCTCCATAGCTTTGCAGACTAGACTTGTTAAGCTTATGGGGCAGTAATTACCAGGGTCTGTAGAGGCCCGGCCTTTGTGGAGTGGGACCACAGTTGCCGTCGCCACTCCTTGGGCACGTATCCTGTGGTAAGGCTGAGATTAAACAGCTGCCTTATGTGCGGGTTTAATTCCTCATTTAGCTCGTGTAGCACACAGCCGGGGACACCATCCGGTCCCATTGATGCTGTGTTTTTAGCTTTAGAGAGAGCAGCTTTCACATGCGCATTTGAGATGTCCGAGAGGCTACACTCGGCTGGGATAGTTATCTCTCCTTTAGGGGGGGGGGGAGGGGGGTGAAGTTTGCACTGAACCTGTCTGCCAGTATGTTGGCAATGTCTGTGGGTTCAGTGATTTTTGTATCATTTTGGACTAATTCTGAGCATATCTGGGAGTTTCCACCCAGGTTCCTAACATAGCTGAAAAAGGCCTTATGATTGTCCTTTGAATCCATGGCAACTTTTCTATCAAAATTGGCCTTAGTTGATTTTATGAGTGCTCGTATTTTTTACTAATAATGATCAGGGTGACTTCCCTTTTATGGATTTTGTTCTGTCATGTAATAGCTTTCTCCTCTTATTGTAAAGTTTGTTAATGGCTGGGGTCCACCAGACTGGACGTTTGCCCTTTGTGGAAAGAGTCTTGGTTTTATTTGGGATTGCCTGATCCATGCAGTCCTGGAGGTGTTCATAGAAGGCATTTGTAAGGGCTTCCGCAGCTTGGGTTGTGGTTTCCACTGGCTCAGGGGCCTTGAAGGATACCACACCAGTCTTGAGTAGTGTGAAGTTTGCTTTAGAGAAGTTCTTCACTATGGTCTTTTTGTTTTCGGGTGGGGTGTATGTGGATTTCCAGTGAGATTAGTTTATGATCAGATCTCACCAATGAGGGATATACTTCCGTGTGGAGCATTTTGTCCCCATGTTTGTGACAATGAGATCTAGTATATTTTCTCCTCTCGTGGGAACAGTGACTAGCTGTTCCATGGCATTTGAATTTATGAACTCCAGGAACCGTTGGGCTAGAAAGTTAGGGCTTGAGTAATGTTCCCAGTCTATATTCGGGTAGTTGAAGTCACCCAATATGATGGTGTTTGGAGATACATTTATACCCTCCAGTGTCTTCAGGAAGGCTGTGTGGGGTTCCTGAGTTTGAGAGGGTGGCCTGTAGCATGCTACAATTTGTAGAGCAGTTTTGCCTATGGTTAGTTGCACCTGGATGGTTTCCGAAGCTTCGTGCGTTGCCACCAACCTAGAGGTGTGGGTATCCTTTATGAATATGGATACACCCCCTCCTTTTGTGGTGTGGTCCGGGTTTTGGGGCCGGAACGCATGATATGAGGTAAAACCTAATAGTGCCGGGGTGCTCTCAGGAGCCTTTAACCAGGTTTCAGTTACAGCACAGACATCGATGTTCTCCATACTGAGAAGGGCCTCGAGTGCGTGCATTTTGAGATTTAGACTTCTGGAAAAAGTGTTTGCCTCCTTCCCCTGTAACTTAAGTAAACTGACTCTTACATTAAGAACTATAATACTTACCTTATAGCTTTAGGACACCTTAGGAAACCTTGTAAACTGCAATAGCCTGACATTTGAACAAGTAACCCTTGTAAAAATTCCCAACATTGTATACTGTTGGTCTGTCTTTCCTGCTAAACATAAGTGAAATTACAGTGCTGAGTGCAAGTAACATTAAAATTGAAGTACTGAGTGCAAATAACATTATAGTGCTGAGTGCAGATTTTAGGCCCTTACATTCAGCTTACCTCTGGTGTGGTGTCTTGAGTCGATCAGGGTATTCCCTGTAGCCGCTCCTACTGCCTTCTTTTTCCCCCACCCACCTCTTTCCTCAAACAGGTTAAACTGCTACAATTCACTGCAGGCATCATTTTCAAGTCTAGGTGCTTAGGATTTCCCCCTCTCTCTTCCCCCTTGGCTGACCTGGTGTGACTCAGTGTAAGTTTCTTCATTGTATGGATCTTTTACAGTTTTTTGTGTAACTGAATGACCTGCTGCTAAATTCTGATTCTACACAGACTGCTCTGTTTTATTGCAGAGGTTCTATAAGTAGCTAGTGACTTTACTGAATTTCTGTGGTAATATTTGTGTTTAAACTGAAACTGTACTTAGAGAAAGTGTATAATCAGAGCTCCTACTTGCTGCATGTGTTTTTAATGTTTAAATAGCACACACTCATTGGATAAGTGCTTTTATGACTTGAATAACTTGGACTAGCTATACTTGAAGTGCTTTAAATGGCAATTTTCCAGTTGTAAAATTGTGAACAATTGATTTAGTTTTTCTGGTATATCTTTAAAATCTGGTAAGTGTTTATTTACTGCATTGCTGTCTTGCTTAGGTTTCTTAGCTATAAAACTTAGTTCATTCTGAAGTATGCTACTTTACCCCCCCCACCATCAAAGCTTTCTGAATGTATTATTATAAAATAACTGCCTGTTGTTGCCTTCATGCTTACCCTAGAATCTCTGCTTTTCTCTTTTCCTAGTTGAACTCTATAGTTCCCTACAAAACAGTGTCTATAGGACTGCAAACAGTTTCTCACAGCATTTAAGCAGAGTAGGTTGTACACAAAAAGCATTTGTTAAGCTTTCACTTTCAGTGCTGTGTAATTAAGCAGGTCACCATTTTGGTCAGCCATAGGGCTCTTTTTCTACTTGAGTGTTTGCCTCCTTCCCCTGTAACTTAAGTAAACTGACTCTTACATTAAGAACTGTAATACTTACCTTATAGCTTTAGGACACCTTCGGAAACCTTGTAAACTGCAATAGCCCAGCTACGTTCGCCCTCGCTGCGCTTGGGCTCTCTTCGCTCCCATCCCTGCCCCCAATTCCCTCCCACCCCCAGTACTTCTAAATTTATAGTACTATATCCACTTCCCCACTTTCTAGATCCTATCTGCTTTCATCTGGGATAATTCCTCACACCCCCATTCTTCTACCTACATTTCAATAGCACCTATTAGCTTTCATCTGGCATTCTCCTATCCCCCTTCCAGTACCTTTCCCTCACCACTCTCTCTTCTGGTGTTGCATCACCAGGTAAAATAGTTCCTTAACTCACTAGCTGAATCACAGATAATGATATACTCCTTGTTACTACCCCTCTTGTTTACACCATACCACCTTACCTTGAACGAAAACCAGTTTCTCATGGGATTTCAGGTCCCGAAAGGCTATACTATCACCCCAGCTGTAAATCCTCCCACCTTCAACCATACTTTACAGTACCAGGTCCTATCCAACATCTTGTTCAGTCTATCAACATCTCAACCCCAGACACACTGGCTCTAGATCCAAACACTACCACAAACTAATAAACAAATTCCTGAAGTTCATCACCAAGTATAGACTTAACCTAATACTTGCTGGTGGTATTCACCCCAACCCTGGCCCACCCACTTCAGATACACATACCCCTTCTACTTGCAATCTAAGCTACAAACCTACAGTTAATAGGCCAACTAACTCACTCCTAGCCTGTCATCTCAATATTAGAAGCATTAATAACAAGGTACATGAATTGCATGCACTTCTGGCTGTCCACTTCCCTGAGATTCTCTGTTTATCTGAAACCTGGTTAAAACCTAACACTGCAGACATTGAAGTGTTACCACCTGGGTACAACATACACAGGCTGGATCGTGCTTCGAGGAAGGGGGGGTAGCTGTACTCTATAAATCTGAGTTGAATGTCACCATAGATGTAATACAACCACCTCAGATTAATAACTTGGAGATTCTTGCCACCAAATTGCAACTTAATAAAAATAAATGCATTAATATCATCTGTATGTACATACCCCCAGGTAACAGTATGTCTACACTTGAAGATATCCTGCACTGGCTATCATGTCACTACCCCCAAGAAACTCTACTACTTGGAGACTTTAACATAGACTGAGGCACCTGTTCCTCAGAATCCCCAACCACCCATATTAACCTGCATGCATTTACACAAGTCATATCCACCCTTACCAGGATAGGTAAACTCAACCAAAAAGAAAGCATACTTGACTGGGTACTCATAAATAGTCTGTACACCTCTGGTATCCTCCCTGATGGCCTAAGCGATCACCTTCTCACATATGTAATTAAACACAAAACCATTAATTCCCAACAACCCTTACTCAGAAAGGTTAGAAACAATATAAACTTTGACCCTGCCAAATTCCAATAAGAACTAAACTCATGTAATTTGTCTATTCTAAAACACCTCCCCTTAGAGGGAAGCAGTAGCATACTTTAACAACAAATTCCTTGAGATCCTTGATTTGCATGCACCTGTTCGTTCAAAGAGAACAAAGGCAAAAACTGCGCCATGGCTTTCTAAAGAGTCTAAACTCAAAATTACCCTTAGAAAAAAGCATGTGCTTTATGGCGTTCTTCTAAAGACCCCCAAGATCACATTAAATACAGGCAATCCAGGAACAAAACTAAAAAATCCATTTTACAAGACAAAAAACAATACTACTGTAATTTACAGACAGTAAATCAAAATAACCCTCAGAAGTTTTGGGCAGGTTTAAATAATCCACTACATTTTGTACAAACTTCAACCCCAATCCCTGCTGCTACTATTGATAAACCCCCTGAAGATGTTTCTGACAGTTTTAACCGATTCTTTACTGAGATAATTCAAGCCCTAGCTAGCCAACTACCTCCTGGTCCTGAAAGTAGCACCCCTAGAAACGTACTCGCATTCAGCTTCCAACCAGTCACCACTTCACATATCCGTACCTTGATCAAAAAATTAAAACCCACTACACTTTCTGCTGATCAACTTCCTGCCGAATACCTACAAAAATCAGCGGATGCTATTGCTTACCCAGTCTCAATACTAATCAATCGAACCATAGTAGAAGCTAAAATTCCCACCATCTGCAAAATATCCTATGTAATCCCACTTCACAAATGAGGCAGCTCTACTGAATTCTCCAGTTATAGGCCAATAGCAATACTCTCTCCACTTGCAAAGATTATGGAAAAATGTATTCATAGACAACTCATGCACTACCTAATCCAGAATCACCTTATGGCAGACACTCAGCATGGCTTCCGTCCTCATCACAGCACTACTTCAGCCCTCCTAGCCTTTACCAACACCATAAACCATAATCGCAACAATAATTATATATCCTCAGTCCTCTTCTTGGATCTTTCCAAGGCATTCGATATGGTTGATCACCAACTTTTAATCCACACCCTGCAAACATTCTGTCTAGATACTAGAGCCCTTCAATGGTTTCAATCCTACCTGAATGGTCGACAGCAGGCTGCCCTCTGGCAGAACAAACTCTCTAACCTCCTACCTAACACCCTTGGAGTACCACAAGGCTCTATACTAGGGCCCTTGCTGTTCTTAATCTTCATTAACGACCTTTATACTGTCATCCCAAAAGTCAGCCTTATCCAATATGCTGATGACTCTACTGTGATTTGCTCGGCCACATCTCCAATAGAGTTATGGTCAGCTACCCAGACCACCTTTAATACAATCGAAAACTGGCTTTCTGTACGTCGTCTGATCCTAAATCCCAAAAAAACTAAAATGCTGTTATTTTCACCAACACGTAGGTCTACCGCTTTCATTTTTACCATAAATTCAGATAATGGCACAATAATCTCCCCTGACCCCTCTACAAAACTATTAGGTGTCATCATAGATGATAATCTAAAATTTGACCTACATGTTAGCCAAACTATCAAAACCATCAGTAAAAAACTAGGGTCACTTTACAGAATAAAAGCCTTCCTAACCCCTCCAGCTAAAATTGCCATAGCTCGCTCTCACCTTCTTTCAACCCTTCTGTATGCATCTCCTCTACTCTCGAATTTAAACAAGACTGTCCTTAAACTCTCAACTTGCTACAACCACATTGCCAGGTTTGCCACTGGGCTGCCATTTAGGACACATCATTGCATCAGTCTAAACCAGCTTGGGTGGCTTGAACTACCCAGCCTAATCCAGTATAAGCAACTGATTATGGCCTATAAAATCCTCTATAATCCGGACAGTACTCCTGCACTTAAAAATATTATCACCCCCCTATAACAATCCTAGACCGCTTCGATCCTCTAACAAACTACTAATTCAGACTAGCAAAATTAATAACACAGCCGGTGACTCTCTCTTTGCAAACTCTGTAAGTAGATCCTGGAACTTTCTTCCAGCTGATATTACCTTACTTTCCACCTTAGGTCAATTTAAAACTAGAATCAAACAACATTTGTCACTTAACTGGCTATGTCACTGTATCAAGCCTGGCTAACTCTCTCTAGAATGTGTAAAAATGTGTTAACCATCTTACTGTGTAATTTAATTTAATCCTGATTTACGCTCAGGATTAACTCTAAACTTTGGAACTTGTTTAACTTGCTTACTTAAGTAATCTCTGTAAATAGTCTGTTTGTAATATGTAATGCTGGTATTATGTAATGCTGTATCTGCTTACCCTTGGAGCTTTTCTCCCCGGGCCTCCGTTGAAAATGGACATGTATCCAGTCAGACTATCCCGGTCAACAAATGTAAAATAAATAAAATAAAATAAATAAACAGCATCCACTTCTGGTTTTTCACCTTGTATACTGGATTTGCCTACCACCTTGAACCGAGGATGGAATGATTCTACAGGTTCATAGGTAGGTACTAGGCTATTGGCCCTAGGGCCTATATAAGCCTAGCCAAAGGTACCCTGGCTTTCGCCACCCAAGAAAATTATTTTCCTGTGCCACTGTCGAGCAGAGCCATAGAAGTGATCCCCGGGGTGAATTTCCTATCTTCCATCCAATCATCAAGATTTTTCTTGAAGAGTGCTTATGAGCTTTGTTTGATATAGATAGGTAGTTTGTTCCAGAGTATGGGAAGTCTCTGGGACAGGAATCTATCCCTCCAGCATGTTCTGTTTATTGTGGTGACGAGGTTTATGTCCCTAGAGCGTGTAGCTCGTAGGGATTGGGATTTCTTTAAGTAGAGCATGTCTAAAAGCTCTGGGTTTGACATAGCTTTGTGTGTTAGGCAGAGATCGCCTGTGAGTAGGCGATATGCAACGGAGTGAAGCTGCAGTTATTTGAGACGGTCTGCATAGGGCATCTCTTTGAGGCCGGTAATCCTCTTTGTGAGGTATTTCTGTGGCCTTTCCAGTTGTTGTAGATGTCTTGTGAGGTACATACCAAAAGGGGGATTGTACTCTATAATGGGTCTAATGAGTGACGAGTAGAGGGGAACAATGACCTCTTTTTTTCCTGGATGAGAAACCTTTTGTGATGAGGTGTGCCACATAGAAGGATTTCCTGACTACTGTGGCGATGTGATTATCAAAGGAGAGACTACTTACCACCTGTGTCCCAAGGTCTCTTATCACACTTTCGGTGTTAAGTAGACCACCACCTGTATAGTAGTTCATGGGTACTGAGTTTTTACCAAAAGGAATGACAGTGCATATTTTGGCATCGAGCTTGAGGCCATGGCTTTGACACCAGGCATCTGTTCTCAGCAAGGCCCTTTTGTAGGATGTCCACATCTTTTGGAGTTTTGATTATGGCTCCTAGTTTGCAGTCATCTGCAAACTTCATTAGCCAAAGACCTTCTCTGTTGGCCTGTACTTCAGAGAAGTAGATACCAAACAGGAGAGGACCCAGGACTGTACCCTGTGGTACTCCACTTGTCACTGGTCTGAAGCTGGATTTGGAGTCTGCTACTTTCACAGTGTGGGTTCTGTCAGTGAGCCAGTTGGCAACCCATCTTGTGACATAGGGATTTATACCTAGTTTAGTGAGTTTGTTTACAATTCCAGAGTGGGGGATGGTGTCAAAAGCCTTGGTGAGATCTAGATGGGCTGTGTGAACCACCTTACCCTCATCTACGGCTTTGGTGACTGCTTCAAAGAAGTCTGTCAGGTTTAGGAGACATGATCTGCCTTTTACAAACCCGAACTGGGTGGGGTCCTGAGTTTGGAGATTACCAATGTCGTTGTTTATAAGTTTCATGATGATACGCTCCATAGCCTTGCAGACCAGGCTCGTTTGGCTAATGGAGCGGTAGTTTCCAGGGTCTGTGGTGGCTCCCTCTTTGTGGAGTGGGATAACTGTTGCTGTGCGCCATTCAGTGGGCACATAGCCTGAGGTGATGCTATGATTGAACATGGTACTTAGGTGGGGTGCAGTTCGTTCTGTAGTTCATGTAGAACACAGCCTGGGATGTCATCAGGTCCCATGGATGCTGTGTTCTTGGCTTTGGATAGTGTTTTTTACCTGTGCAGCCGTGATTACAGGAACTTTGCATTCTTCTGGTATAGAGATGGGCCCTTTAGGGGATGACAGAGGGGTAAAGTTAGCACTGAACCTATCTGCCAGGATGTTGGCAATATCCGTTGGTTCTGTATATTTAGTGCCATTGTGCTGTAACTCAGAGCAGATCTGAGTGTTGCCATTGAGATTCTTGACATAGCTATAGAATGCTTTGTGGTTGTCTTTAGAGTCAATGGCGATTTTGTTTTCATAGCTAGCTTTGGAGGATTTTATGAGGGATCTCAGCTTCTTACTGAAGCTGACCAGGGAGTTTCTCCAATCATGGGATTTTACTCTTTTATGCAACAGTTTCTTTCTTTTGTTGTAGAGTTTGTTTATGGCAGGGGGCCACCAGATTGGCTTCCTTTTTTTGGAGGATAGCATCTTGGTTCTGTTAGGGATTGCACGATCCATGCACTCATGTAAGTGCTTATAAAGTGCATTTGTGTAGGATTCAGCAGTCATACCTCTATTGTCCGTCAGCATGGGTGTCGTGAAGTTTGCCACTTCTGTCTTAAGAAGCGTGAAGTTGGCTTTGGAGAAATTTTTTACTGTGGTTTCCCTAATGCGGGGTGGGGGGGGGATGTGAATGTCTAGGGTGATTAGCTTATGGTCAGATCTGACCAACGAGGAATTGACCTCTGGTGTGGAGCACCGGTTGCCCATGTTGGTAATAACCAGGTCTAGGATATTGCTGCCCCTGGTGGGGTGTGGATAAGTTGATCCATGGCATTGGAATTTATGAATTCCAGAAAACGTTGAGCACAAGAGTTGGTACATGAGTAGTTTTCCCAGTTAATGGTAGGGTAGTTGAAATCGCCCATTATTAGGGTGTTAGGTTGTACCCTAATATTTTCCAGTGTATTAAGAAATGAGGAGTGGGCATCCTGGGGCATGGTGGGGGATCTGTAGCAAGCTACAGTTTGGATTGCGGTCTTGCCCAGAGTTAGTTGAACTTGGATAATCTCAGATGCATTATGCTGAGCAACTAGCCTGGAGGTGTGGATATCCTTAATGAATATGGACATGCCTCTGCCTTTAGTATTTCGGTCCAGGTTAGGTGGCTGAAAGGTGTGGTATTAATTATAGCCTGGTAATGCAGGGGTACTCTCTGGAGCCTTGAACCAGGTCTCTGTCACTGCACAGATATTGATGTTCTCCATTTTAAGGAGTGCCTTGAGAGAGTGCATTTTGAGGTTTAGACTTCTAGCATTGAGTAGCAATACCCTCAGATTCTTCTTGCCTGTACCTGTTAGGGTGGTGAATTTGTCATTTGAACCTTGCCTAAAAAAGGCACTAATAGGGGTGGCTAGAGCCTTAGCCAGTATCCGGAATCCCAGGGCCAACAGGTGCAGGCCAGACTATTTAACTAATAATTTGCCTACTATAGCTGCCACTATTGCTACTAATGTCCACCCAATTATTTCATCTACGGGCCTTTACCCTGCAACTACTGGATTTCAGGATAGTTATGCTGCATGCTTCCACAATAATTTTACCCTGGGCGACTACCACAGCTCATACTTGTTATACTACGACAGCACCTCCTACAGTAGTTTCTTTATCTGCAGCGTCCACAGCTTCTGCAGGGAATTCTGTTTCTGCTACATCTACAGGATTTACTGTTAATACGAGGGATTTTGTTACAGTCCCAGCAACCTCTACAGGATTTACTACTACCACAGGAAATACCTTTCCTACTGATACCACTACTGGGACTACACATTACACAAGGAATTTCTTTCCTGCAAATTTTGTCTCCGAATCTATACATAGCGGGACTGATCCATCCCATGTTTCCTCCAGTGGTTTGTCTACTGGTACGGCACAACCACAGTTTTTGGCACATGGTTACAATAATACAACTCCTTATAATGATTTGCTTTATTTCTTAAATACGGACAATACCAGTAACCCTTTTAAAGAAGACCTGGTACTGCATGGCGCAACAGCAACATTTGTTAATTCTCCTGCTACAAACCTAATGTATTAAAGTCTCATCTTTAAACTTGAGAGATTATTCACAGTTTTCAAAAATATTCAGTTGGACAACCACTACCTGTCATGTTGCCTTGAAAAAGACATTGTTCCACTTGGACTCAGAATCACTAAATTCCCGAATTCTTTAATAAGTGATTCCTCACTGTATAAGTAGTTAGTGGCTCTTTATAATACCACTGCCCTTCTTGCTGTCCACTCCCTAATAGATTATAATGTTACAAGACTGGCTAACATTAAGCAGGAGATTTTACATCTGCATAATACCATTGGTAAACACCCTAATTTCAGTCTTTTCCTACATATTTTTAATGGTATTCAACCAAGAATTACACGTTGCCACTGTTCTTCAACGGAAGAGACAAAAATTACAGAGGGACATTTTACAATATCAGAACCAAAGAGCCTACCCTCTGAAATCTGAACTGAGTCATAGATTAAGTTACAGAAATACAGGTTTCACTGGTCAGCGATCCAATGGTTTTAACACTGAGGGTCATTTTGGCAGACATTTCTCCTACGCTTTCCCAGATAATAATAATACAGGTCCCCTGCACTCTGACAGAAGCTCTTCTATTATTAATCATTCCACTTCAGGCTGTGATTTCCCTGTATCCAGGGCTCCTTATAACGGCCCTTCTCTTACTTCTACAGTTGCTTCTGCAGTTCCACACCAACAGTCAACGGATCCTGTCTCCCGCCCTTCTGTTCAAGCTTCCAGTCCTTTTGTGTGATTTTCGAGCCCTTCACTTCAGCCCCCGGAGGTTCCTCTCCAGCAAGTTTCCTCTGTTCTACTAGACCCATTACCTTTATTGGATCCCCCTACCTCCTCTACAGGTAACATTTTTTTTTATCTCAAGATTCCCTATGTTTAAACCCAGTACATCTGTCACCCGTGAGAAGAGGAAGATCAAGTTCACAGAAAGAGAGAGGCAGACAGTTGGACCCAGGGAAACGTTCCTTTCACATGATTCAGACATTCCCCCCAGGTTTCCCTGATCCAAGCAGAGCCTCTTTGTCTGAGGAGCAACAGATCTCTCCCAAGAGGTTGACCTACAGTGCCAAAAAGAAACAAGAATTATTTAACTTTTAATTCTGTTGACTCTGTTTCTAATTTGGACTGTGATTCTGTAACTTTGCCGAACATCTCTGAAGTGTTTAATTTAACTAATAGGTCTTTCTCTGCATCCACTCTGGAAGTTTTAAAGAAAGGTTTTTCTTTTATTCCGGCGCAGAGGACAGAATTCTCTTCCTTACTTATTGATTTTAGGTTGTATTTGCGCAAGCTAAATCTTAAATTGCCGTGCCATGACTTGTCTAATGACACTGATGACGTTAACTCTGAATGTATTAATTACCTTAGTAAGTTGCCCCTTAGGAAGAGTTTATTTAATCCTCCATTATGTAATACTTTAAACATTTTTCTTAAGGTTTGCGAAAAGGATTTCCGTTCCCTACTTAGTAAGTCTTGTCATGTTAAATGGTTTAATTTATATCTGCAGCAGATTTCTGCTCTCAATGTTTTGAAGAATGACAGGTCACTTAGAATTATGAGGGCAGATAAAGGGGCTGGAGTAGTGTTGATGGAACAGGAATGTTATGTTAATACTCTTCAGACTGATCTCAGCAACAGTGAATATTACACTATGGTTTCTATATCATCTGTTACACTAGCGTTTAAGAAAATAGATAGTTATTTGTTCATTTGTAAAAGCAATGCTATTTCTGAAATAGAAGCACAGTTTATTTTAGTATCAGACCCACAACTAGGAAAATTTTTTGGATTACCGAAGGTACATAAAGACCAACTTAATCCCCCTTTCAGACACACCATGTCTAATAAGAAGTCAACGACAGAAAGAATTTCAAAGTTTCTGGACATTTTGCTTAACCAGTTGTTCAACAATCTTCATTCTATCTACGTGATTCATGGGATTTTTTGAATTTATTATTTCTCAACCCCAAAAACTGTAGTTTCCAGCACCAAAGTCTCTCCATCAATAAAGCATGAAGCAAATCCAAAAAATAGTAGTAGGAGACACCAAGGTGAGTAAAATTGTAGAAACGTTTATTTAAAATAAAATTGCACAATGAGTGCTTTCAGGCAAACATGCCCTTCCTCAGATAATACTCAACAGTTAACTTCCTTTAAAACCTTTGTTAAGAAAAAGGAGGGTAATTTACTTGATTTTCATTGGCTGTCTCACTATTTAAATGTTGGTTTTTAACTGTTGAGTATTATCTGAGGAATGGTATGTTTGCCTGAAAGCGCTCATTGTGTACTTTTATTTATTTTAAATAAACGTGCCTACAATTTTACTCGCCTTGTTGTCCCCTACTACTATTTTTTGAATTATTTCTCAACCCCCCAATGTCTCAAGATAATTTACTAGTGACCTTAGACGTTAAAGCATTGTACACAAACATTCCGCATGTTGAAGTTATACAGTTTCTTAGGTCCTATTTGTCACAACATACAGGTTTTTCCACCAACAGAATTAATACTATCTGTTTTCTTATTTCCTTGGTTTTGGAAGGGAACTTTTTAATTTTAATAATGTGATTTACCAACAGATAAGAGGTGTAGCTATGGGGTCCAAAGTGGCCCCAGCATTTGCAAATTTAGTCTTGTCAGCCTGGGAAGCAAATACTTTGGTTCATCTGCCTGGCTTTGAATGCACTCTGTTATACAGACGTTACATAGATGATGTCTTTTTTGTATGGCAGGGAGGCAGGGAGAGAAAGAACAACTGTTAGAATTTATTGATTCTATATCTTCAAGCATTCCCTTCTTAAACTTCAAATTATCAGTGTGTGGTAAACAGGTTAATTATCTGGATACTTTGGTTGCCTTAGATAATGTTTCTCTAACATGGGCTTCCACTATTTACAGGAAAAACACTTTCCATAAGAATAATTTGGATTTTACTAGCCTACATCCTTTATTTATGAAGCGGAGCATGGCTAGGGGACAATTCATTAGATAATGACTTTTTACATGAATGCTTAATTTTTAAAAACTTCCTTTTAGCCAGGAATTACCCAGCTACATTTATTGATTCTATTTTCAAGGATGTTTATGACTGTAGAAAGGATAAATTTCCCCCTATCATTAGACATGGTTTTGTGTCACATATTCAAGCACAGTCTTCTGATGTTCTTTCACGTTTTCCTACCAGTCATATGAATGACTTGGTCTTGGACCCCCAGGTGCCTCCTATCATTTGTTGGTTCAGTCACACACCCATGTTTCTTCACAAAGTAATGTTAATGCAACAGCTGAATCGGGTAATTCCCCACTTAGGTCCAATCTGCCACTACCCTCCAGCCATCCCTTTTACCTACCACTAGGAATTCAACTATTTATGAGCCTTCTATTAACTCGGATATTGCTTCCACGACTGTACGTGATCTAATTACACATTCACACTTGCCTAATAAACAATGGACTATTAGTTTTCCTGTTCCTATTAGGGATGCTCAACTTATTAAACACGTTATTTTTAACAGCTGGGATATTCTCACTAGTAGCCAAGCAGTCACTAATACATTAGGAAATTCCCAGATTTTTTCTTACAAAAAACTAGATACCTTAGATTTTATTTTGAGAGTAGAGATTCCCCTTTTTTGATTGTCCCAGCTGACACTAGTGATGACACTAAGGGTATGTTTAAATGCAGAACAATGTAGCTTGTTCTTCTATCTCTGAAGGCAGCTCTTTCAAGTTTAATCATAATGATTTCACTGTGTCTTTTAATAAACATTTTAATTGTAAATCAAAATTTGTAGTTTACGCTGCCTACTGTGTTACATGCCCTTCCTTTATATAGGCAAGGCTACCAGGATGCTATCTGCACAAATTAAGGAACACTGTGCAGCCATCCAGAATGGGGACCTATGTAATGCTTTAGCTAAGCACAGTGTGATTTGCACTAATTTTACATATTTTAAGTTTATTGTTATGGAGAAACTTGAACAGTTCTTTGGTGATAATACTTTGCTTGAAGTGAGTGAATTAGAGCAGATGCCCCCTCAGGACTCATTGAGACTTTGAACATTAAATGTGTTTTAAAATGGCACTGCTGACTGCTATTTACAGTTCATTAGTTCATCTTACTGTCTTGCTTTAATATCAACACATTGTTTCTATGGTAACTGAGTAAGGGTTGTGGTTGGTCTCCTTCATATTTATGCTATATGTTTTTATTACCATTACATCCCGTTGGTTCTTTTTAAATAGAGCACTACCTATTTGATATATAATTCTATGTACTGTACTGTTAACCGTTATTCTGATGAAGTTTCTGATCATTTATTGAAGAGACGAAAGCCCTTAAAATTGGCTCCTGTCCATTTTTTTGATTCTGCATTTTGTTTTGTTTTTTTGCCTCATAAATAGTTGAAGTTTTTAGTAATATGCTTTAAACTATGCTGTAAAGTATCATGTAAGTACAATTTCTACTTTTGACATTGTAAATTGTATTGGAGGCTCCCCCTAGGCCTCCACTGAAAACAGGCCTCTGGCCCAGTTGGACTATACCAATAAACAAATGTGAAATAAATAAGGTGTTTCAGATAAATCCTCCGGAGGCCAGCAATACAGAAACAGTAATTATTTTATGATGGTGCATTAACAATTCTTTCAACAGTTGCCTTTCCTAAACCCACCCTATAAAACCACTACCATTGGAATGATTTCTGTTTACATGTGGTTCCACTGTACTCCCCACTGTCAAACTTATTTACACCTGTTCTGTGGTCACACGCTGTGGAAAAGAGAAAAATCCATTGTCACAGAAAGTCATTTCAGTCGGTTGACTTTGTAGTAGTGACACTTCCTGAAAGAGTGATCAGCATACTGACACACTTCCCCCCATGACATGGTTGCATTCATGTCTTGATGACTTTTCACTGTGGTAAGAGTATGTTACACAGGTAGCTAGGGAAGACATTATCCAAGGTTTCCAGATGCAAGTATTGTCAGTCCCATAAGCAGAGGTTTCTGTACTGATTCAGGCCTCACTTATGTTACTGCACAGAAGTAAACTCCTGCACCTATTCTGCCAACTTTTTCCTCAGGTCTTAGTTGATACTTTCTTTTTTGCATTTGTTTGCACCCCTCTGCCCTGCCAGTCATCAACTGATTCACAGCCAGTCAGCCTATGTATTCCTTTTGACGGAGTTGAGGATCACCAGGGAGGGGTCAACATTTAGGCTGCCATAAGGGAGAGTTTGGATTTTTACCTTTACCCTTACTTCCCTGCATAGACATGGCTTCCACTAGTGAAACAGACATACAGTTGACTCTACACTGGGCATTCCTCACTTTCATAAGAGGAGTTGCAAGCAAGCCTACAGAGCCCCCCCCCATTCTCAAGCAGGACTGGTGACTTACCCAATTTCCACCAGAGAAATCATACTACCCTATGTGCTCACCAAGAGCCAACAACCCATCATTCCCTCTTCCCCCAAAAGAGACCTAATCAAAGCCCCCTCACCTGGATCACAGTTCAGGGTTACATCCATTTGTGCCAGGGAGCTTGGCATACTTGACACTTCATATGTGCCCTTTGGTAGGAGGGAGTATAAAAAAATGTCAAACATAATTTTTCCACCTCCTCCTTTTAGTCATCTGTTTTCACTGAGGCTGAGAAACTTTAGAAATTCTGTTCAGAAACTGACAGGAATGAAGATTCCTCATCATCTATAGATTATTTTCAAGGATTCCTTGTTTTGGAAACTGTCAGGGTTGCTGGAAGACACCCTAGAGTGGTCTGTACAATCCTGTGCTTCCCCAAGAAAGTGGTTATGTGTTTATTTAAAGTAGGCACGCATAACCTGGGATCACTCCTCTTTTGGACATAAATTGGCAGTTCTCTTAATTGCTTGAGGGTGTGTGTGTGTGTGTGTGTGTGTGTGTGTATGTGTATGTGTGGATGGGTGTGCGTGTGTGGGTGAGTACATATGGGTGGGGGGGTGTGGCCCATTTATGGACATTGTCTATATTTTACTCTCACCCCCAATTCATCCTTGACCAGTAAGTTCCTTGGTGATCCATGTATTCTCGTTGTCTAATATCTGTGGCTGACAGGGTCCCTCCTTTTTAGATTAGATTAATCTTTTGATGGCATCCTTCTGCAGGATGGTTGTTAGCAGCAGTTGCAGGTAGTCACAGCTTTGAGAATGTTTGTGTTTTGTTTTTTTTTTTGTTTTTTTTTGTGTGCTGCACCCCCATGGCTTTCCCACTCAGCCATCCCTGGAGCCCCCATTTGCACCTTACTGTTTATCTCAGGTAGAACTCTTCACTTGGTGGGCCCCCTTGACTCTTCAGGATGTTGACTTCAATGTTAACTCTACTAGGCTAGACGAGCAGGGAATCCAGTGAGGGAGTAATGGACACAGAGCCTGAAAGCTAATGGACACACAGCCTGAAAGCTATTATTAATGTCACTATTGGTCATTTGCCGTAGCTGTAGGAGTGGCTAGTTTGATGTAGTGACATCTGGATGCCTTTCTTGTCCCCTGCAGTATCCTAGGATGCCCTGTGAGGTTTCTGGTCTACACCAGAGGTTGCCAAGGCTTCAAGTGTTTTCAAACCATCCCCAGGATAGCTCTGCTGCCATTTCATATCCCATCCCTCACAGCTAGCCTCACCAGAAGCCCACGTCCACTCCCAGACTCGGATCATCAGCAGTGCAGAAGGATCCCTTTGTTTTGCTTTGCACTGTTGGGCTGGCATGTGTGAGGATTTTTTTTGGTTGTAGCACATTCCATAGACTACTCTTGTATACAGCATATGTGGTGCATGACTCAACAGCTCCTCCAGGAACTAATTTTGTCATTCTGGAATGCCGCCTTCACGCATGTCAGACATAGCTGATGCCCAGGACTAGTCTTACACTTTCTATCAGAAGATGGTATTGTACTGGAAAGTCCCACTCTCTTCTGACTTATGCACCAGACCTGTTACTTGACTCAGGTCTCCCAGATTGCAGTTAGATTTATAACCTCTACTCCATCTGACCCATGTGGTTCAGTTCTTAATTTCTTTTCTGTTTCAGGTGTTGCAGAAGACCCTTCTCCATTCTATACATCTTATAGCTGCTCAGAAAATTGTCAAACCTAAATTGAGATTTTATTACCCCAGTTCTATCTTCGATACAACATCGCTTTTGCCAAGGCTGTGCCTGCAGAGATTTTTACAGGCAATATTATTTCTTTAACTACTGAATCAAATTAGCACTGATAGCCATTTCATTGGTGTGGTTCTAATCATTCAAGACCTGCTGTGTATGGTGTACAACAGCACAGAGAAGTACTGTCCTTCTGCTCACTCTTCATAGCAGCTACAGGGTTTCTGCAGAATGTTACCTTAGAATTAGCAGTATAAAATCATCAACTGTTCACCTGCTGTTGCATCTCTGGTACAGTTGCTATGATGGCCACTTATTTAACTTCAACAGTCTTGGAGTCTTGAATGATAGACAGGTTTGGGAAGTGTGTCTATGCTTCAGCTACCTTTAATTTAAGGTCACTGATTTGTTTGGCACATTTCACCAGATTACAGAGGGATTTGATTAAAGATCTCTCAAATACTCCCTCAGGATCCATTTCTGAAGAAGTACAATCTTCCGTAACTTCTCACTTGGCTACCCTGCAATCTGTTTCAAATTCTGCCATGAGGTTTATTTCACATGTAGCTGAAGGAACCTCAAGGGCAGCGGGTTCAGGCATTTCTATTAGGAGACAAACCTGGATGCAATTATGTGATTTTGCATAGTCCTTCAAGTCTTCATTTGTCAGTGCTCCTTTTGACAACACTTCTTTATTTGGCCCCAAAGTAAAAGACACGTTATCCAGGCGTGAGAAGGATGGAAATACCCTGTCTGCCATGGGTGTATGTTTTTGACCCTCAAAATCCTTTTCTAGGAATCAGTGAGGTGGTTGAAAGATGTGGTTCAAGAAATCCCTGGGACCTTTCCAGGACACACATGGAGGAAGTGCCCCAGGGGTAGAGGGGGAACTCTAATGGTAGACACTGCCCCCGCAGCAGAGGTGACCCACAAAGTCAGGGATCCAGAGATACTTTTTTGACAGACCCTTCCTGAAAGGAAGCCCGATTGCCCTACTCTAGAGGCAATCGCGAGTTGACTATCCCTGCATCAGAGAGCCTGGCTAGAAATAACGACAGATACTTGGGGGCAGAGGATTATTTCCAAAGGTTATATAATACCTTTTTCCCTTCCTCCTCCAATTTCAAGAAAAATTCCTGATGTTCCACCCACTCAGAGGGAAGAAGCAGCTATTGAGGTTATAAAGCTACTAGAAAAAAAAGACGACTCCAAGAGGTCCCACCAGACCAGTTAGAATCCGTAACTTACTCAAGATTCATTTTAGCGCCAAAGAAAATAGGGGACTGGAGACCAATTTTGGATCTCAACAACTTAAACAAGTCAGTTCAATGTACCAAGTTTTGAATGGTCACGGTTCACTCCATTCTCCCTTTTCTGGGAAAGGATGACTAGATGTGCTCAATAGATCTTAAGGATGCATCCTATCACATAAAGATGAGCAGATTATCCAGAAAGTACTTACGCTTCCGGCTGGGAGTTAGTTATTACCAATTCAGAGTTCTGCCCTTTGGTCTCACCACAGCTCCCAGAATGTTCACCAAATGTATGGCAATGGTAGCAGCTCACTTGGGAATGCAATGATTCCAGGTGTTTCCATGTCTAGATGACTGGCTGATTACAGCCCTGACCAGGCATCAGTTAATAAGGGCAAGAGTTGAGATTATCCAGACGTGTTCTCATCTGGGGATAACCATAAATTACAACAAATCTCAACTTGAGCCAACTCTGAATTTGGAATCATAGGAATACTGTTCAACACAAACTCAGTGAGAGTTTTACTGCCTCCCTCGATAATTCAAACTATACGATTACCTCCCTCAATAATTCAAACTATACGATTATGGGTCAGGAAAATTATCTGCAGTACCAAGATTTCAGGCCACTTGGTCCTTCAAGCTCTAGGGTCTATGTCAGCAGCAATAACACAAGTACCTTTAGCCAAATTTTACATAAGGATTCTACAGTGGATGCTAGTAACACAATGGTCACTAATTTACCAACCCGTGTCAACTCTAATATGAATCACTCAGTGCAAGACAGTTCTCAGGTAGTGGATTCACTCAGATAAGGTTCTTCAAGGCCATCGTTCATTCCCCCTCAGCCCAAGACCATAGTGACCACAGACGTTTCCCAGTGGAGGGGCATTTTCTGGAGAAACCGTCCAAGGCACTTGGTCCCCCAAAGAGGTCAACTTGCGTGTCAATGTCCAGGAGTTGAGAGCAGTACTTTTAGCACTGAAGGCCCTTCAAGACACTCTTCCTTTGGGGATGATTGCAATTCAAATGGACAATATTTCTGTAGTTTGGTACATCAACAAACAAGGAGGGACCAGATCTTACCCCTTGTGTTGAGAAGTGCTCATTGTGGCAATGGGTGCTCTCAGCCAACTGCTTTTTTATAGCACCACACATTCTGGGGAAGTCAACTGTGATGGCAGACAAACTGAGCAGGTGGATTCTTCTACCTCATGAGTAGTCTCTCTCAACAAAAAAGTGCCGAAAATTATCTTTCATCAGTGGGGAACAGCCTTACTGTGATCTTTTCACTTCTCCACTAAATAACAAATGCAGCAGCTACTTTGCCCTAATTCCCCCTCAGGAGGAATCACCGAGGGTGCTCTACTTCACCATTGGCTCCCTGGTCTACTTTATGCCTATCCACCAATCCTAAAATTCCTATAGAAAACTGCCATGTTTAAGAGCAAAGTCATCCTCATTGCACATTACTGGCCTCGACAGATTTGGTTTCCCTTCCTTTGGCCTCTCTTTCTTCACCAACCTTGGATTCTGGATCCATCTCCAGACCTCCTGTTTCACCCGACAGGCACGATCCATCCAGACATATACCAAGCTTCAGGCTGACCACCTGGCTTCTCCAGTTGCATTAATAGCCAGACAACCTATGCTGTCTTCCCCAGTCCGAAATGTACTTTTATTTTTCCATAAACATTCTACACGTAAGCTTTATTCCAGTAAATGGAAAAGGTTTCTTTACTGGGCACATCAAAATAATGTTGGTCCATTTCCAGCTCCGATACATAACATTCTTGAATTTTTGGCTAAACATTTTGAAGAAGGAACTAGTTCCTGTACAGTTAAAGTTCAGTTAGCAGCAATATTGAATTTTCACATTGGATTTGACAGTTCTGTTGCATCTCATGAACTCTGCAAAGCCTTTTTGCAAGGCACTTTTCTCTTGAGACCTCCTTTTAAAAATCCTACTCTCCTACAGGACCTACATCTGGTACTGCAGGCACTTACTCATTCCCCATTCGAACCCACAGATAAGTGAGACCTTAAATACCTTTCTTGGAAGACAATTTTTCTGGTAGCTATTACTTCTGCCAGACGAATTTCTGAAATTTAAGCTTTGTCTTCAAAACCTCCATATTTGATCTTTCACAAGGATAGAGTTACACTGCGAAGCAATGCATCCTTTCTTCCCTAGGCGATGCCAGAATTTAATATCAATCAGTCCATTAATTTGCCAGTATTCTTTCCTAAATTTGCTAACAAAGGTGAATACATGTTACATTTGTTGAGTGTTCACAGACAATTACGTTTTTACCTACATAGAACAAAAAACATCAGAAGAACTGACCAATTGTTTGTTTCATTTGCAGAAGTAAAATTGGGAAAGCCATTTGCCAAAGTAACTTTAGCCAGATGACTGACTGTATTTCATTTATTTATAGCAAACTGGGTATTACTTTACCAAAACTGCTACGGGCTCATTCAACTAAATCCATGGCAACGTCTTCAGTTTTCCAATCTAGAGCATCCATGGATGATATATGTACAGCAGCAACTTGGGCTACTTCCCATACCTTTGTTACTCATTAAAAATTGGATCGGATCTTCACAGGTAGAGCATCATTTGGTTCAATGGTGCTCAGGAATATCCTTCCTGGAGTCCACCCAGGATCTTTGGTAGCTAGGGATTCTATCCCATCAGTTGAGGATAGAATGAAAATTGGCAACATCAGATAAAGAAGGTAAGTATTCACCATAATCCATTTGTGTTGTCCATTTTCATTTTTCAACTCCCCACTCACAAACCCCTATCCTTTGAAGACTCCTGGAAGAATAAGTGGTTAGAGGATATTGCTTTCCTTTATATTGAGATCCAGATGTAGTCATCTCCAAATCTGACTGCATGTGAGTTATTCACTCAATTTTCTTCCCATGCACTGCAAACATGTCTTTCTAGTAAAAATCTGCAAAAAAGATCTGAGGTACTTGGGGTTTGTGCATTATGGATAAGGGAGAATTTCAAGAGTTTTTGGTTGCCACAAGTTTTAGCAATGGGTAAGTCAGATCCAAGGGATCAGAACCGAACCCATTAGATGTGGAAAGGAAAATGGACAACACCGATGGAACATTATGGTGAGTACATAACTTTTTTTTTATTTAATCTTGATGTTCTGTGTAGTTGTATTAATGTCTCTGAATTTGTTTTACCTCAAAACATTTTGACTGGAAGTTAATCTGATTAAGCTGTTTTAAGGGTGAAAGCACTCATCTGTTTTTCAGTAAAGAAGTTTTGATTTCTAAATAAGTTATAATTGCTTGATTACTCTTAAGTCTCAACTGGGCTTGTCCACAGTGCATGGTTCGTTTCCTGATTTTTTTAGGATTCTCGGTCAGCAACCTTGTTGCTCACAAGTACAAGTTTTCTTTGTGGTCTATTGTTTTTCCTCATGGAAAGGAGATGTCTTAGCCTCCCCACCTGGAAAGCTATTGTGGCTCAATATATATTTGTCTGTGTTTATGTATGTATATATATATATATATATATATATATATATATACACACACACACAGACATATACACACACACACACACACACACACACACACACACGTATATAGTTTAAGTACAGTGGATATAAAAAGTGTACACACCCCTGTTAAAATGCCAGGTTTTTGTGATATAAAAAGTGAGACCACAATAAATAATTTCAAAGCTTTTCCCATGTGACCTATAACCTGTACAGTTCAATTGAAAAACAAACTTATTCGTGGAAAAAATATAAAAAAATAAAAAAAGTATAATAAGCTGGTTGCGTAAATGTGCACACCCTTAAATTAATACTTTGTTGAAGCACTTTTTGATTTAATTACAGCATTCAGTCTTCTTGGGTAGGAGTCTGTCAGCATAGCACATCTTGTAACTGCAATCAAGAGAAATAATCCAACTGATGAAAAATATGTACAGAACAGGGTAGATCCAAAACACTCGAAGCCAGTACTGTCACGAAAACCACTTTATTGTGTGTATCATCAAGGTTGAGCGCTTTCATCTGCTGACATGCAGATTTCATCAGAACCATTACCAAGGCATAAAATCAAGCTTAAATACTTATTTTTGGCGCCAAACTCTAATTGATAGAATAAATCTTAAAACGGCCATGTTCAAAAGACCAACTCTGTTAAAATACTTTAGCACAAAAATGTTAATACACAGAAATATGTTATAAACATAAAACAAACTTGCTTAACTTATACATAAATGTTCTAAAAAAGTATGCATCATATAAAAAATGTATAAAAACTATAATAATACTGCATCGTAATGCATAAAAATGCAAAAAATGTTTATGCATGATAATAATGGATGAATTATTGTACACTGTTGATTCACAATAGATGGGGACAGAATGTATTTATCTTGTTGATTAAAAACGCTTAATGCATTGAAGATCTTAATAAAACTAGGGCATACTGATGAAGTATAACTACTAATCTATGTTAAGAACTGATCCAAATGAATTTAAGAACTGATCCAAATGAATTTAAGATCTAGATCCACCGTCTATTAACACAAACTACATGGGGTATGGATTTTAAATATATTTTAAATATATTTTAAATATATACATACTGAAACATAATACAGATCCTACAATCTCAGTTCAAAGCTAACAAGGGTTTTATACTGATGAAGTCATTAATCCCTGGCCTTGTAGTGGCGTCGGTACAAATTTGCCATCTACTTTCTTTCCACGCCAGGTATGTCTTCCAATTCCCCCCCTTGTCCTTGATGTTTACCTGATCTATAATAGAAAACCTGAAAGAGTGGTCTGTACCTTGATCAAGAATATGTCTGTATAAAGCGTTCTTCGTGTCTTGTTTGCTTATCTTGTACATATGTTCGTATATCCGTGTCTTGATCTTTCTTTCCGTTTTGCCTATATAATAGGCCGGACACTTTGTGCATTTGGCAATGTACACTAAACGCTGTGAATTACAATTACCTGGAATCTAGTGAGCATAATATTCTCTAGTCTGATGGTAGGTGTGGTGTTGATAAACTTGCATTGATTACAACGTCCACATTTGCTGGTTCCTTTTATGTTTCTAACTCTTTCACTCTTCATACCACATTCTAGTAACTTTTTAATGTTATTTCCAGTTTTATACACTGTACATATCTCTGTTCCAACTATGTTCCCCATGTTGCCCGCAGAGATAATAATACTCCAATACTTCTTCAGAATGTCCGTGATTAAATTGACGAAAGGATTGAATCTAATCACACATACCATCTTGTTTGGATTCGAACTTGATTTGTTCTGTATAGGTGTGGGGCTGCCCAAGAGTGGTTTATATTTAAATCCCCATTGTGCTTTGACATAAGTAGTAACATTGTCTAATAACTTTTTAGGATATCCTCTATCACTAAAAAGTTGAGAGATGAATGCAAGTTCACTATTCATGTCTTCAACAGTAGATGACATTCTGGCTGCTCTAATGCACTGGCCCTTCACAATATTTTTGAAGATGTGTCTCAGAAAATCAGTGGTGTTGTTGAGATGTTCTACAAAAGTGGGTATCAAGTCTGTTGATCCTGTCCAAATAATAAACACATCATCCAAAAATCTGGTGTACAACCTGATGTGTCTGTAAAATTCACAAGTAAATAAATGGACATTTTCCCACTCCAACATTACCAAATTGGCGAAGATGGGGGCGCAGGAAGCTCCCATTGCCACACCTCGAGATTGTCTGAACAGTTCGCCCTGATGTTCAATATAATTATGTTCCAGCACCAAGCTCATCATGTCCGTAATTAAATTCACTCTATCCCCACTACATCCTAAATACTTGCATAGACTGCTGTGAAAATAGTCTAGACCTGTGTTCACCGGGATGCTGGAGAAAAGATCTTGCACGTCGATTGTTAAAAACGTCAGGTTTTCATCCCACATGTCCCTAGTAACTTTACTCAAAAAGTCCCATGAATCCTTAACCAGATGATCAACCTTGCTGTAAATCGGTTTGGTCCATTGATCAATAATGGTACCTATCTTAAATGTCTTGGACTTAGATCCTGAAATGATAGGTCTAAGTGGTGGCTTGGTCAGGTTTTTGTGTATCTTGGGGATTCCGACAATACGTGCCAAAATCGGGTATTCTGTTTTGACAAATTCATATATTTCACTGGTTATTCGATTGTCAATTAAATACTCTTCCAAGGTGTTGTCAATACGTCTGTAACCAGTATTGATCTGGTTTAAAGTTACCTTCTCATAATGACCTGAATCGTACAAAATACTATATATTTCTTTGTGATACTGGGTGTTATTGAAAATCACTACACCTCCACCCTTGTCTGGTTTCATGATTCTAATCTGTTTGTTTCTAATAATGTCATTCAAACATTTCCTTTCCTCTGTGGTGAGGTTGTCAAAGTAACTATTCTCAGCATTGTTGTTATACCTGCTTTCTTGATGTAATTTATAGATATCATGACAAACCATATTCTCATATATGGTGACCTGTGGGTTCGCTATAGGAATATATGTGCTTTTTTTCTTTAAGACATGGTGTTGGGTCTGCTCTAATGTATTAGTAGTGTTGTCTTTAAATTGTAAAGCCAAGTTTACCCTTCTACAAAAAAATTTTATTTCCATTATAACATCAAATAAGTTGGACTTAACCGTTGGTATGAACTTCATACCTTTACTGAACAGTGTAATAAAATCTTTAGTAACTGGGATATCTGTGTAATTATATACTTTGAACCCATGATGGCTAATAATACACGGAACTGTGTAAGCATAGCACATCTTGACTTGGCACTATTTGCCCATTCTTCCTTGCAAAAGCACTCCAAATCTGTCAGATTGTGAGGGCATCTCTTGTGCACAGCCCTTTTCAGGTTACCCCACAGATTTTCTATTGGGTTTAGGTCTGGGCCATTCCAAAACTTTAATTTTCTTCTGGTGAAGCCATTCTTTTATTGATTTGGATGTATGCTTGGGGCATTGTTGTGTTGAAAGGTGAAATTCCTCCTCATCTTCAGCTTTCAAGCAGATGCCTGAAGGTTTTGGACCAAACGTGACTGGTATTTGGAACTGTTCATAATTCCCTCCACCTTGACTAAAGCCCCAGTTCCCACTGAAGAAAAGCACCCCCAAAGCATGATACTGCCACTACCATGCTTCACCTTGGGGATGGTGTGCTTTTGGTGATGTGAAGTGTTGTTTTTGCGCCAAACGTACCTCTTGGAATTGTGGCCAAAAAGTTCAACCTTGGGCTCATCAGACCATAACACATTTTCCAACATGCTTTTGGGAGATTTGATGTATTGTTTTGCAAATTATAGCTGGGCCTGGATGTTTTTCTGTTTAAGAAAAGGCTTCCATCTTGCAACCCTACCCTATGGTCCAGACATATGGAGAATATGGGAGATTGTTGTCACATGCAGTACACAACCAGTACTTGCCAGAAATTTGTGCAGCTCCTTCAGTGTTACTCTAGGTCTCTTGGCAGCCTGCTTGACCAATTTTTGTCTTGTCTTTTCATCAATTTTGGAAGGACATCCAGATCTTTGCAATGTCACTGTTGTCCCATATTTTGTCCAAATTTTGATGACCGTCTTCACTGTGTTCCATGGTATATCCAATGCTGTGGAAATTGTTTTGTACCCTTTTCCTGACTGATACTTTTCAACAGTGAGATCCCTTGATGCTTTGTAAGCTCTCTGCAAACCTTGGCTTTTGCTGTAGCGAGCAACTGAGTAAATGTCAGGAAAATCCTACCAGGACAGCTGAACTTTATTTGTGGTTAATCAGAGGCTCTTTAATTGATGGCAGGTGTGTACCCAAGAAGACTGAATGTTAAATCAAAAGGTGCTTCAACAAAGTATTAGTTTAAAGGTGTGCACACTTATGCAACCAGCTTATTGTATTTTTTTTTTATTTTTTTATATTTTTGTCCCCTAACAGATTTGTTTTTCAATTGAATTGTACAGGTTATAGGTCACATTAAAGGTGGGAAAAGTTTTGAAATGATTTTTTGTGGTCTCATTTTTTTATATCACAAAAACCTGGCATTTTAACAAGGGTGTACACTTTTTTTATCCACTATATATATTTATATATATGTCAGCCACTAGCAAGGAAGGGGTTAGAGATTGTAAAACCCAGACCAACTACTGCTGACTGCACCTCCTTTGAATCTTGTTCCCATCCTGGACAAGCCATGAGCTAATGCGGTAGCAAATGAGGCCAACAAGGGCAATTCTGAGGAGGATTCATGTTTAAGCAGATGTGTGGGGAATACAACACAAAAAAATATCTGTATACAACTTCTATGAATTTTTAACATTGACTGTGTGTGTGTGTGTGTTTTGAATCAGCTGTATTTTCAAATGAAATACAAAACCGTGGAAATATTGCATACAGTCATCATGGCTGAGCTGAGTCAGCATTAAGATCAACAGTTCATAGACACACTGAAGAAAAAAAAAAAAGAACTGGAGTCTCCTATTCAGAGTACAACTACAGATTTTATATACTGATGTTAAAAGGAGGCACTCGGTATCACATATAAATGTCCTGAGACTGGACATCATCTTTCACTATTCCATGTTCATGGTTTCTGAAAATAATTTAATATTTTGTCAAACAGTCCTTCCATCATAGTTATTTCCCACACCAGTAATACAAGCCTCACTGATGTATCAGCTCACTCTGTTATACTTTATAATTCAGTAGTGTCAGTCTTACCCCACTTCATTACCAGTGTACAATGCAAATTATAAACCTTCATCATAAACCCTTTCCCCACTTCATCACCAGTGTATGGCGGAAATTATTCACCTTAGTCATAAATCCCTTTACTTCCACTTCAGCACCAGTGTACGACACATTATTCACTTTCATCATAAATCCCCTTATTTCAATTCATCACTAGTGTACAACACAAATTATTCACCTTAGTCATATACCCCTTTACCCCCATTTCCTCACCAGTGTACAGTGCAGATTATTCATATTAGTTATAAACCCCTTACCCCACTTCATCTCCAGTGTACAACACAAATTATTCACCTTTGTCCTAACCCCCTTACCCCCACTTCTTTACCAGTGTATGAAGCAAATTATTCACCTTAGTTGTAAAAGTGTATGACACAAATTATTCACCTTAGTCATAAACCCCCTTACCACAACTAATGTGCAGCTAGTGCCTGGTTTGCTGTATACTAAAAATTCCATGCTGGGAAAGCTTTCATCTTTGCAGTCAACCCTACATTAAAAAAAAATACTTTGAAAGGTATATAATTTAAATTTCACTACAAATATAACTAATTCCATAAACCTGCTGCAGTCCAATATTAGGTGAAAAAATTGTTAGAGTTAATTCTTGGAATCTGTGTAGCCACTTTCAACAATTTAAATTGTTCCTCACCCCCTTTATGATTCTTAATAACAGCCACTTTTGCAAAACCTTTTAAAAAACTCCCTCATCCTGTTTGTTGCAGTAAAAAAAAAATCCTAAAATGCAGTAACATAACACCCACAAACATCAGCATTTTATAAAGAGCAGACACAATTAAGATGTTATAATCTACCTGGAATCAACTTTATTAACTGCCCCTGTAAAATAAGTCATGAAGTGGTATCCTCGAGAGAGAGCGAGATAGAAAAAAATAGTCATATTCAAGGCAAGTAACCTGTTGACATAAACGGTTTTATGTTCTGCTGTCTTCAGATAATGTCTTGCATAATACTAACAAATTCTTACCTGACCTTAGCCGGTGGAAGCTTCACAACCAGTCTCAGGAAATCTTAACTTCCTTTCCATTTCACAGTCATGGACATGTTAACTAGGGCACCCTTACAAACTGTACATCTTGCTTTAATGTGTCAGTAGCATTTCACAACCTGTTTCAGATTTGTAACCGAGTCATCCTATTGAGCAATCCTTCAGGGAGCTCAATCATTTAGGCAGAAATATTGCTTTTCAGGGGTTACTATGTGCATAATTGAACTATCCACTTCGTTGTTTATCATTTGTAAAGCCAAAATAGTGTGAATGCAAGCAGTCTTAGATACACTTAATCCAAATTGTCTCAGCACCTTAAACATCTTCCAGTGAATAGATATATTTCACACAAACACCAAGTTAATGCAATTCATTCGAGTGTTTTAATGCACATTAACCATAGTACTGAAAAATTAAAAAAAAAACTTGCTGCCATCCTCAGCCGTACTAGGCTGGACATAGGCAAGAAATAAAAAGGCCAGATGTTTGAAAGTACCCATTTTGATGTCTTGAATATTAAACATATAATAACTAATACAGTCCTATCTGAGAGGAAGCTGTCAAACTATAAACTGCATTGGCTAATGTTTACCAGCCTTTCCTGAAATTACTGTAAGGAAACTTAAATTAATGAAATATAATTTAAATTCTTATTGTCTATCTAATGACCAATTCAGTTTGTATACAGCCACTCCATCAAATGACCCTTAAATTTACCAGGTGTGAAAGAGAAAGGAAAAGATGTGCTCATAAATGTTGCTATGAGGCTATCGTATGACCAAATTTCATCCACTGGTGTGAAATATGCATCCTAGTAAATTAACTTTATGCAAACCTTCTGTCCCTATGACCCCTGTAATTACACCAGCCTTGATCATGGACACTGTCACCTACATTTGACTCACAACATCCTCTTAGTCATACAAATTCTGATCAGGAATTTCAGTCATCCAATAAAACAATATTACTGAGCCTCATGGCCATAATACTGCCCCCAAAATTTACAAAAGAGCAGTTAAACATGTAATGAGAGGCCAACTAATATATTCAGTACTATGTGATAATCCTTTATTAAAATGTTTGTATGTACATGAAAACCTGTACTGTGCTGTAGGTTTCTGTCAAGCTAGCAACCTTGTGTCTTGCATTAACATACATGAACATAATTTCATTCTTCAGCAAGTTTCTTTGTTTATGTACATAACAGAATGGAAAAAGCTTACCTCAACAAAAGGTAAAAAGCAGTTTATTTTAATTTTATAACCAAAACTTTGTAAAATGCATGACATATTTACTGTTCTCTCAAATGTTCACATTTTTTGTATCAAGCAATTCTTTAAAAAAAAAAAACACAGTAGCAGCATTACAACCAAACCAAGTCAGTCACATGCAACAGGGAACGAGTCCACTAACAAAAGTTTCCCCTTGCAGCATAAGATGATGAAGAGTTTCAACGTGAGGCAGTTTGTGCGTCTCCTAGGTATCCTCAAAGTTCAGAAGATTTAAGATATTTGCATGGAAATGTTTACACAGGTACTTTTATACTCCAAGCAGGCTTCAGGGGATTTTCCCTCAAGTGGAGAGCAGATGTTGGTGATGTGAAGGGAATAAAAGAGGAAACTAAGAATGTGTGTAGTAACTCCATGCATAATGTCCTGACACTTTTGTTGGGGGAACTCTTCATATTAACCGAGGAAGCGATACTGTTGAGTGGGTATCTAATTTTTAGAATTGGCAGGATGTAGTAAGGCCTTTTTGAATTTAATGTTAATGACAGCCAAAAAAGGCAATTACACAACAGTGGCAATCAAAGATTAAACTTAGTGTAAAGGAAATAAAATATCTAGAGCTGGGATCATTAAAAGATGAAGGTAGTAATTTTTAAAATAATAAATGGTACATTTGTGTACAATATTTTACAAAATAAAGCTCAAATAGATGACTAAAATAAGTAGCTTGTTGGAATTAAAAAGTGCATGAGTATGTTCTAATGGACAAGAATATAAGAGAGTTAATGAAGAAAAATGTGTGAAGAAAACTTGCAACAGAAAATGTTATGGTGATTTTTTTCACTGTTAATATATTTATGTTCTTGTCACAAATTAACAGTGTGATAAAATAAGGTCATTTATACATAAAAAAAGATAAGGTCTGGTTTACATCATAGCTAATGAAAAAAAGTGCGTAACCCAGTGCTGCAAACTTCAGCTCCACTCCTACAATTACCGAATGTAGCTAAATTACTATTGTTTTTTAAACACAGGAGTCCCTTCATATAAATTTTCATTTTGTTTCCCACATTTCCACTCCCCTCCCTCTAGCATGTGTCCCAAGTATTAGGACCTAGTTGTCCTCCCACCAGCATGTGTACAAGTATTAAAGACATAGTTTCCCTACCTCCAGCCATTGTAGTCACAGACTTCAGTTAAAGTTTTGCCTGTTTTCTTCTGTTAACTTTAGTAGCAATTGTAAAACAACTCAGATAGCTCTGATATTTGAGGTGGAACCATCAATTTCCACTTCCTTGTTATGTTTTTTTTCTGTGCTAGCAATAGGGATCTCTCATATTCATCTCCTCTAGCCTTTTCCAGGATACCTAGAAATAAAAAATAGAGGTGAAAGTACCAAGTCAGGTCATAACTCAAATAACTTTTGTAACAAATTAAGCCTTGCACATTCTCAAAAAGTATGCAACCATGTGCCCATTTCTCTCTTTACATGCCTTCGACAAGAAGCTGAGACATCAGGTTATATTTATTGCAAGCGACTAGGAATGGAGATATACTTATCTATGCATTTCTATCCATATATCCTGAATTTTCAAGACTATGAAGTGTACTTAGGGGCCAGATACCTCAGAACGACCTGCATTTCCAGTAATTTTCTTCACCCCTCTTCCAGCTGCTTCATAATCACTATTAAATGCCTATAAAACTGACTCTCTAATCTTCCAATGTGGTACTTTGTCTCCTACTTCTCATATACATTCTACCCACATAGAAATACTTCCTTTTGTGGGCCCTCTCCTTATTTTCAAAAAAATAAATCTATGCAAGTCTCTGAAGGCCTATTAATCCACTACTAATGAGGAAGATTACTGCCAAGGGAAAGGTAATAGAGGGGAATGAAGGAGAGCAGAAGCTTGGACTGCAGATTAGAGTCTGCCTTCCCCACCAGGGATTGATAGTGGAGAATAGGCAAAGAGAAAAGGATAGGTGAATCCTAAGTGAACAACTTCCTGTAGGAAAGATTTTGATTGAATCTAGAACAGACGTTGCTGTTAAAAAAAATAATAAGTAGGGTGTATAAAATGTTGCATGCTAACGATAAGAATCAATCAGAGGAGATTTGAAAAGATTGAAAAAAGAAACTGGAAAGGGCAATTTACAAATGAACAGCAGGAGGACATCTGTATGGTTCCCAAGTCTGCAGCAAAGTCCAAAAGGTTTAGGATTTTTGTGTGGAAGTGTTTGAGTAGGTATTTATATACCCCAAGCAGACGTCAAAGTATTTTCCTCAGATAGCAAATGCAGGATGTATGATGGAAAAAAGAAAGATAATTGTGAACGTTTGTGGGAGTTAGCAGATTTTAAAAATTCCCTAGAGAGCACTTTGTCAGAGATGCTGGGGGAGCAAATGGTTGTAACCAAGGAAATGATTGTTTTGATCTGGGTCATAAGATCTGAATTGCCTAGAGATGGTAAGGCCATACTAAGTATAATGCTGTTGGCTGCCAAAAAAGCAACTGTAATTGAAGTACTGAATATTATAAAGGAGATAAAAGGTGGAATCTTAGATCAAGAAAGGAGCAAATTACTTAGCAACAAATGAAATTTTGTAAGTACAAATGTTAGTAAACTTATCATAACAGTAGCTGTGATAATAGATTGCTGTTGCAGTAGTCTAAGTTGGTAGGGTTATATTTTGCCAATGATTTGACCAACTGACCAGCTTTTTGAATTTTAAGGGCATCTTTCACATGCCCTAATTGCCAGGAGCTCAAGCAGAGCTTCATATAAAAGACAGTTATAACACCAAAATCTTCATAGCTTTCTTGCCCTAAGGGAAGCAGTAGCCTTGCAAGGAAAACTTAGGGAAGTAGAAGTAACCATATGCAGAAAGGTATACACTTTCACAACCTGGCAGTACATAACCAACTAATAAAGAGGAGCTGGAGTGGAGGGTACAGCTACTGCAACAGTAATCTTTTAGAACATCTACTTTTATGTTCAGCATTAGATCACTGTTGCAGTAGCTTAAGCTTTTGGGGTAGACTATCATAATTTAGTAACATATAAGGAGGAGGACATAGATTAACTATCCATGAGAACTGTCTGGAGATTGGTCCCAGCGAAACCTGTTCTGGACCTGGAAAAGGAATTCAGTTTGTAATACTTTGTGAAAGTGTGTACAGAAGACTGCTTCTAGAGTCCATCCCTTTCCAGCAAGCCACAGAAGAAGCTGAAGCCCTGGTACAGTGGTCCATAACCCTGCCTGGAAGTGGTTTGTTGTGGTGAGAGTAACAAAATGAAATACCATGAGAACCATCTCAAATTTGCTTGCTTTGGCACTTTTCTTTTTCCTCTTACCTTTATAGGAGCCCAACAACTGATTGGGTTTCCTGAAGGATTGAGTTTGTTTAGGTAGTATCTGAGCTGCCAGTGAACATTCATAGTATGAAGAATTCTTTCTCCCTTGTCCTTAGGCTCAAAGTAGACTCTAAAAGCACTTTAGGCATAAAAGAAGGATTTGCTGTCCTTCCATATCACTGTTGCAGTATTCTTTACAAAAGTGTGATCGCCTGACAAGGCTAGCCCAACATCCATCCAGTATACCAGAGCGTTTAGATTTTATAGGCACCGTACATCACACACATGCTCCCCGTTCAAGCCATAGGGAATAAAGGTGATGTATGGACACAAACACTCAGAAGTTCTTTGTCACCAATCTGAACACCATTATTGAAAGTTGGCCTGAACACCCTTCTGCTGTGCTGGTTACTGAGCCGTCTTCAGATAAGTACCCCATTGGGAATTCTTCTCTCCTTTTTTTCAGTTTTATATTTTATTTGTGTTCATGTCATCCAGGAAGGGAAAATAGTGTGGGAGACAGATTCCCTATAAAGACCATCATGACCAGTGTCTTTTTTGTGTAGGCAATTCCCATGACCATGAGCAGTGCTTTATCTGTCGCTTATCTTCCTTATCCATATACCTTGAGAACCAGCAACTTAAACTGTTGACTCGGGGTGCTGTTGTGGAATTCTGCCTTCCTGAGGGTCAGCCTTCTGCCAAGAAGAAGGCCAAAAAGCCTAGTCCTGATCTGGTTGCTGTCCACCCAACCTGGATGTCTCACTAGAAGCTGGTGAAAGCCCTGAAGACCATCCAGTGCTTGCCTCAGATTGCTCTGCCATGACCCCATTGAAGGCCAGCATGAATCTGAATTCTTGCACGTGCTTGGAGGCTTTTCCAATGTCTGTTCTGGATGTTGAGGGAGAACCTCTGTTGAGTATTTCTGAGGGACCAAGAGGGATTCCTCAGATTTTAGGGAGGGAAGATGTTCCTACTTCAATTATTGAATCCTCCCAAGGTGGACGTCCCACTCAAGAAAAAGCAGAAAACTAAGCATATTATCCCTGTTAAAGATCCCAAATGTGAATGGCAGGGTTTTACTCAGGATATGTTCAATGCTTTAATGGCCTTCTAGCCTCCTCAAGGGGTGCCAGTTCCTGACCACCCCCGCTCTTCCACTCCTGTTAAGAGGCCTAGGAAATTGGATTCCTCAGATGAGGACATGGATTCTGGGGAGGAGCCCCTTGCTTACTCCTCTCAAATTCCTTCCCCTGTAGACTGTGGTTTACAGGAAGAGGATTATTTGAGACCAGATTCCCCCTTGAAAGAATTATCCTTTGGAAATGCTATTACTCATATGATAGAGTACTTTAAATGAGATTGTTCCCAGGTATCAGGCATTCAAAGGTATTATGAGCTTTTAGAAATGGTGTTTCCTAAGCCATCTGCTGTTCTTCCTCTCTGGGAATCCATTTTGGGCACCTATTCTGCTGCCTCTGTAGCTCCTGATTCTCAGACCCAAGCTCCTAAGAAACGTGACAAGTTCTACAAGGTGCTTGAGGATTGCAACTTTTTATATAAGCAGCTTTCTACTGATCCTTCAATGGTTTTAGTTTCCTTTGATAAACCTTGCAAGCTGTTGCCATCTACTAAGCTCCTTCCTTCAGATAAGGACAGTCAAGCTGTGGAAGGGTTGGATGAAAAAAATATATACTGCTGCTAGCCTGTCTTTTAGGGCTATTAATTACCAAACCCACATGACCAGGTATGCTTTGGCTGTTCTTTCTCAGTTAGCTAAGGTGGTGTCTTCCCTTCTCAATTCTGATGGGAAGACTTCAGCTCTTTCCCTGCTTGGGTCCACTTCCCAGGTCAACCATTGCCCCATAAAATGCAGCTATGATGCAATTGATGCCTGTTCAGGGCATCTGCTTTTGGTTCTATGATGAAGCGTTATTCTTGAATACATCTTCAGGCTTTATGTGATGATATTAAAGCTAAACATTTGGTTGCCCCTCTGGATAACAAAAATCTTTTTGGGACAGCAGCTGCTCACCTGTTTAAGTCCATCCAGGATAAGGGTAAGGCCTTGCAGGAACTCAAACATACTTATGTCTCCCCTATCTCCAAATGCAGATGAATTGCCATTCTAAATCTTCCTTTGTCCATTGGCAGACTCGCCCTCCTCCTAAGGATAAGATGGAATCTAGATGCATTCCCCAGCTAAATTCACTCAGACTCATTTGTCATAGAAGCATTCTTTTCAGGATAAGCCTGTCTCCATTTGACATTTGACCTTCTCTTCCCCTTGGCCAAGTCTCCTTGTCTGTCTCTGTGTCTCCCAAATTGGCATCATATCACCTCAGACTCTTGGGTGTTGTCTGTCATTCATCAGGGATATTTCATGGTTTGGAAATCCCTTCCCCCCTTTTCAGGCATTCCTCAACTTCCACTGGAACAGCTTTTTCTTCCCAGCGGTTCTGCAGTCCCTTTTGGATCAGGGTGACATTCATCCCTTTCCACCCACTCATGTGGGAAAGTTTTGCTCCACAATGTTTTTGGTTCCTTGGAGAGTGGGTACATGGAGATCAGTTGTGGATCTTTCTCTACTCAATACCTTTTTCAAGGCCCCTTCTTTCTGGATACTGTCAATTCAGACCATATTTCCTTTCCTTCTTCTCCAGGCCTTGTTGGTTTCTCTGGGCCTCAAGGATGTCTGCCTCCACATCAAATTCACCTTCTCCTCAGGAAATGTATAAATTTCTCTGTTTCTTCCTCACATTTTCAGTTATCTGCTTTACCCTTTGGTATTTCTACTGCCCCAAGGGTATTCACCAAATGCTTGTCTCCTGTCATTGCTTTTTGCAGGCTTACAGAAATACAGATTTTTCCCTATTTGGAAGACCTGCTTATTTAAACTCCTTCATCCAACAGTTTGTTGCAGGATCTTCACTTTACCATTTATCTTTTACAAAGTCTGGGGTTTGCTGTAAATTTCAAGAAACTATTTCTGATGCCTTCCCAGGATCATATTTTTCTCAGGTGCAGGCTTCAGACTATTCCCATGCTGGCTTCTCTCTATTCTCTGTCCTCTCTCATGGCCAGGGAATTCCTTAGAGTTCTGGGATCTATGGGCTTCAGTATTCCCATGCTTCTTCTCAGCAGGCTTCATATGAGGAAGCTTCAGTGATAATCTCAAATCATTGTGGCTTCAATATTGCCACTCACTGGAGTTTCTTATTCCTTTTCTTCCTTGTCTCAAACTCAAGCTTCAGTGGTAGATGTGATGACCAAACCCCCTAATGGAAGGTATCAGTAGTGTCACACTACTGCCCCCCTCAGAGGATGCAGACAACTATGCTGAGCAGTACGCCAGTGCAGTATACAAACATCTGTACAAGCATGGACTCAGCCATACCCAACAGAACTAAAACCTGCTCCTCAAGGAAACACAAACCTCTCTGGTGGACATCCTCTATCAACAGGCTTTACAACAAAAGGAAGAAACTGTTGTCCAAGGGTAAAAAGCAACAAATTCCAAATTGGAAAAACTCCCTCCTCAGCCTCAACAAGCAAATTAGATCACTAGTGAAAACCTCCAAAGCCAATTCTGATTTGAAACTAGCCTCCAAAAAAGGGAAACACAAGTCCTTCTTCAGTTATGTTAGGAACCTCCATGGCAAAGCCTGGGTTTGTTCCAAATTAGTAATTAATGGTACCACTTACACTGATCCTGTTGACTTAGCCGACCTGCTAGCTGATAGCTTCAGCACAAACTTCACTTACCTATCCCCCCAAAGGACCATTTGACATCCCAGATACTTGTCCCACACCTCACATCTCCATAGATCAAATGTTAAAGGCCCTATCCAAGGCAAAGAACACAACTTCCATGGGACCCAATAGTATCCCAGGCTGTATTCCGCATCATCTCCAACAAGAACTAGCTTTACCATTGTGCACCCTATTTAGCCACAGCCTAATTACAGGCTTCATTCCAGCAGAGTGCAGAACTGCCGTTGTCATCTCCTTGCACAAAGGTGGTGCCACTGTTGACCCGGGAAACTATCGCCCCATTAGTGTGACAAGTCTGATCTGTAAAGCAATGGAGCGTATTATTATGAATCTCATAAACAAGGACATAGGCAATCTCCCAGCACTTGACCCCACCCAATTCGGATTCATCAGGGGTAGATCTTGCATATTGAACCTGCTTGACTCTGAAGCTGTCACCAAGGCCCTGGATGAAGAGAAGTCAGTGCATACATCTTGACTTGGCCAAGGTCATTGACACAATCCCCACTCAGGCATCATCAAAACGCTAACACAACTTGGCGTAAATCCCTATGTCATCAGGTGGGTGGCCAGCTGGTTCACCGATAGGACCCACAAGGTCAAAATAGGTGCCACCTCCTCTGACAGCTGACCTCTCACTAGTGGTGCTCCCCAGGGATCTGTCCTGGGACCCTTACTGTTTGGCATCTACTTCTCAGAGGTCCAGGCAAAGACAAAGGGCCTGTGGCTGACTAAGTCTGTGGATGACTGTAAGTTGGGTGCTGTCATTGACTCCCCTAATGATGTTACCATAGTGCAACATGGTCCCACAGCTACAAATAACTGATGCCAAAGTCATGGCCTCAAGTTAAACTCAAAAAAATGTATTATCATACCATTTGGCAAAAACATGGCCCCTACTGATTACCACAGCAATGGCAACCCCCCCCCCCAAGCCCACACCCTGTGGTGAGATACTTGTGTACTCAGGTTTACAACAATCTCACATTCAACCATCATGTGACTGCAGTGGTCACAAAAACCTTTTACTTGGCTCATCTCATAATTAAAGGGATTGCCTCCAGAAAAAAGAAGGTTATTATCTCGCTGTCCTCATCCCTCATTAGGCCTATAATTGAGTATAAATCCCCATTTGGTATGTACCTTTCCAAACATCTTCACCAACTGTAAAGGCCACAGAAATACCTCACAAAGAGCATCCATGGCCTCCAACACCTGTCCTATGTGGACAGGCTCAAATCACTATCACTCTACTCGGTATCATACAGATTGCTTACAAGTGACCTGTGTCTCACCTACAAGGCAATATTGGACCCTGCCTGACTAGTGATGCTTCATATCCATAAGTCTAAATCCTCACGCATTACCCACTTGATAGGCCTAAATCTAATATGTGATATCAACAAAGCCTACTGGAGAGACAGGTTTGTCTCCCAGAGGCTGTCCTGTCTGTGTAATAGACTTCCCTACATGTCAAACAGAGTGCCTCACTGACCATCTTCAAATGCAACCTTGATGAGTGAATGGGAAACCACAAATTTGTCCCAGGAGTTCCACCTTTGTCCCTCACTGACAGGGGTGACAGGTACTGACTGAGGTTTCTTTTTTGGGGATAAACTCCTGGATAGGCTTGTAAGAGCCAAAGGGCCATTAGCCTAGTAACCTCCTATGATCCCTCTCTGGGCCAGTAATCAAGGATCCTCAATCCTCACCACTGACACTGGAGAGGGACGTTCACTTGAAATACAAATAGATACGGACAGTATTTCCAGAGAGAGCTTGTGCACCAAGTACAATTTTCCTTAAAAGCACACAGTGTCACCAAATAAATATAAGTACTCTCAAAAATGAAATACTTTCTAAAAAGACCAGCCACGATAAAAGTTGTAAATATACTTAATAATAAAAGAACATGAAAATACTGAACATATATTTACAGTAAACCAGAGTTCAGTTCACAGGAAATATTGAAAATAACATTGATGGACAGTCCCAGACAAATAAAGAAAAACAATATCTAAACTAAGCTTCATTATATTTTCCTGACTGAGTCTAGGAGAATTACTATTCCCTACTTACGTAATAGAGCAAGTTAGATGATGTGGTGAATGGTCTTTCTTGTTGTCAGGCCCAATACAGAATACTCAATACTGAGAGATTTCTTTTTGTAATATCTAAAATTTCCAGGATGGCTGGCAGAATGACCTCATTTGGTCACCTAACTCTAGGTTTTTACACTATTCCACTTTGAAGCTTGAGACAGGATGTTAGCATAGATGTGATAAGATGCATATCTAAAGTTTTGCTAATATTTATGGCAGTGACTGGGGATTTCCCTCTTTTTACTGAGCTAATGAACAAAGGCTTCTTCTAGACATGCCTTCTCCAGTCCTATTCAGAGCTGTGAGATAAGCACTTCCATGGGAAAAAGGTTGTCCAATTAACAGTATTTTTCTTAAAGTAAGACATAAGCTTGCTGTTTAACCCTTTCTCGACAAGTGTCCTTTGCAAACATAGACAAGTACAGTCTCACTTGATATTTCTTCTCTGTCCAGCAGAACCCACTGTTGATGCATTTTTTTAACACTAGCAACTTTACAAACAGATTTTGATTTTCTAATACATTTGTAACATAAGCATTTGTACAAATCAGTTTGATATTCAAATGCCATACAGTTCTAATGCATCTGTAACACAAGCATCATGTAAAAATCAATTTGATATTCAAAGGACATATCATTCTTTACAGAACTCCAGCTGGCTATGTGGGCACTAGCCCATATCATCACTGTAGATTCAACAACTTTCAATCCAGGGCTCCCCTGCAAGAATCTAGTTCTTTCTTAGGAACTGTTCTCAAACACCTCAGACTTGGGGTGGGGGAATACCTCTTAACCTCTTAGAGCAAGAAATCTAGACAGAGTCATAAAAAATGGACAATTTTTAAATAATGCTCTTACAAACTTAGAAAGTTGATTGAATAAAAGGTTTTGCATAAACATGAATTTTCTGATGGGTATAAAGTCTGAAATTCAAATGTCTGTCATTATTTTCTGAATTCAATTCCCAATAATTAACCAGTTATTTGCCAGAAAACCAAACTTTTATGAGGAACAGATATAAAAAAAGGCAAAAATCTTGACATTCTGCAAAAATTTGGTTGAGAGCTATGGGTGGGGGGGCTGCTTGTGGGACTCTAAAGTTCCAGGGTCTCTGGCTTCCTCATTAGAGGTCAGATCATATTAACATAAAAAATGAGAGCTCTGTTTTTGGCTTTTCATTCACTTTTGCACCCCTGCCCCCTCAAAGTCTTCACATACAGTACTACTGTTGTGTTATGTCAATGTACAAAGTTCTATCTCCACTGCAGATTAGCTCTTCAAGCATATGATGTAGCTATCAGGTATCAAGTGTCTTTTCAGGTGGTTTACATTTGTTCAGAGCACAAGCTAGTGGCAGACTCATTGAGCAGGTCCAGAACATGGGTTCATGAATAGATGCTTCACAGAGACGCGTTTCTGGACATAGACCATCAGTGAGGTATTCCCCAGGTAAATAATTTTGCCTCCCCTCTAAACAGATGACTTCCTCTTTTCTGTTCAAGAGTGCCAAGTCCTCTAACTTGGAAAGTGGATGCCCTGTCTTTTTCTTTGAAGGCAATGTTTCTGTATGCCTTTCCCCTCCTTTCTCTATTGCCACAAGTCCTGCATAAGATCAGGTAAGACTCTCCCAGAATCTTGCTGGTAATGCTCTTTTGGCCCAGACAGCACTAGTTCCCCCTTCTGTATCACTTGTTCAAGGGCAATAACCACAAGTTACCTCACCGGGTGGATCTTCTCACACAAGAAAAGGGATCTGTTATCCACCATCCTCACCTGTCCACTCTTCAGATGACACTGTCGGTAATAGGATTTTGATTCCTTTTAGGCACCTCTTTTCTGAGGGTGTTTTACTGGTTCTGCAGGAGGCCAGGAAACCCACTACCAGAAAATCATATTTGTGCAAATTGAAAATATTTTCTATTTAGTGCCTGTCTATCAGGATCCCCTTTCTGTGGGGGCTGTCCGGGTTCTCTCTTGTTTGTGTGATCTTCTCCATACTGGGTTGGCATATTCTTCAGTTGCTGCTCACCTTTCAGCAATTTCTGATTGTCTACTTTTGAATTCTCCTTTGGCCTTTTGGTTTCAGGTCAAGCAGTTTCTTAAAGGCATCCTTCATATCAGGCCTCCCAGAAAAACTGTTCCACCTTCTTGGGATCTCAGTTTTCTGCTTGAAAAATTGACTCTTTCTCCTTTTGAACCTGCCAATTTGGCTTCCTTGCCACATTGTACTTGGAAGACTGTTCTTCTTTTGACACTTACTTCAGCCAAGAGAGTATTTGAGCTCTAATGATTATTCCTCCTTTTTAGCTTTTTACAACAACAGGGTGTCTCTTTGCACCAATCCTTCTTTTATGCCCAAGGTGGTTAATAAGTTCTCTTAATCAGTCTATTCATCTTCCTTCCTTTTTTCCTTCTCCCCAGTCTGCCAGCAACAAGGTTCTTCACACCTTTGATCTGCATAGTTAGCTCAGATATTATTTAAGTAAAACAGATGCAATTTGCAAGTCTGAACAACTTTGTTTCTTTTTATCCCAAAACTTTGAGTTTGGCTGTTTCTAAGCAAACCATCTCATCCTGGCTTTCTAAGGCCATTTCCTTTTGTTATTCTTTTCATGGCAAATGTCTTTCTTCATCTGTAAAGCCACATTCTACTAGGGCAGTTGCCTCATCTGGTGCCTTTTTCAAGGGTTTGGATACCAATTCCATCCTTTTTTTAAACAAGAAACATCAAAATTATCACTCATGATATAGACAATCCTACATTTATATAAATGAAAACAAACCATATTGACATATTTTCAGTTGCATACATTGTACAGCACTTAGCGGTTAGCATTGCTGCCTCACAGCAAGAGGTTCTTTGGTTCGATTCTTGGCTGGGGTGCCTTCTGTGCGGAGCCTGCATGTCCCCCCTGTGGTCACGAGGGTTTCCTCTGGGTGCTCCGGTTTCCTCCCACATCCCAAAGACATGCTTGGGAATGGACACTCTAAATTGGCCCTAGGTGGAAGGATGGGCACTGGGCTTGCAACTCAACACCATAAAACTCCACTGCCAATCGTTCTGCGGACCATTTTTCCGCTGTGGTGACCCCTAACTGGGATAAGCCGAAAGGAGATGATGATGATCTATCCAGTTTTGTCAGTCAAACATAAAGCTCATTCATTTCCTGCCTTCCCTTAAACCTTGTTCTTCCTCCAAAACCTTATTCTGCATGTACAATCAATCAAAACCACTGAACAGCACCAAGAAAAGATGATGGAAACAGTAATTTTAGCATAGTAAATATTTAATAGTCGCTACTCATCGTAAAACTTCTTCAGAAAAACAGTACATAAAACAAACTTTCTTCTTCTTCTTCTTTCGGCTTTTTCCCGGTTAGGGGTCACCACAGCAGATCACCTGTCCGCTCATGATTGGCAGTGGAGTTTTACAGTGTTGAGTTGCCAGCCTGGAGCCCAACCTTCCACAGAAGGCACACACACACACACACACACCTAGGGCCAATTTAGAGTGTCCAATCCACCTACAGCATGTCTTTGGGATGTGGGAGGAAACCGGAGCACCCGGAGGAAACCCACGCGACCACAGGGAGGACCTGCAGACTCCACACAGAAAGCACCCCAGCCGCGGATCGAACCAGAGAACCTCTTGCTGTGAGGCGGCAACGCTAACCGCTGCACTACCGTGGCTGCCCATGTACATAAAACAAACCATTCTCCTTAAATACAATCTAAAAATAAACACACCAATCATGGCTAAAAAACAATTTGGGAACCATCAATTAAGTCATCAGTCGACTACTATTTAGAAAACAGGCATAATAAACACAAAATGACATCAAGGACCTCTAAAAATCTCAAGTTTCTTGTCAATTAAGAAACATTTTATATTTACACTTTCATTTATACTACCCCCAGGCATCAGTATAATAAGGCACGATAGAATCACTAAACATGGCAGTGGTGTTGCAATAATTTACAAAAGTAATCTCCAACTTGAATGTCTTAACCTACACTCTCCACTAACTTCAAATATGGAAACACTAATTACACACCTATGAATTACCCCTTGATAAAATATTAACATTATAACTATCTACCATCCCCCAGGTAACAACCCATCTATCATAGAAGATTTACTAAGCTGGTGGTCCTCTTCTCTTAGACAAGAAACAATCATAATGGGAGAATTTAACCCAGACTGGAACACTATCTCTTCTAACAACCATATTCACCTCTTTGGCTCTTCCCAGTTCATTCTCAACACGACTAGGATGTCAAATGCTCCAATAAATAATCCATCTTTGGCTGGGTTCTCATTAACTCTAATCCAGACTCGTATCATGCAGGCTGTCTTCCTGACATCCTGAGTGATCACTATCCTACCTTCCTTCTAAAAAAAATGTCTCTCTTGCTAGTGAAATTGCATTTAAACGCTGCCATAATAAAACTAATTTCACCCCAGAAACATTTACCTCCTTACTTCAACAGGTTAACTTGTCCTTTCTTAAATACCTCCAACTTCATCTGGCAGTCCAGTACTTCAGTGACAAATTCCTCTCTTTTAAATACATTGGCTCCTCTCAGGAAAATATGCACTGAAGTATAACATACTCATTGGCTGTCTTCAGAGTCCAGGAGACTACCCAGAGAGAGAGAGAGACGAGACATGGCATACTCACCAAATCTCTAAAAATCCTCATTCCCTTCAAATATTCAAGCAACTTCATAATGTAGTACAAAAAACCTAATCAAACACAATAAAAGCAGTACTATACGGAGTTCTATCCACCAGCTTCTGAACTAGTCTGTTACTTTAAATTCTGAGGTTAATACAGAATTAGAAATGACACAAGACACCAAGGCTCGAACCTAACAATTTATTAAACAAAAAACTACTAAATAAACAGAAACAACTAATAAATCATGTACTTACAAGCATATGCATAAACAAAATCATCTTTGCCACTGATGGGGAGACTTCACTCCTATTCAGTGCAGCTATCTGTTCAGTCAAGACAGGGCTGACACTGGCAAAATGGCTGTATGCTCAGTTCAGGCTGATGCTGTGATCAAATCCAGATGATGATTTCCATTTTAGCCTTTGAGCTTTTTATTGCCTTGAACAAACAATAGGGTCAATAGGTTCGACTAATGACATATAGATCACAAGCTCATCATGAGCTGATGGAATATTTTAGAAAATTACAAATCATTTCCTAAGTTGTAAACAAGTCTCGTAATGTCTGGTCTTATGCCTTACTTTTTTTTTCTAAAGAACAGTTAGCACACAAACTTGTGATATAGTTCCTCATTGAAATCCCCCATATTCTGGTAAACATCTTTTAAGCTGATAAACAACTTACAGGTCAACAAGAGTTTAGTTATACCAGTAATTAGTGAGCAAGGCCTGCTCTTAAGCATATTGTTACAATATTTAGCAGCATATAGTATTGTAGCAGCATGTCAGATCAAGCAATAATCAAACATACACAGAGGTATGTGGCTCGAGGCATAACAAAAAACAAGTAGACTGTGTGGATCTGTCACAGACCACCCCTTGCATCGAGCAACATACGCTGTGTATTCCTTATGAGAGTTAAAACTGACAACATTAATTTGTATCTCCTCATTACTTTACAGTAAATGCAGCATGATATCAACAAGGGATGCAACAACAAATTAAACCACACTGAAGCTTTAGATAACCACATAAAAATATCGTACCAATGCGAAACAGTTATGTCTTGTATTTCATTTGCAATTTTTACAATGGTACCTTTATCTTTAATCATTTTAATCACTGTTTGATGGGCATCATTCAATGTTTTATTTAATAGTTGCAACACTATTTGTCCTTCCTGCTTAATCTGTTGAAAGTCCGGGTGGACTAGATATGGCCATCTAAAAGTGTGTAATGGTTCTATGGTAGCATTAAATGTGATGTCCATCCATCTAGTTAATCTAATAAGTTTTCCAGTACAAAAATGTATTAATTGCATGGATGTTACTTTTACAGTGTGCTCCACCACTTGTAATCATTTTATCACTCCAGGCTAATTTACAGGAGGATATTACACAGACTGTGGTATTATTTAGTTGGTAGATGTCCATACCATTTACTACATACCTGTGCCAAGTGCATTTCTCAGTTTCATTATGTAAGCATGGGTGAGGCTTTCTTTTCACCATCACGCATACCCATCCCTGGGGCCAGGTCTCACAACCTGCTAAATCAATGGGTACATCATTATAATCAATCAAAGTAGACTCAATTTGAGGCACCCACCAATTATTTGTTCCTTTTTTACTAGCAAGATAGTCAAAAATTAGTATACAAGACCTATTTTCACATGCAAAGTCCTCTAACTTGGAAAGTGGATGCCCTGTCTTTTTCTTTGAAGGCAATGTTTCTGTATGCCTTTCCCCTCCTTCCTCTATTGCCATAAGTCCTGCATAAGATCAGGTAAGACTCTCCCAAAATCTTGCTGGTAATGCTCTTTTGGCCCAGACAGCACTAGTTCCCCCTTCTGTATCACTTGTTCAAGGGCAATAACCACAAGTTACCTCACTGGGATCTGTTATCCACCATCCTCACCTGTCCACTCTTCAAATGACACTGTCGGTAATAGGATTTTGATTCCTTTTAGGCACCTCTTTTCTGAGGGTGTTTTACTGGTTCTGCAGGAGGCCAGGAAACCCACTACCAGAAAATCATATTTGTGCAAATTGAAAATATTTTCTATTTAGTGCCTGTCTATCAGGATCCCCTTTCTGTGGGGGCTGTCCAGGTTCTCTCTTGTTTGTGTGATCTTCTCCATACTGGGTTGGCATATTCTTCAGTTGCTGCTCACCTTTCAGCAATTTCTGATTGTCTGCTTTTGAATTCTCCTTTGGCCTTTTGGTTTCAGGTCAAGCAGTTTCTTAAAGGTATCCTTCATATCAGGCCTCCCAGAAAAACTGTTCCACCTTCTTGGGATCTCAGTTTTCTACTTGAAAAAATGAATCTTTCTCCTTTTGAACGTGCCAATTTGGCTTCCTTGCCACATTGTACTTGGAAGACTGTTCTTCTTTTGACACTTACTTCAGCCAAGAGAGTATTTGAGTTCTAATGATTATTCCTCCTTTTTAGCTTTTTACAACAACAGGGTGTCTCTTTGCACCAATCCTTCTTTTATGCCCAAGGTGGTTAATGAGTTCTCTTAATCAGTCTATTCATCTTCCTTCCTTTTTTCCTTCTCCCCAGTCTGCCAGCGACAAGGTTCTTCACACCTTTGATCTGCATAGTTAGCTCAGATATTATTTAAGTAAAACAGATGCAATTTGCAAGTCTGAACAACTTTGTTTCTTTTTATCCCAAAACTTTGAGTTTGGCTGTTTCTAAGCAAACCATCTCATCCTGGCTTTCTAAGGCCATTTCCTTTTGTTATTCTTTTCATGGCAAATGTCTTTCTTCATCTGTAAAGCCACATTCTTCTAGGGCAGTTGCCTCATCTGGTGCCTTTTTCAAGGGTTTGGATACCAATTCCATCCTTTTTTTAAACAAGAAACATCAAAATTATCACTCATGATATAGACAATCCTACGTTTACATAAATGAAAACAAACCATATTGACATATTTTCAGTTGCACACATTGTACAGCACTTAGCGGTTAGCATTGCTGCCTCACAGCAAGAGGTTCTTTGGTTCGATTCTTGGCTGGGGTGCCTTCTGTGCGGAGTCTGCATGTCCCCCTTGTGGTCGCGAGGGTTTCCTCTGGGTGCTCCGGTTTCCTCCCACATCCCAAAGACATGCTTGGGAATGGACACTCTAAATTGGCCCTAGGTGGAAGGATGGGCACTGGGCTTGCAACTCAACACCATAAAACTCCACTGCCAATCGTTCTGCGGACCATTTTTCCGCTGTGGTGACCCCTAACTGGGATAAGCCAAAAGGAGATGATGATGATCTATCCAGTTTTGTCAGTCAAACATAAAGCTCATTCATTTCCTGCCTTCCCTTAAACCTTGTTCTTCCTCCAAAACCTTATTCTGCATGTACAAACAATCAAAACCACTGAACAGCACCAAGAGAAGACGATGGAAACGGTAATTTTAGCATAGTAAATATTTAATAGTCGCTACTCATCGTAAAACTTCTTCAGAAAAACAGTACATAAAACAAACCTTCTTCTTCTTCTTTTGGCTTTTTCCTGGTTAGTGGTCGCCACAGCAGATCACCTGTCCGCTCATGATTGGCAGTGGAGTTTTACAGTGTTGAGTTGCCAGCCTGGAGCCCAACCTTCCACAGAAGACGCACACACACACACCTAGGGCCAATTTAGAGTGTCCAATCCACCTACAGCATGTCTTTGGGATGTGGGAGGAAACCGGAGCACCCGGAGGAAACCCACACAACCACAGGGAGGACCTGCAGACTCCACACAGAAAGCACCCCAGCCGAGGATCAAACCAGAGAACCTCTTGCTGTGAGGCGGCAACGCTAACCGCTGCACTACCGTGGCTGCCCATGTACATAAAACAAACCATTCTCCTTAAATACAATCTAAAAATAAACACACCAATCATGGCTAAAAAACAATTTGGGAACCATCAATTAAGTCATCAGTCGACTACTATTTAGAAAACAGGCATAATAAACACAAAATGACATCAAGGACCTCTAAAAATCTCAAGTTTCTTGTCAATTAAGAAACATTTTATATTTACACTGTCATTTATACTACCCCCAGGCTTCAATATAATAAGGCATGATAGAATCACTAAACATGGCAGTGGTGTTGCAATAATTTACAAAAGTAATCTCCAACTTGAATGTCTTAACCTACACTCTCCACTAACTTCAAATATGGAAACACTAATTACACACCTACGAATTACCCCTCGATAAACTATTAACATTATAACTATCTACCATCCCCCAGGTAACAACCCATCTACCATAGAAGATTTACTAAGCTGGTGGTCCTCTTCTCTTAGACAAGAAACAATCATAATGGGAGAATTTAACCCAGACTGGAACACTATCTCTTCTAACAACCATATTTACCTCTTTGGCTCTTCCCAGTTAATTCTCAACACGACTAGGATGTCAAATGCTCCAATAAATAATCCATCTTTGACTGGGTTCTCATTAACTCTAATCCAGACTCGAGGCTGTCTTCCTGGCATCCTGAGTGATCACTATCCTACCTTCCTTCTAAAAAAAATGTCTCTCTTGCTAGTGAAATTGCATTTAAACGCTGCCATAATAAAACTAATTTCACCCCAGAAACATTTACCTCCTTACTTTAACAGGTTAACTTGTCCCTTCTTAAATAACTCCAACTTCATCTGGCAGTCCAGTACTTCAGTGACAAATTCCTCTCTTTTAAATACATTGGCTCCTCTCAGGAAAATATGCACTGAAGTATAACATACTCATTGGCTGTCTTCAGAGTCCAGGAGACTACCCAGAGAGAGAGAGAGAGACAGAGAGAGAGAGAGAGAGAGAGACGAGACATGGCATAATCACCAACTCTCTAAAAATCCTCATTCCCTTCAAATATTCAAGCAACTTCATAATGTAGTACAAAAAACCTAATCAAACACAATAAAAGCAGTACTATACGGAGTTCTATCCACCAGCTTCTGAACTAGTCTGTTACTTTAAATTCTGAGGTTAATACAGAATTAGAAATGACACAAGACACCAAGGCTCGAACCTAACAATTTATTAAACAAAAAACTACTAAATAAACAGAAACAACTAATAAATCATGTACTTACAAGCATATGCATAAACAAAATCATCTTTGCCACTGATGGGGAGACTTCACTCCTATTCAGTGCAGCTATCTGTTCAGTCAAGACAGGGCTGACACTGGCAAAATGGCTGTATGCTCAGTTCAGGCTGATGCTGTGATCAAATCCAGATGATGATTACCATTTTAGCCTTTGAGCTTTTTATTGTCTTGAACAAACAATAGGGTCAATAGGTTCGACTAATGACATATAGATCACAAGCTCATCATGAGCTGATGGAATATTTTAGAAAATTACAAATCATTTCCTAAGTTGTAAACAAGTATCGTAATGTCTGGTCTTATGCCTTACTTTCCTTTTCTAAAGAACAGTTAGCACACAAACTTGTGATATAGTTCCTCATTGAAATCCCCCATATTCTGGTAAACATCTTTTAAGCTGATAAACAACTTACAGGTCAACAAGAGTTTAGTTATACCAGTAATTAGTGAGCAAGGCCTGCTCTTAAGCATATTGTTACAATATTTAGCAGCATATAGTATTGTAGCAGCATGTCAGATCAAGCAATAATCAAACATACACAGAGGTATGTGGCTCGAGGCATAACAAAAAACAAGTAGACTGTGTGGATCTGTCACAGACCACCCCTTGCATCGAGCAACATACACTGTGTATTCCTTATGAGAGTTAAAACTGACAACATTAATTTGTATCTCCTCATTACTTTACAGTAAATGCAGCATGATATCAACAAGGGATGCAACAACAAATTAAACCACACTGAAGCTTTAGATAACCACATAAAAATATCGTACCAATGCGAAACAGTTATGTCTTGTATTTCATTTGCAATTTTTACAATGGTACCTTTATCTTTAATCATTTTAATCACTGTTTGATGGGCATCATTCAATGTTTTATTTAATAGTTGCAACACTATTTGTCCTTCCTGCTTAATCTGTTGAAAGTCCGGGTGGACTAGATATGGCCATCTAAAAGTGTGTAATGGTTCTGTGGTAGCATTAAATGTGATGTCCATCCATCTAGTTAATCTAATAAGTTTTCCAGTACAAAAATGTATTAATTGCATGGATGTTACTTTTACAGTGTGCTCCACCGTTTGTAATCATTTTATCACTCCAGGCTAATTTACAGGAGGATATTACACAGACTGTGGTATTATTTAGTTGGTAGATGTCCGTACCATTTACTACATACCTGTGCCAAGTGCATTTCTCAGTTTCATTATGTAAGCATGGGTGAGGCTTTCTTTTCACCATCACGCATACCCATCCCTGGGGCCAGGTCTCACAACCTGCTAAATCAATGGGTACATCATTATAATCAATCAAAGTAGACTCAATTTGAGGCACCCACCAATTATTTATTCCTTTTTTACTAGCAAGATAGTCAAAAATTAGTATACAAGACCTATTTTCACATGCAAAGTCTATTGGCTTCAACCAATGATATAATTGCAGTTCTCTTTGCCAATGGGTTGCCTTTTTAGCCCCCCAAGTTTGGGTAAATTGCAAATATTGCTGATTAGCAGCCAACTGAGATAGAATACAAAAGGTCTGATTTACTTCTGTTGTGAGGTTATTTAAAATCTGTTTTGTATATGTATTAGCATGTTCAATCCACCTCCACATGACAGTTTGAGTTAAAATACTGTCTACAGTTCTTTGTCCCAGTTCAGGATCATGATCTGCTAGTAGTTTAAAGGCCATGTTTAAGTCAGTACCCAGACGACCCAATTTGCTATGCAGGGTATCTATATCTACACTGTTTAAGAATCCCGTCCCTGTTCCAACTGCACCCAGTGCAGTGCCTAGAATACCTGTAACATCACATTTACTCCTTTTATATTTGTAATGTCTATATTTGATATGCAAGGAATTAACTGGCCATAAATTTACAATTTTACAATGTGGATACCTGGTAGTAATATCAACTGCTGTCATGTTAATTATCATTTTAATACATTGTATAACTCTAGCACTACTTACAGTTTTACATCCTCTTGTATACCTCACCACATGTCCCAAACCATCAAATACAGTTGAACTATTGTCCATGGCATATATCTCCAAACGTGGAGATAGGGTATCCGCGGTGTTATCTTCTCTCTCAAATTCACCTATGTAGGAGGAATCTAATGGAGACTTGGCCAGCGGAAATCCTGACTCATTTAGTCTTTGGTATAGACCTCCAAAAGGGTTGGAAGCACACTTTTCAGGATGTCTATCACAGTTTAGTCTACATACAGTTGTGATGTTCTCCGTCAGAGTGATGCTCCAGGTTAGGGCAGGTTTAGGTGTCACTGCATATAGATCATCTCCCAATTTTCAGTATAAGTCACAGTCTGTTGTTAAATTTGCAACATCTTCCTCCTCAAATAGAGGGATAGGATCAAGACAGTCATATGGCCCATCTAAGTGTCGTCATCGGAAAAGGTTGGCACTTTCCCAAACAGTGGCAATAATCTATGGAGAGGAAAGTACAATGGTTGTTTAGCAGAATCAAGTAATACTAAAACAGTATCACCAGGTCCATCACAAATCACAGTCCCATGTTCATTTGGCTGATTGGGTGTGGTCACTATAACTCTCATCCCCAGCCATTTGCTTGGTTTAGTATCACAGTCTTGTAACAAAATAACAGCATCTTGATGCATACAAATTTCTACCAAAGGTTGTCCTTTTTGAATCATTTGTGTTTTGTTATCTAAATTGATAGCCTTTACTATCACTTCCCGTTCTGGCTCCCATAATGTAAAAACCTCCCAATTTTCCCCTAAAAGTCCTTTTTGCCCCCAGTGCCAATTTTTTGGGAGATAGAGTTTGCAACCTGTCTCATCTAATACTATATTTTGTGCTGGCACTCTTTGTTCAGTTAATGCACATAGCCAGAACTGGGTTTGATCAGCATTTGTTAAAAGAGGGTATATGACATTTGGGTTCAGCTTTTTTAATTTCAGAATACAACAGTTGGACCAAATGTCATTCATATGCATTAGAAAAGGGGTTCCTTGATGCTTTCGAGGTCTATTATTCAGCTGGCTCACAGCTAATTCCAGTTCCTTTGCCCAGCCTCACAATGTTTCATCACTCGTATTCTTTTCGGATTTGTTCTTTAAGGAGCCCATTATACCTTTTAATCAAACCAGCAGCTTGAGGATGATATGGAATATGCAGCAGCCATCAAACTTCATTTAACTTTGCCTATTCTTGAACTTCCACTCTGGTAAAGTGACTGCCTTGGTCACTTTGGATTTCACTGGGAACCCCATATGTTACACACAATTTATTTAATCCTTTTAACACTGCATGTTGGTTTGCCTTTTTGCATGGGGACACCGTTAGTAATCCCAAATAAGTGTCCATCAGCATTAGGCAATATTGTTGATTTTGATCCAGTGGTAAAGGACCAATAAAGTCTATTTGCCAGATTTGTGCTGAATGACTGCCTTGGTGAATGTGTCCACATGCTTCTGCTTGCAATTACTTTTGTTTATTTCTTTGGCAGATTTCACACTGCTTTATAACATCTGCAGTTATTTCCGTATTTAACTGCATATCATGCCTTCATGCCCATTCTATTGTTGCATCTCTTTCCAAGTGCCCACTTCGATCATGGGCCCATCTTGCCATACTAGCACTTTCGATTTTCTCTTTGGAAACACTTACCACAGCCATCTTGTCTACTTGCTGGTTATGCCTCCTTTCATTTGTCACAAGTGATGCATGGGCATCTACATGTCCAACACTGATTTTGCAGTGTTGAGATTTTTTCCAAATTCGTTGCCAATCTTCTGAGCCTCCCCATAGAGGTCTACCATGGATCTTCCAATTTTGTTGTTGCCAGGCAGGTAACCAGGTTGTCAGTCCCTTAGAAACTGCCCAGCTGTCAGTATAGATGTATGCTTCATCTCCAGGTGATAAATTATTGATGACTAGGGCAACAGCTCGTAATTCTGCCTGATTATTTGAACCGGCAGTACCTTCGTCAAACAACACGGTTTCTGTTTGTGGGCAATAAGCCACCGCAGTCCAGGTCCTACCATTTGATCCAATTTTAGCAGAACCATCAGTAAACCATGCGTGTTTCTGTTTTTCTGCATCTAAATTATCAAATGGTGGCACTTCAGTGATTGGTGACTTTGGAAGCTCATGTCACTGTTGTTCTATCGCATCAGTATCATCCAAAATTACCAGTCCAGCCAACTGTTGTTGTACTTGAGATACTCCAGGTATGATGTTCACCCTTTCCTGCAAATACCATTTTCATTTTTGCACGGTTGAAGATTGTTCTATTAAAGTTTTCATCAAATTATTATCTTGTAACCACCCTGGATTGGGTAGTCTATCTTTACTGTCACTGTTTGATGTCTAGTTATTTCTTCCACATGAATTAATGCTGTGTAGACTGCAGTGGTGGTGCTGGGGTAGCATTGTCACCTCACAGTAAGACGTCCTGTTCGATTCTCAGCTAGAGCGTCTTCTGTGTGGAGACATGCATGAATGGGCGTACCTTCGTTGAAGGTTGTGCATCAGAACTGGCAACTCGGCACATAAAAATCTACTGCCAATCATTAGCGGACCGGAGTTCCACTGTGGCGACCCCTAACTAGGAAAAGCCGAAAGACACAACAACAACAACACTGCCAGCATATGTTGCTCAAGGGGACTATATATAACCTGTGCTCCAGCTAGGAATTTGGACCAAAATCCCAACGGTCTCTTTTTCCCAATGTCATCCTTCTGCCACAGCCCCCAAGGCATGATATTATTGGCAACAGTTACTTCCAAGATAAAAGGTTGCTGTGGGTCAATTGGGCCCAGCCCCACACTCTGCTGTAGGGCCTTTTTTTTGCTTCTTCGAAAGCCGTTTGCTGCTTGGGACCCCATTGAAAGTCACACTTTTTCCTTGTTACATAGTGAATGGGCCGCAAAATTAACCCAAAGTGAGGTACGAATGCCCTCCAAAAGCCAATCGCTCCCAAGAAGGCCTGTGCCTGCTGTTTTGTTATTGAGACTGCAATTTTTTGAATACTCTCTAGTGCCGCTGCAGGTATTTCCCTTTTTGCTCCATTCTAAATCATACCAAGGAATTTCACTGATGTTTTTTGTTGTGTTTTATTTTCATTTATGGCCCACCCTCGGTTCTGAAGGTGCTGGATTACAGTTTTTAATGCAATATCTACATCAGACTTTTCTCCGGTAATCATTATGTCATCGATGTAATGAAAAACAGTCACTTTGTCCAGTTGAAGCTTGGCTAGATCACTAGCCAACAGTCCATGGCACAAGGTAGGGCTGTGCAGATATCCTTGTGGTAACACTTGGAAGGTGTACTGCCTCCCCTCCCAAGTAAAAGCAAATTGGGCTCTGCTTTCTTCTGCTACTGGAATGGAGAAGAAAGCATTTGCTAAGTCCAAAACCGTGATATAGCCCAGCAGATGAAGACGGTCTTTCCACGATCGTAACAATATCTGGAACAGCTGCCGCTAAAGGTGGGGCCACCTTGTTCAGACCTCGATAATCCACAGTCATTCACCATGACCCATCAGGTTTCTTTACTGGCCACATCGGACTGTTGAATGGACTCACAGTTAGCTCAAGTATGCCAACTCGAAGCAGTTCTTGAATCATTTCAGTGATCTCGGTGTACCCACCTGGGATACGATACTGTTTGATGTTCACTATTGTTTTAGGTGTGGGAATATGAAGTGGTTCCCACCTAGCATTGCCTCGGTCCATAGCCTTGACTGCATTGACTGAACAATGCCGCACTCCAAACCTAAATGGCCCTGCAGTGGTTTCCAAAATTCTACCTTTTAACACATCTATTCCTAAAATGTGTTTAGGTACTGGAGCTATCACTGATTTAATGAAAATAGGAATACCATCCCCAAAGGCTATCTTAACCTTGGTTTTGGTACCTAGTGTTCTTGCCCCCCATAACCATAAATTTCTACATATTGTCCACAGAACTTATGGGGGTTGCCTGCAAAAATGGTTATTTCTGATACTGTGTCTACCAGAGCCATTACATGTTGTAGCCCTCCCCTCCAAAAATGGTAAGAGGTATGTACGTGTGTCGGTCCCCAAGTGTAATTGCTGTTGCCGTATCCCTAGCTACTGGGGACCCGCCTACTAGTCAATTTGTCTCTGCTTTTTCAACTGGGGTTCTCCATTCCTTTTCTCCCCAATCTCTCTCATCACTGAATTCCCCCTTTTGCCACTGTGCTAACTCCTTATCAGTAGGAATGTCAGAATATAATTGATTCCACCCTACCTTCTCTTCAGTGGTACTTCTGGTTGGACTTTTTGTAGGGGTTTGCTTTTTACCTGCAGAGTCTGATCCTTTCTCCTTCTGTTTTTGTTTTCATTTTTTATATAATTCCTCGGTAGCTATCCCATCTATCTCTGCAGCTTCTACTCCCCACTTTAATAGAACCAGAAACATTTGCTTTCTCGTGACCTTCTCATCAGATTTTTCTTTTGATTTATCTGCATTTGCCTTTCTAGCTCTTCTCTGTTCTTTTTCTTCCACTAATTCTGCCATTTGATTTAGAGTGGCCATTACATCCCATATCTGCTGACCTACACAGCCTGCCAGGGCAGTCATTAGCTGCCCTTTCCACCACTGTGGTGCAGTTTTGGTCAATTTACTTTTCATATTGCTGGTCATTACTTGTGCTTCTGGCCCTTTCGGAAGCACTAATGCCCCGTTCCTTATTTCAAATGAATAAATGGTAGCTAATATAGCCATTTGTCATAGCTGTTGGATTGCCTCTGATATTGTTTTCCAAGGCTTATATTTATCAACTACTTCTGTAGCATCAGGCCAAGTAGCTCAGAAAGCCGAGGCTAACCAAACCACCAGTGTATTCACCTGGGGATCATCATGGTTCACATTGTGCACTATTTGCTTTAAACATGGGTGAAACAACAAGCATGCACATTGGTGCATCACTTCGGCATTTAGAGACACTGCTTCTCCCCCTGTGTCCCAAACCCAAAGAAACCACGCTAAGACAGTTTCTCCTGGCTTTTGCGTATAAATATGAATTACATTTAATAACTTGGCTTGGGTATAACTCTGCACCTCAACCCATTGTTGTGGCGCCTCCCCCCCCCCCCGAGTCCACTCGCCCTTTTTTTCAATAACTGGACATGCCTCCACTGATGAGGAACTTACCATTTCAAAATCACTATCACCCTCATCAGTTAAGGGGAGAACACCTTCCCACTTCTCGGGCTCAAACTCTGCCTTACACAGTAAAGCACGAACCTGAGGCCTTGAAGGTGGGCAGCGTGAATTTTTCTATTCTGTTGTCTATGCTGTTGAATTATTCGAGTAGCTAAAGTCACTGAATTAGATCTCCAGTGTTCAGCTTCCTCTCCTACTTTAACAAGTGCCATATCTGCCTTCTCTAAGGCATCTCTATCCATTCTGTGTGTATGCGTGTGTTCTTTACATTGCTCTTCTAACTCTAGGACTTTTTCTTTTAGTCTCTCTATGTCTCTATCTAATTCCTGAATTGCCTCAAAAACAGCCATCCAGCCGCTCCCACCCCTTCCTTCAACTTTTTCCCCTTATCATCCAACTTTAGCTCAGATAGAGCCCTAGCTAACTCATCAGGGTCTGCCTTAGGTCTTTCTTGCAAAGGTTTTGGGGAAGGAGGGGGTGAAACTTGACTTAATACCTTAGCAAGAGGATCCCATTTCCCAAACAATGCTGGCATCATAGTACCAATGCCCACCTTATTTGGGGTACCTAACATAACATCCTTCTTGCCCATACCTATATGTTTTAAAGGAAAAAACATTGGTTGTTGTTGTGACATTTCCACTGTAAACCTCAGACCCTGCTCACTGCGCCAAAATGAACTAGTCCGTTACTTTAAATTCTGAGGTTAATACAGAATTAGAAATGACACAAGACACCAAGGCTCAAACTTAACAATTTATCAAACAAAAAACTACTAAATAAACAGAAAGAACTAATAAATCATGTACTTGCAAGCATATGCATAAATAAAATCCTCTTTGCCACTGATAGGGAGACTTCAATCCTATTCAGTGCAGCTATCTGTTCAGTCACGACAGGGCCGACACTGGCAAAATGGCTGTATGTTCAGTTCAGGCTGATGCTGTGATCAAATCCGGATGATGATGATTACCATTTTAGCCTTTGAACTTTTTATAGTCTTGAACAAACAACTGTGTCAATAGTTTTGACTAATGACATATAGATCACAAGCTCATCATGAGCTGATGGGATATTTTAGAAAATTACAAATCATTTCCTAAGTTGTAAACAAGTCTCGTAATGTCTGGTCTTATTCCTTACTTCCCTTTTCTAAAGAACAGTTAGCCCACAAACTTGTGATATAGTTCCTCATTGAAATCCCCCATATTCTGGTAAACATCTTTTAAGCTGATAAACAACTTACAGGTCAACAAGAGTTTAGTTATACCAGTAATCAGTGAGCAAGGCCTGCTCTTAAGCATATTGTTACAATATTTAGCAGAATATAGTATTGTAGCAGCATGTCAGATCAAGCAATAATCAAACATACACAGAGGTATGTGGCTCGAGGCATAACAAAAAACAGGTAGACTGTGTGGATCCGTCACAGCTTCTTAAACTCGATCAAGTATCTACCCCTACTCCTAACTCAGACAATATAGCCACTCAATTCAACAATCACTTTGTAAATTCCATCTTATCACTTGTTAAAGACAACAATAACTCTCAATTATCTCTACCTACAAACTTTGAAGGTAAACCAGACTCAGAATTTAGCCCATTCAAACCCAATATATCTGAAAAATCCTATCCAAACTTAAAAGTTCTTCCCCGGTCCTGATCTACTATGCAGTGAATACCTAAAACTTGCAGCTAGTGCCATTTCTTACCCTATCTGTATACTAATAAATCGCTCTATTACTGAGCAATATGTGCCACCTCTTTGGAAAGTATCACATGTTATCCCTCTTCATAAAGCCGGCACCTCCACTGACTTTACCAACTGTAGACCCATAGCCTTACTCTCCCCATTAGTCAAAATTCTGGAAAAATTTATTCATTCACAACTTCTTAATCATCTCTTGAAAAATAACTTCCTCTCCCCTACTCAACACGGATTCTGCCCTAAACACAGTATGACTACGGCCCTAATCAGTTTCATAGACACAGTGAACCAACATAGGAACAATAGGTTACTCACATTCTCTATATTCCTAGACTTATCTAAGGGCTTTGATATGGTCTCCCATACAAAACTCATCCATGAGCAAGCCTTGCTAAACTATCTCATTCAATATTCCTGGTTTATTAGCTAGCTAACTAATTGACAACAAGCAGTTAGATGGCAGAATGAATTATCTTCCTTTTTACCTGTCTCTGTTGGTGTACCTCAAGGATCAATAATTGGCCCCCTCTTCTTTACCATATTTGCAAATAGACTTCAGTCTGCCACAGAACATGCTACCATTATTCAGTATGCAGATGACTCCTCTCTCATATGCCCAGTTCCAATGTTACCTTCTCTTTTCACAAAAACCCAGCAATCTTTCCTGGATATAGAAAGATACCTTACTCAGTCTCAACTTATCCTTAACCCATCTAAAACAAAACTAATGCTTTTCTCCAATACTAGAAAATCTTCACACCTTACTTCATTCACCATTTACTCATCTAATAATACCTGTATTGAGCCTGTGTATTCTACAAAATTACTAGGAGTCACCACAAACAATGACCTTACATTCGATAAACACATAGACCTAGTTATCGAGAAAGTGCACAGCAAACGTGGCTCCCTGTATAGAATAAAGCCTTACTTAACTGAATCCACTTGTCATGCCATCAGAAGAACCCATCTTCTATCCAGTCTCTTATATGCCTCACCTATTTTCACCAATTTAAGAAAATGTGACTTAGCTAAACTAGAATCCTGTTACTACAAAATAACCATATTCACCACCCACCAACCTGCAAGGACCCATCATTGCACTATGCTTCACTGACTAAATTGATTAGAACTCCCCAACCTGTTAACCTGTAACCAACTACCACTAACTCACTCTACTCTGCTACACCCTAACTGTCCATCCATTAGCAAACTTGTTCAGCCCTACTCTAGCAACAGAACTTTAAGGTCAAGTAATAAACTACTCTTGAACGTCAGTAGATCTAACAACATACATGGGGATTCACTATACTCTCATAAAATTGCCAAGATATGGGATGATATACCTCAGCATATACTTAATATTAACAATACTCCTAAATTCAAACAGCTTCTAAGGGAACACCTCAAACGTACATGGCGCTGCTCCTGCTGCTTACCGATCATGCTAAACGTTTGCTTACATGATAATTGTTGTTTTCAATCAAATGTAACTGTATGTACCTACATATGTGAATTTTTTAAATATTATACTATCTCTTGTATTCTCTGCACATGTATCTGAATTTTCAGCATTGTTAAAGTTTTTATATTTGTATGTTGCAATTTGGTAACCTCTATGTAACTTTCATGTTGTCTTATATACTAATTGTACATTGTATCTGTGGAGATTTTCTCCCCGGGCCTCTGCTGAAAACGAGCCAGCTTTGGTCCAGTCAGACTCATCAGTCAACAAATGGAAATATAATACTAAATAAAATAAAGTATGTAAATTCTCTCGAAACTCCTACTACTGAAAACACATCTTCCATACCAAATATTTTCATAAATTCCTTTAAAAAAATCTAACCTCTTTTGTTTTATTTTCCCTTCTGGACACCAGTTCCATCCTTGAGGCTGCTACCTGGGCCTTTCTTCATACTTTCACTAAACATTATAAATTGGATGCTACTTCCAGGGTCAGGATGGGTTTTGCCAGGGCTATTCCGCATGGGTTTGTAAGGGGCTGTTCTGTGCCTTCCTTCTCCCAGACTTCTTCATAGCTCTTGTACTCTCCCTTATGTAGAGTATACTGCAATAGTGATAGTACAGTTTTGTAAAATCTTAACATGACAGTATAAGTCCTTCTCTTCACTGTTGCAATATTTGGTCCTCCCTCCTTCCCCCTTTTTTCTAACCTTGCCCCTGTGCTTTTGTTACCATCCTGACCAAGAGGCTTTTACTTGCTTTTTCTTCTGTCCTTTTTCTTTCTGGATGCACATGTTCTCTATTGTCCCTGAAGGTATTGTACTCTTCCTGGGGCAATTCAGTTTTGAGTGTTTGCATCCATACTTCAACTTTGTGCCCTATGCCTTTTGTGGTGACCGTTCATGTGAAGTACTACACTAATAAAATCTAAAGGCTATGGTATACTGTCCGGAAGTTGAGCTGTCCTTGGCAGAAGATCTTATGTAAAGAATACTGCAAAAGTGAAGAGAAGGACATTAACTGTTATGGCAAGATTTTACACAACTGTACTTTCTGAAGGAAAGCCTGTCTTTATGAAAAGTGTGGTATGGCTGAATCACCATCAGAGATTGTAACTCAAATGCACCTTCTTGCAGAAATCAGAGGAACGGTTAAATACAATCTTCCATGTTAAGACCCTCAAATCAGCCTGATGAGCTGGTGCAAATGGAAAGAGAGTCTCCAAGTTCCTTCTTATTTATCACCAGAAGAATCCTTGAGTAAAACCCTTTGTCCATCTGGCAGAAAGACTGTAGTTCTATAACACCCAGAGATAACATTTTCTCCAAGAAACAGAAATATTTGGTTTCCCAGGCAAGTAGGAATCCCTTGAAAAGGGGTAGGGAATCCCACAGCCAACTGTACTCGTGTTGAATGAACTTCAGTACCCATTAGTTTGAAATAATCTGGTGCAATTGAGGACAATGTAGATTCAGCATGTGGGAGACATTGTGGGGAGGGGGGGTCTGAAGAGGCAAATAATCATTATGACCTTTTTGGACCATCCTTAATTTTGAGAGGTTTCTTCTTTCTTTTTGGTGCCTCCTTGATATTGCAGTTTAAAATCCTTTTTGCTGGTGCCTTGCTGCTTAAATTCTGTTTTTTTTTTTAAAAGGGAACATAGGTGGAAACAATGTTATTCCCTTTAAAATAAAGGAATGTTGGAAGCTTTGGGTCACCCCTTGAATCAACTTTCTTTTCTCAAAAAAATCTCCATTTGCTTCAAGAAACAGAAATGTGATTATCCAGGCAAGCAGGAATCCCTTGAAAAAGAGGGAGAGACTCCCACTGCCAACTGTACTCCAGTTGAATGAACTTCAGTACCTATTAGGTTGAAATAATCTGGTGCAACTGAGGACAATGTACATTCAGCATGTGGGAGACATTGCGGGGAGGGGGGGTCTGAAGAGGCAAATAGTCATTATGACCTTTTTGGACCATCATTGATTTTGGGAGGTTTCTTCTTTCTTTTTGGTGCCTTCTTGATATTGCAGTTTAAAATCCTTTTTGCTGGTGCCTTGCTGCTTAAATTCTGTTTTTTTTAAAAGGGAACATAGGTGGAAAAAAATGTTATTCCCTTTAAAATAAAGGAATGTTGGAAGCTTTGGGTCACCCCTTGAATCAACTTTCTTTTCTCAAAAAAATCTCCGTTTGCTTCAAGAAACAGAAATGTGATTATCCAGGCAAGCAGGAATCCCTTGAAAAAGAGGGAGAGACTCCCACTGCCAACTGTACTCCTGTTGAATGAACTTCAGTACCTATTAGGTTGAAATAATCTGGTGCAACTGAGGACAATGTACATTCAGCATGTGGGAGACATTGCAGGGAGGGGCGTCTGAAGAGGCAAATAGTCATTATGACCTTTTTGGACCATCATTGATTTTGGGAGGTTTCTTCTTTCTTTTTGGTGCCTCCTTGATATTGCAGTTTAAAATCTTTTTTGCTGGTGCCTTGCTGCTTAAATTCTGTTTTTTTTTAAAAGGGAACATAGGTGGAAAAAAATGTTATTCCCTTTAAAATAAAGGAATGTTGGAAGCTTTGGGTCACCCCTTGAATCAACTTTCTTTTCTCAAAAAAATCTCCATTTGCTTCAAGAAACAGAAATGTGATTATCCAGGCAAGCAGGAATCCCTTGAAAAAGAGGGAGAGACTCCCACTGCCAACTGTACTCCAGTTGAATGAACTTCAGTACCTATTAGGTTGAAATAATCTGGTGCAACTGAGGACAATGTACATTCAGCATGTGGGAGACATTGCAGGGGGGGGTCTGAAGAGGCAAATAGTCATTATGACCTTTTTGGACCATCATTGATTTTGGGAGGTTTCTTCTTTCTTTTTGGTGCCTCCTTGATATTGCAGTTTAAAATACTTTTTGCTGGTGCCTTTCTGCTTAAATTCTGTTCTTTTAAAAAGGGAACATGGTGGAAATAAAATTGTTATTCTCTTTAAAAAAAAAAGGAATGTTGGAAGCTTTGGGTCACCCCTTGAATCAACTTTCAACTCTCAGCAACTCTCCTAAGAACCCCAACAGCAGAATGAAAAAACGGAACTTCATTGTCCAGGGGAAAATTTAAAATTAGTCTTAACATCCTCTGGTAAAGGTTGAGAATGTAGCCTTGTTAGAGGGAATGGGATTAGCAGATGCAGATTTAGTTAAATAAATCACTGCAGTGTCTGCTTTTGGGTTAAAAAATAGATATTTATCAGTCCAAGGTACCTTGTACCTGTAAGACTTTCTAGGGGTACTAGATTGTAAGGTAGGTTGCATGCTTTCAGGAAAACATCATCTAGAGCAGATAAAACAAGAGGACAGCTGCAGAGTGTGGAATATCCAGCTGCAACAAATAAGATGACATTTGCTGGGAAATATGAATTTAACTTTCTTCCCATTGAAATACCACTTTAGTTAAAGTCTCAGAAAAAGGTCTTCTGGTGGGAAATCTGAAACATCTCTTTTCATTGAATCAGAATCTTCACCTTGCAAAGCAAACTCTGAAGCAAAACATTCTCCGTCTCCGAATCCGTACTCTTCTGACAGAAAATGACTCTGAAAGAGAGGGAACTATTGCTTTTTCTGCCAGAAGAGGAGTTTGTCAAATTAAAAACAAAAACCAATTTCCTAGCGAATCACAAGTCTTCCATGTTCAAGGAAATTGACAAGGAGGACTTATATATATATATATATATATATATATATATATATATATATATATATAGTTACCTATCAAAACATCGAATGATCATAACATCTAAACTCAAAACATCAAGACCATAACATCTAAAAGTCATAACATCGAATCTCAAAACATTGAATCCCACACACTGTTTACTATGTTTCTGCAGGGGGGCAAGCCTCCCTGCACCCCCGTAAATTAAATATACCAACTCTGAGATCACACTACAGTGGGGTTAGGAAATTAACCTTTTCCCCCACTGTAGTGCAATCTTGGAGTTGGCATATTTAATTTACGGAGGGGGGGTGTAGGGGGCGGAGTAAACAGCGTGTGGGATGTTATTTATAGTTTTCAATGTTTTGAGATTTGATGTTATGACTTTTAGATTTTTTTGAGGTTTAGGTGTTATGGTCTTGATGTTTTGAGTTTAGATGTTATGAGGAGTAGATGTTTTGATAGGTAACCTTATATATAGATATATTTTTCCCTCTTTTCCTGGGGGACACTAACTCAGGGATCAGGTACCATTTTTCATAAACAGTAAACCACCTTCCACCCCAAGAGATCAAGAGTAGTTGTCCCTTGTCCACAGAGGACATCCCTACAGCAGCAGATGTGTCTAGCATGAATCATGATCATTACTGGCTGTAGGTGCTACACTAGACAGACTGAGAAAAAATGATGAGTGATCCACAAAATCATGGTCTGGCCACATCAGCATTACACATCTGCAGCCAGGGTAAATAAAGATCCAGCCTAACACCCAAAGGCTCCTTACTTTTTTTTTTTCTTGCAGACAATGGAAGAACCAAGGAGAACAGTAACTGCACCATGGGTGTAGCCAAGAAAGAAGCCTTAATGATGGGTAGTGTTGAAGAGTCAGAAAAGCTTATGACAAGTAAAAACAGATTTGAAGTAGGAAAACACATTAACAGGCTCGAAAAGCACAAAGTTCTGTCCCTATCGCACAAAAATACCTATGTAGAAACATGGTAAAAAAAAAAGATTATAAAGAGTTTGTTCACACATGCATTCACAAAAAAAAAAATCCCCTGACAAGTAATGACAGTCTGAGAAAATTAATTTTTCTTGCTTAAAATAAAACATTTCTCAGAAAACTCAAGTAGTAGAAGGATTTCCCCATCAGCAAACTTATCTGCCCTGCCTTAAAGGATTACTAGCCAGCCCATCTGTACCACAAAGCATGCAGATGGAGTGCACTTTGGCAGCAAGAAAGCTCTGATGTTTTTCCACTAACTGCCTTTTATATGGAGTTCTGCTCGAGCTACTGGCAGTCAAGGTTTGTAGAAGGTGCTCTTAGGCTTTGAATAGTTTGGGTTACTACAACAGTGATCTGATTCTGAACATCAATACATGCAGAATAATGTTTAGTAGGAGGTGATGTGCGGTCTAAGGGAAGGTAGGAATTGCGCTATTTATGTAAAGTTTGAGTGAATGATAAATTGTTACAAAATATGTATACTGCATAGCAGTGACACTGCCCTTCCAAATCTCAAAATCAGCAACTACTCCCTCCAGGATCCACTAACAACCCTACCATTTTCTCCAAAATATCTGGTCTTTCATCCCTATTCAGTGACTACTGCCATGTAACATTCTAAATTATCAACCATTCATCAAAACTGCCCTCAAACTACTTACCTTCAGACCTAAATCCACCATCAATACTGAAAACATTAAAAATACCTAACATCTGTCTACTGGTCTCCCATTAGCAACTTACTGCATCTCAACCCAGATGTTTCAGCTCTTACACATATCCTTTAATTTCAAGACAAATTCTTCCCTCTCACACAGCGCCTTTTCAAATACAGCAAAAAAAAAAAAAAAAACCTCTGGCTAGCTCAAACTTAGAGACCCCTTCTGCTGTCACCATACAGGCCTCTCAAGGCCGATTCTCAACTTCTGACTTTCTCAAGGAATTCAGCTAACTCCCTAGTACCACAACATCTACCGCTACCCCTGCTCACCCAAACCCCCATCTTTTATCCCCCTCTTCCATTTTACAGAAATTACTAAGTCCTTGAGCCCCTCCTAAAAAGATGCCCCTGGATTGCACTCTGTGGTGCAGACAACCTACTCCCCTGGTTCAACTCAATCTATAGAAACATCCTTGCAGGCATCATCTCCACATTTATAACCATTGCTGAACTCAAAACACAATACTAGACGTATGGGAAACTACTCTTGTCAAACCCCTTCCCAAATAGCCTCAGCCAGAGAATGCTTCCACTTCTGCCATATCTCCATTCTTCCTACACTTGGTACATAGTTGAAAAACAAATCTACAACCAACTATCTGCTTTCATCCAGCAGTACAATCTCCTCAACAGCATGCATTCTGGGCTGAATACAGCACAATGGCGTCACCATGGTAACTTACAGATGGGATCCTTATCAACATGGATAAAGTAAACCTTTCAGGAGCACTCTTCTTTGACTTTACTAAAGCTTTTGATCATATTGCCTACCTCCTTCTCTTTCATTCCCTCCAAGAAATTAAAGTTAGCTCTAACACTGTCACCTGGTTCTAAAATTTCTTAACAAATTGGTGTTTAAGAATTAAAACTGGCTCATCACTATCACCCTTACCAAAGAAGTGCCCAATGCTCCATACTTCTCCTATTGTTATCAATCTTAGTTAAACTATCATCTGACCCTTGTAACCTTCATTTCATTATTTATGTTGATGACATAGTTATCATTTGATCCAGTCTCTCACATTCAGCTATTCAACCCAGCTTCAATCTAATTTTTACTCCATTAAGTTTGACTAAAGGACCATAAACCACTCCTAAACTCCTCCAAAACAAAAAGTATGATATTTGGAATATCACAAAAGCTGAAAAATCTCCTGAAAATCAAAACTCCTAAGATTGCAGATCTCAGTGCTACTTCAGTAGAAACAACCACATCCTTTAAATACCTAAGTTTATGGCTGGACCAGTCACTTAATTTTCATAACCACATTGAGTAAAATCAGGAAAAAGATCAACTTATCTCTTATTCTGGTCCTAGAAAATATATTCTTTTCTCTCCAGGCCAGCTAGAACTGCAATAGGCAAATAAGTCCTTGCCCAACTTGAAAACAGGCTCCCCACCATAGTTGCAGACTCTTAAAAAAACTCATCCACTGTACAGTCCATAGAAAACAAAATCTGTGATTCATTTCCAACCCCCACCCACACACACACGCACACACCACTCTCCAAAGCCAGATAGCTCCCAACTACCTACATAGTTGAGCTTTTTCTGGAGTCTCTTCTTTGCAAACAACTTAAACCACATGCTTTCATGCCTCTTAATGCCAAATTCCATAATAAAAGCACCTTCTACAACCTCTGCAATTTCTCCCAATTGACTATTTCACTTCAGACCCCCAAACCAAACTGCAGTGTATCCAAATTCCAGCAATTCCCCTCACCCACCTACCCTCAAGTAAAAGATATCTCGTTTTTCTCACTTACACAGCACAACTCGAAAACACACCTCCGTCAAAAATATGGCTGTAAAGTGCATTTCCACTGGACACATCATCTAACTATTTCCTCACCTACGTCACTTCTGTTTCCACCATCTCTTCTCAATCAACTGGTACTTCTCATATTTACTACTGAAATTAATCCACATTTATTTTTCTCCTCTGTTAATAATAGTTGTTCATTATTTAAGTTGTCTTTTAGATGAACTGTCTCTCTGCAGTGATTATCCCAGGTTTGTGAATTTTTTTCCATTTTATTTATTTATTTTGTGAGTTTCTTCACTCAGGCTATGCCTGCAGATGATCTATTGTGATTAGTGTACTACCCAAGTAAACAAGCTAAATAAATAAATAAAATAGTGAAAGTTTCACTAATGCTCAGTGTATGTTTATCTTTGTCATTGTGTAAATTATGATTTAATAAAGTTATTTAAAACATGAATAATCTTGCCTACGGTGATCCCACAGCATGAATAGTTTCCATTCATGCAGTCGATACCAGTATATACTTTGCAGATGTCTGCCCAACCATCTCCTGTAGTATTCCTCATCCCCTAACTCTACTCATTTACCTACTATAGGAGCCATCTGGACCTTCTGCTAGAGCATTCACTGTACAAATAAATGGCTGTTTGACAGCATCAAACAGTACAGATAATGCACTATTTTCTGCCAAAATGCCAAGCACAGAAAATGCCCTTATTTCTTCCAGCCAGCATCTTTCATTGAGGGTCTGATTTACACTCGTGTCATATACAAATCAACCATAGATGGGATGGTCTTCTGTACAGGCAGAGATTTGGTACTGCCAAGCCCCCTGCCCTTGTTTTTGGCATTGTGAAACTTGCCTGTGAAACACAAAGTTTATCTTTCACTAGTATGAATATTATTTTAATAGATGAACATAATTATATCTCTGGAAACAAGGGTATAGCCTAAAAATTATACAAAGCTTACAGCAACCAAAACTTTTTTTTTACTGCAGATATATTGTGTTGCAAATTTGATAGACTCTGTTTCTACTTGCCAACCCGTTTTTGCAGCTCTATGATTATTTCTTATGAAATTTTAACTGTCCTCTCTATATATGAAGACAAACATACCTGTAAATATTTCACTGACTCATGATTTCACAATGGTAAGGGTATTTGTTCTCAAGGACAGGAGATGGAGTGAAATTGACTGCTACCATCTGTGTTTTTGGAACATTAACTTTATAATCTGAAAGTGCCCTGACTTGGGTTAACAATTCAGGCAACTCAAGAAGTTGTATTTCTGGATCCGTAAGATAGACCAAGATGTCATCTGCATATTGAGAAAGCTTCATTTCCTGACCTGACCAACAAAACCCTTTTATTCTAGTGGTATACAAGGCCTCAGCAAGCGACTCTAGATAGAGAACAAAAATAAAGGATAAGGGCAGACAACCCTGCCTTGTTCATCTTATCAGTGGAATGGGAGCAACCAGATCTGTATTCACCTTTATTTGCACAAAAGACCCACAATACATAGCTCTTAATACAAATTTGTCAGACAGTCCAAGTTTTTTAATACCTTAACTCATTCACTCCAAGGGGAGCTCAGGAATGTTTTTGTCAACTTGCCTTATAGGAACAATGATGCATCCTGTGATAACTTACTCACCATCAGAGCATGAGTTTCAAATAGCGTACCTGAAGGAGATTTTCATAACTCAAACTGTAATGGTTATTGAAAAGCTATAAATGCAAAAGTAGTTCAACACACAGACATTTTAGAAGTGGCATAAGTGTTGACATTGCAACTCAGTAGTGTGAGTTTATTTTTATTTATTTTATTTTTTATTTATTTTACATTTGTTGACCGGGCTAGTCTAACTGGATAAATGTCCATTTTCAGTAGAGGCCCGGAGAGAAAAGCTCCAAGCATGAACTATATATAACAAAGACATGTATAATAACAGTACGGAGGTACAATTGACTAAAGACATTATGTTAAAAGATTAAACTAACTAAAAAAATAACAAGTACACTAAGCACAAGCGGGGTATGGGCAAACAGAGTCAGGTGCTTACATTTATCCTATTACTATGAGAAAAAAAGAGAAATCAGTAGATTTGGAGGTATAGGTTAGGGGCGAGGGGAAGGGGTAGGGGTATGAGCAGGAGGGGAAAAGTTTCAGTCTGGGTTAGCACAAGGACAGAGCCACTGAGTTTTAAGATGTTCTTTAATAGAGAAGTAGAAGCTAGAGTAGAAAGTTCAGGAGGGAGCCGATTCCAGTTTTTACCTATAGTGTTTGAGAAAAGTGAGTCTCCAGCTTTGTTGTTAGATTTAACTGATGAGACCAGGAGTTTATTAGCAGAACGTAGTTTAGCTAGGTTTTTATATGGTGTAATCAGATTAGTGAGGTTTATTTTTGGTAACTAACACACATTTATACATATTTTTGATGTGTCTGTTAAATCAAGTAACAGTATCTTATTAACCATACATTGTAGCTGCTTACCTGTAGCTGATATATTTGCCTGGAGAGAACTTCCAAACTGTATCATGCTGGCTTACGGAGATATTTGCAGAAATAAGCTGTTACATTTCTGCACCTGTAATTTTCATAACCCAGCAAATTAGTATATCTCAGTAAGTCTGGTAGAGAAACATCATGTTTTGGCAGTATCAAAATTATAGCATACCCATCATATTCTCATGCTGTCTTAGAGAAGCATTCACCAAAATATGAACGTGATAATCTTCATAAGTAATTAATAAAGAAACTGTAGTTAGTACGCAACTGAGCTGTCTTTTGGCCAGTGTTGTTGTAGTAATGCAAACTTCATAAAAGAAACGTACTCATAATGTTTCCATGCCCCCTTACAGAGATATTGACTCAAATATGACCAGTGTATTAATTTTCTTACTCTTACAAATAAAGTGTGTCTCCACATGTGTGTGCTACATTGACTTGTCCTGGGATCAAGTTGTAAGTATTGATGTCGGCTTCAAAATAATTCCTTAGCAAGCATCTTGCCATACCCTTTTTGCAGAATATTCACAGAAATATGAAACTTTTTAATTTTCATAAACTAATATTTATTTATTATTTCTTCATTCATGCATTCATTCATTCAGTTTGGTAAGTGTGTGTGTGTGTGTGGGGGGGGCACTGATCCAAATGAACCTATTTCATTCTCAGCCGGGACAAATATAAATGACTGTAGTCAAGCAACTTAACAAGAAATATTGTGAATGCAAACGAAATGTGTGCAGATCGCAATGAAATAATGGCAGTAATAGTGATAAAGTGCACACAAAACAGTGCGATACAATGACGCTCACTTCTAGGGGAGAGGGTAAGGGAACAGCACATAGCTTGATAGAATTGTTAATAATTTGGATGGTTAAGGAGTTTTTCTTGAATGCTGTTGCAACCGGTGGAAGTCCATATTCAAGCCGGTCTAGTAGAATGCCTTTGCCTATGTTATTCCTGGTCAGTCTGGAGAGAAATGGGGAAAATTTATAGGACTAAAATGAGAGGGAATTAATTTTCTTCCGTGTATGCCCTAGGTGAAGATGAAAGTTCAATGTGAGATGAAAACGCATACCAAGGTACTTGAAGGAAATTACTTGATCAACGGGGATTGAACGTTTTTCTGCCATTTAAGGAAGGTACCAAACAGCATTAATTTAGTTTTGTAAATGTTCATCATTAGCTTTTTGCTGTTAGACCAACTGATAAGAGAAAGGAAGCCTACTTTTAGTTGTTGTATGGCCAAGGAGCTCAAGTTTGAGTGAAATAAGACCATGTTCATCAGCATAAAGTAAGAGATAGAGGGTTGAGGGAGGTCAGGTGGTAGTTTATTAATAAAAATAAAAAAGGAGCTCTGTTGGACTCCTTTCAGGAAAGGGGTGGAAGCAGAGAGGGTGTCCTGAAACTGAACTGAGAAGTATTGATTCGAAAGATAATTTTTAAACCAGGAAGCTGCATCTGGTCTAATTCCGGTTTCAGTTAGGTAATCTAGCAAAATGTTGTGGACAACCAGATTGAAAGCTCTGGCAGCGTCAGTAAAGATGGCTCCAGTGAAGAGACCTTTGTCCATAGCCAGGAGGACGTTATCAGTAAGTGTCCAGAGTGATGTAGAAGTGCTCCTACCAGCCCAAAAGCTATGCTGTTTTGAGGATACTAGATGACATTTGAAGATGTAATGGGTGAATTGATTGTAAACTAATTTTCAAGGATTTTACCAAGTATGGAAAGAAGAGCAATGTGACAGAAGTCAGTGGTGTGGGAAGGGTTAGTGTTTTTGGGTAGGGGTTTAACAATGTTTGCTTTCCAGATATCGGGCATGATGTTTTGAGTTAGGCAGAGGCTATAAATGTGAAGATGGAGTGGGACACTGTTACGGCTCTGCAATTGTGCAGTATACATACATTTACTGTCTTTTGACCAAAGTGTTTGTAGTAATGCAAGCTTCCAAACAGTATCTTATCCATCATGTTTCCATATACACTCACAGAGGTATTCACAAAAATATGACAAATGCATTCATTTTCATAATTTTAAAAATAAACATACTGTTACATCTGTCTGTATGCTAAATAGACTTCAAGTCCTAGGCTGCAGTTGTAAACATGGATGCCAGCTTCTAAATAAGAGGTTACCCATTATCTCCCTATGCTGCCTTACAGAGGAATTCTCAAAGATATGAGAAATATTTTTTGTAAACTACATAAACTGGCATACCTCTGAAGCTGTGCTACATATACGTAATATATGGTAGGCAATTTATTTTTTAGTAATGCAGGCTTCAGACTGATATCTTACCAATCATGTGTCAAGGTTGCATTAGAGAGACATTAACTGAAACTGTGAAATGTAATTTCCATAATCTGAAAAGTAAACAGACTGCATGTACACTTGTATACGTACATTTCTTTTTCAGGCATCAAGTTGTCAGTACTGATGCTAGCTTCCAAGTGATGCCTTATCCATCACCTTGCAGTGGTCACTTACAGGTAATCAGTGAAATATGAAAAAAAATGCATTAGTAATCTAAGTAATGCACAAGGTGACATCTCACTGCTTCATACAGAAAATGCCTTATTTATCATTCATAATTGTCCTACTGTGACTGATACGCAAACTCTTCTGTAGGCAAAATGTACCGTTTCTTACTTTGCTGTTGGTCAGTGAATATGACATGCAAATCTGAATCTCTCACATTGCTGCTATTGCACCAGTGTAGATATCACCCAAGAAGATATTAATTCTTTTGCCATTGATGGCACCCCATCAGTTTCAAACAGGTGCACATATTTTTCAGTGATGCAGTTCTTGCTCCTCCACAGCTGTGCCTCTGTCCATGCATGAAGCTGTTCTGTAATGTCAAGGCCTTGTGTGCTGCCCATGACTGTTGACCTGTCTGCAGTGCTGGGATGGCATGATGTATTACTGTACAAAGTGACAGTTAAACCACCATGACTGCATTTTATCCAGATTTGCTTTTTAGTAGAACCTTAGCTCTCCAAAAAAATGCACAGTCACATCATTGCCTCCAGTGTGTTGCACAACAATGTTGTGATGTAGGTATATGCCACATTTACTTGCCAACAACTGTAGAACCATGTACTTTTTGGCAATTCACTAGGTGTGGGGAAGCTGAGATTGCAGAAGCTGTGACTTCTGGCTGCATTGCTGGCAGCTGTGTGAAGGTAGGAATTGCCACAGACCCATAAATTAATTTGTCGTTACCTTCCTGCAGAAGCCATGTTGATTATCCAGTGTTCTTCAGATGCACCTGCACTGTAAGAATAAAACAAATGCAGATATCTTAATGCTGCTGTTTAGCACCTTGGTAGGTATACTACAGACATAACTGCATTGAAATGTATTACCTTTGTGTTTGCTGGATTCTTGATACCAGACCGCACTAAACTTGGTGCCTTGAATGTGACTACATTTGTATTTTGATGTGAGGCACATTTGCTTTCCTGTCACTGATTAATACACGTACATTCTTCCTGTTAGAAACATAGTAGGGAAATTGCAGCAAGGTAAGCATTGTGGTTTTTGATCTGTCAGTGCTGTCCATCAACAACCAAGAATACAGCATGTATGGTACAGATGGACAAGTGCATTGTGAAGGTAAAGAAACAGCATGCCATCTGCAGCTGTTGCCACATGTAAAAAGAAAACCGAGGAAGGACAGCTATTCCACTAAACCAGGACAGGTAGGGGGCTTTCCTCACCATCATGGGCATCAATAAGTGTCTGTACCTGTGCTGGCTGCTTAGCCCAACTGCTCTGAGTAATATTGACTGTCAGCAGTCTGCCTTAGCTCTTTTGTCTCCATTTACATATGAAATTCAGAAAGGCAGATGGCACTGTGGTAAATGCATGTTTCACAGTGGCAAATGAAGGTAAGCATCATGGCTGTGAGATGATTAGTCTCAGTAGCCAGTACTGCCATTGGGTGGCCATGAATGCAACACACACATTGCAGATGGGTAGGGGCATTGTGAAAGTAAAGCAATATCATGCCATCTTCAGTTGTGATCATTTGTATAAAGGAAAGCAGATGTAGGACTACTACACTAAGTTAGTCAGGATGGATAGAGGACTTGCATGCTAACTGTGGGCATTAAGAAGAATATCTTACCTGTGCTGGCTGCCCACTGAGACTATTCAGAGTGGTATTGAATCAAACCATCATCAACACTCAGCAGTCTGCCTTACCTCAGCTTTCTCCATTTACATGTGGACTTTCATAAATACAAATGACACCTTCCCAACTGCATCTCTCTCTGTATGGCAGAGTTCAAGTATAATCAGTGTAGCAGTGAGCTATTAAGTCTTCAAGTACACTCTGCTGTCACTGGGCAGGTAAATCACGCACCATGTAAGTTTAAGGATGCATTATGGCATTCACAAAGCAAGCATGACCAGACCACTTAAGAAAACATCTGATTCCATGTATGCGTGTCCAGGACAGAAGTACTACTGCACTGAGCTGAAAAGGGCCTTGAGTACCTACTGCTGCACCTGAACACTGCAATATATGTGTATGTATATATATATATATATATATATATATATATATATATATATATATATATATATACTTAGAGTTGACAAGAGCAAACACTCAAATGAGCAAACTCTTTTTAGTACTGTAAAAAAAGCAAACGCTCAAGTGAGCAATCTTTCTGTCACACTGCTGGTAGCGTTTTGCATTGGATCACTTTACAGTTTGAAAATTCTGTTACACTAGAGTGTAAAATGATTGCTATGTCTGTGTTCACTCTTATGAGTGGTTCCAGTTTGCTGATACACTTGTATAGGTAGATAAAAACAGAAGCAGTAGTAAGCTTGAGATAAGTCGAGAGAAACTGGAATTTCGTAAGGGAAGAGATAGTTTGGATGTTAGAAATTAGTAAGGGAAGAAATATTTTGGTTGTAAGAACAAGGAAGGATAGAATGATCAGTCTGGATTAGTGCAGGAGCAAAACCGGTTTTTGGCTAGGTGTTCCTTAAGCAGTAGTTTAGATTTGGATGTATTGCTAGAATTTAGTATGTCTGAGGCATGGAATTCCAGGACATAGATATTTGGTGGGAGAATAGTGAGTTACAGTAACAATTAATAGATTTAGTTACTTTGAGTAGTAGTTTGTTGGAGGATCTTAGTGGCCTGTCATTAGAGTAGGGCTGCCCTAAGCTCTTGAGTGAAGGACACTTTTCTGGATGGTGGAAGATGGAAGGAATGAAAGTTAGTTGGTTGAGGAATAGGAGATCGGGTAGTTCAATCCAATTTAGTTTATGAAGTGCTGTGATCTGTCAGGGAGGTTAATAGTGAATGTATTAACATAAAAATACATACACCAGAATATGTCTGCAGCCCATACAGGAGTCCAGCTCTCATCAACTTTTTGTGCATCTCTTTTGGGAACATCAGTTTCATGAAGTCCAGTTCCATATTTTCTAGACAAAGGATATTATAAGGCCAGTAGAGCCCACAAAGTCATCAATTCATATGGCCTTCAGATGCTTATCTCTGTCTCATGTGATGTTACATACTGTGCATGTTTGACATGCAGTACTGGGTCACTGGTGTCACTTTCCCAGATGTACTGTATGGTACTTGCATTGCTGTGGCTCCATGAACCTTACTTGTACCACTCACAGTGGGTATGCCTTGCTAAGATGCACTCAAACCACTGTTGCTGAGCAACTGGCAGTGAATGCAGTTTAGACTCTTACAGGCATGTTGCAAACTTAGGCAGTAGTTCCTCATTGTCAAAGTCTATCTGCAAGTAGTGTCCATTATTGTGGCTGTAACTCTTTTCAGCAGTGCCGCAGTGGCTTTATCCTCCATGTCATAATGAGTCTGCGAGTCCAGCATGGGATCTACATGTGGACAACTATACTGTTTGCTTTTTATCCTGATCTACGCCACTTATAGTGGAAGATCATCCTCAGGGTCATTATCTCTTCATGTCTGCATTGATGCATGCTCCATGTGCTCTGTGACCTTTACTGTATATCAGTGACCAGATTGGGACAGATGACAGTGGATTTTCATCATCATATGTGAGGTCAATTAATTTTTCTTGAGGGTAGGGCAGTGGCAGGATATTTTACTTACAATTATGTGAGTTATGTTGCAACATGAGTTCCACATCCATATTAGAATAACTTTTACTGCATTCTGATTCAGTATTTGCAATCAAGAAGTAGGTGTTTCTAAAGCTGTTACCACTAATAATAGGCATGATATTCATAGGTTCATAGGTGTGTACTGGGTTAATGGCCCTGGAGTCTTTACAAGCCCAGCCCATAGAAGTGCCCTGGCATCGTGCTGCCTGACGTTAGTTCCCAGTGCCTCTATCAAGAAGAGCCACTGGAGTGATCCCCAGGGTGAACTTTCTATTTCCCCATCTACTCATCAAGATTTCTCTTGAAAAGGGCCAGTGAGGTGCTCTGCTTGACATGTATGGGAAGTCTATTTCAGAGCATGAGCAGTCTCTAGGTTATGAACCTGTCCCTCCAGCGTGTGTGATTGTGGTAATGAGGTTGAGGTCTCTGGAGCATGTAGTGCAGACGGATTGGGATTTCTTTAGATGTAGCATTTCTAACAGAGCTGGGTCAGACATGGCTTTGTAAGTCAAGCAGAGATCGCCTCTTAGTAAACAATATGAGACAGAGAATAGCTGGAGTTTTTTGAGTCTATCCATGTAGGACATGTGGTTAAGGCCTAGGATCCTCTTCATGAGATACTTTTGTGGCCTTTCCAGCTGTTGCATGTGTCTAGTGAAGTACATGCCAAATGGGGCATTATACTCAATGACTGGCCTAATGAGGGAAGAGTACAGGGAGACAATGACCTCTTTCTTCCTGGATGCAAAACCCTTGATAATGAGATGTGCCACATAGAAGAACTTTCTGACCACAGTGGCAATGTGGTGGTCGAAGGAGAGGTTGCTGTCAACCTGTGTCCCCAGATCACTTATAATGCCTTCAGTGTTTAATGGGCTTCCATTGATGTGGTAATTAGTGGGAACTGAGTTTTTCCCAAAGGGGATGACGATGAATTTCTAGGCATTAAGCTTAAGACCATAACTTCGACACCAGTCATTGGTGTCATTGAGGCCTTTCTGTAGGATGTCTACATCACTTGGGGAGTTAATAATGGCTCCCAGCTTGCAGTTGTCTGTGAACTTGGTCAGCCAGAGTTTCTCCATGTTGGGCCTGAACGTCTGAGAAGTAGATGCCAAACAGGAGAGGACCCAGGAACGATCCCTGTGGGACTCCATCGTGACTGCTTGGCAGTCTGACTTGGAGTCCACTACTTTCACACTGTGGGTTCTATCTGTGAGCCAATTTGCAACCCACCTAGTGATGTAGTGGCTGATGCCTAGTTTGGTGTGTTTATCAATAATTCTTGAGTGGGGAATGGTATCGAAGGCCTTGGCCAGATCAAGGTAGGCTGTATGAACTGCCTTGCTCTCATCCACAGCTCTGGTGACTGACTCAAAGAAATTAACCAGGTTGAGGAGGCATGACCAAATTGAGTGGGATCTAGAGTTTGGACATTCCCTATATCCTTGTTGATTAGGTCCATGATGATGCGCTCCATAGCCTTACATATCAGACTCATCAGGCTAACGGGGTGATAATTCCCAGGGTCAGTAGTCACTCCCCCTTACTGGAGAGGGATGGATGACTATAGCAATTTGCCATTCAGTAGGGACAAAGCCTGAGGTGAGGCTGTGATTGAACAGAGCACACAGATGTGGTACCGTACCAGTTCACTTTGTAGTTCATGTAGAACATATCCAGGGATATTACTGGGTCCCATGGAAGCTGTATTCTTTGGATTGGACAATGCAACTTTAACCTGTACTACAGTAACGCTGGGTGCCTGGCATTCCTATGCTATTGTAATTGGTCCTTTGGGAGGGGGGGGGTAAAGTTGGCACTGAATCTGTCGGCCAGTATGTTGGCAATATCTGTTGGCTCAGTATAGGAGGTATTGTGCAGTGACTCAGAGTAAACCTGGGTATTGCCATGGAGATTCTTGATATAACTATAGAAGGCTTTGTGGTTGTTTTTAGTGTCTGACACAATTCTGTCTTCATAGCTGGCTTTAGAGGTTTTGATGGGGGTCTCAACTTTTTGTTGTGGCTAATAAGGGAGTTTTCCAGTCTTGGGACCTTTTTCTGCAACAGTTTCTTCCTTCTCTTTTAGAGTTTATTAATGGCAGGAGACCACCAGATTGGCTTCAAAGTATAACACCGGCACATTTCAGCTGAAAAACACAATGAGAAATGAAGACAAATAGGGTTATTTAACTGTAGGATCTTTAACTGCTATCCACCCATATCTGTGCACATGTATAGAAATAAAAAAAAAAAAGATAGGAGGTAGAAAAAAAAGCAATTTTGTTAGATGTACTTGTACTGCACGTTTTCTTGCATTAAGTTTATGACCGTTATTAGTACCAAGTATCAACAGTGTTGGAGCTCATGGGTACCTATGGGGGAATGAACTAGTATCTAGAATTTACAATCATCTGCAAACATAGTTAACCATAGTTTACGCATGTTTGCTTTCAAAGCTGAGCAAGAGCTACCAAATAGTGAGGGCCTAACAGAGAGTCCTGTGGTACACAGCAAGTCATTTTTTTCTTTCAGCTGAGACACCAGCTACTTTCACTAAATGGGATATATCGGTTAGCCATTTAGCAATCTGGCGTACTACATATGGGTTTACCAATCTATCTGTGCTGCCTGTGTGTAGAAGTGTGAAAATGTCATGCAAAACTCACTGCCTCACATAAATTTCAAACACAGGAAGTAACAGAACTGGTGCATGGATAAACTAGAAAAAAAAAACATGCAGCAGCACTCATGCTCCTCGGTAAAGACATATTTAGTAATATATCAGTGTAAGTACTAGAAAAACACTGATACCAGATTTGTCAAGAGGGTTCTTCAGTCAGCTAAACAGAACAACTGCTACAGGTATGATTAAACAGTAAACACAAAACAATTAAGCATGTGGAACACATTAATTAGGTCAAAAAGCATAATTTTAAAACCCTTGAACTCCTAAAATGATTTTTTCTTGCCATGGTATCCCTGACTTTCTTATCCATATTGTAATAGTCTACAGTGTGTTAGGAAAGAAATAAATTCAAAGATTTCAAAACCCTAGTAATTTATGAAGGCATTCCTTGACATTGTCATTTACAACATGGTAATAGTCCACGGTTGTCAGTCAAGAATTTAGCACAGTTTCACTTACATGCTAATTTCGGAGTCAAAGTTCTTCATCAGAGGCAGTGAGTAAATTGTGAAGGCATTCCTTAACATTGTCATTTATGACATGGTAATGGTTCACTGTTGTTAGTTAAGAATTTAGCACAGTTTCACTTACATGCTAATTTCGGAGTCAAAGTTCTTCATCTTTGCAGAGGCCGTGAGTAAATTGTGAAGGCATTCCTTAATATTGTCATTTATGACATGGTAATGGTCCACTGTTGTTAGTCAAGAATTTAGCACAGTTTCACTTACATGCTAATTTCAGTGACAAAGTTCTTCACCTTTGCAGAGGCAGTGTATTCTTATTTATCTGTTTGTTTATTTTGTTCTTCCTCAGGTTATTCATACATGGTTTCTGCCACAATGTACATATAATATATATATATATATATATATATATATATATATATATATATATATATATATATATAGATGTGTGTGTGTGTGTATATATGAAAACAAACACACAAACCCACCACCCACACTGCTCACAGTGGCAACTTATGTGTATATATATATATAAAAACACATGCATTTGTAAATACGCACACACACACAAATTGATATATAGATATACTGGCAGAACCATAAAGGTATATCACATTACATTATACCGCTTTTGAATGACAGCATAAGGAGATAATAACAGGGACATGGTTGTGTCTTGCTTGTGTTGCCAAAATGCACTAGGCAGTTCCTTCAGCTGCTTTCGCACACATACCATCACAGTGCACTAACAGGATACAACTCCATTTACTGCAAAGAACTGATATAAGCTAACCATAAATGCTCGGTTACTCATGCACTCCTTAAATAAGTTACCATTACTGTTATCCATGACAGAACATTGTTTTGTCTACACAGCATGAAGACCTGTACCGTTTCTCTGTATAGCATATTACTGTAATGAAGGGAATCTTTTACCTTGGGATTACAGACCTAAGTCTCACTAGTTTTATTTGCAAGACTATGGAATGTATTCAAACTAAACTAATAAACCATGATATAGGTGACTTTATATCTCTGGATACACACAAGTTCAGCTTTGTAATTCCCCACCCCCACCCCCTTCACCAGTCAGATGCCTTTGTTTTCACATTACTTCCCTGGACTAACATATGCCATTTCCTCCATATTGTGTATATTGTGCATAGATCATTTTTGTGTGCCATTTCCTTACTTTTACTATTTTTCACAATTCGTGCTTTATCCCTTCACTGTTTCACCGTCTTCTTCTTCCCTCCTTAATCTAACCATCTCTCTGTATCATCTCTTATACTGTGTACTTTGTTATTATTACAACAAAACAAATATAAACCAGAGATCAGTTACAAATTAAACTGATAAAAGTAGATAAATCAATGAATAAAGTGAAACACAGGAGAATCACAGAATTTATTAAGCACTTTCACCCTTAATTAACTGAGGACTTCAAAAATAATCAAATACATCAAATAAGGAAATTGAATAGAATTCAAACAGTCACAAGATCCAAACATTCTACCAATAATTATTCAATGAAGTTAATTAACAAATTATACTCATTACCAGCAAAAAAAAAAACAAACAAAAAAAACAGGGAAAAGTGAGTTGAAAATTAAAAGGTACTATTAAATCTTTGTAACTTTGGAGCCCTTAATTTCACATTTGCTTTCTTTATTCTTGAAAGGTATTGCCTCTGGTTAAAGGAGGTGATTGGAAAACTGTCTGTGAGTGGAGGGAGTTACACTGGCAGTTATTATAAGAAGCAACACTCTTCTCTGGCTTGAATGAACCAGTATATATTAATAGTGTATTGAAATTAGGGGCTTCAAGGATGAAAGTGCTTAATAAAGTGTCTGTTACTCTCCTGTGCTACAGTTATCCATCAGTCTATAAACCTTTATTATTACTGTTATTGACTCATTGCTATTTTCACACAACATTTTGTTTGTATTAATAATACTTGCTTGTCTACTGTCATTTATATTTATCCTTGCTGACACTGAAATAGGCCTGCTTGGATCAGTGCTGTACCCCGGTTATCAAATTTAATAAATAAATAATCCATATATAGTTTAGCGGATTGGTAATTGGCTTTCTGAGAAAACCCATACTGTTAAGGTCAGAGGTATTTGCTCTAAACAGAAAAATGTCACCATTGGTGTCCTACAGGTCTCCATTTTGGGGCTAATCCTCTTTGGTATATATTTCTGTGACATAAAGGCTCATATCAGGGAGTATCACTATCCAAAGTTTGCTGATTGTAAACTGGGGAAGTTATCAAATCCTAGATTGTTCTTCAGGGGCTGGTCCATACAGATGCTTGTTGTGTTAATCACGGCTCACCCTCAACAGCAGGAAATGTAGCATAATTTCATACGACAAATCCAGCATCGCTACTGCTTACCCTAAAGATAAAGACATCAGCATTAATCGCAATAACCTCCTTTTTCCCATATAGATAACATTCCACTAAAATCTGACATCATTGTCAGGGATTTGGGTATGTATGTTGATAACAGGCTCTCCTGTGACCCCTATGTCTGTCTGGTAGTTACAAATTCCTTCTGCTTGTACAACTTATCCTTTGCAGTATCTCTTCAGGATCCAGAGAAGTTATAGTCCCACTTTATTCATACCTTATTAGTCCCATCACTAAACATAATGCACCAACCCATGGTGGTGGTGGTGCTGCGGTAGCATTGTCGCCTCACAGTAAGACGCTGTCCGGTTCGATTCTCAGCTAGAGCATCTTCTGCATGGAGACATGCATGAATGGGTGTACCTTCGTTGAAGGTTGTGCGTCAGGGCTGGTAACTCAGCACCTAAAAATCAACTACCAATCATTAGCGGACCGGAGTTCCGCTGTGGCGACCCCCTAACCGGGAAAAGCCAAAAGACACAACAACAACAACTAAACATAATGCACCCTTTGGCATGTATCTCAACAAGTACCTAAACCATCTTGAGAAAACCTCTAAGTTTCCTTACCAAAAAGATCTCGTGTTTCAGTAGTCGTAGCTACTCTGATAAACGCAGACTACTAAGGGGTAATCTCTGCTTAGCCTTCAGTGCTTTGAATAACCCAGCACTCTGAACTCCTCACCTAAATAGAAGCAGTGTTAAAGCAAACACTTGTTCTAGAGACCTAAACCTATACTTCTACATCAGCAATGCCAAACAGTGTGGTAGATAACTGACCCAATGTGTACACCACATCCAGAACAGGCTGCCCTTACCTATCCCTAGCAACCTTTAAAACTAATCTGGTGAATGTTCCCTGGGGTTATGTGAAGAAAGTCTACACAATGGGGGACATTGTTAGTCTTCTACATTATTGGATAATGTAGCTGAGCTTCTTGATGGTCGTCTTTGGCCTACGAAACCTAGAACCTTAGCAAAATAAAACTCTGTAGTTCAGTGACAAAAATTACACTTTAGTCAGTGAAGTGCAAATTAGAAATTTTCGTGATTATTAATTTTATGTATTGCATTTTATTCTTTGCAAGAGATTTGTCAATAAATTATCCAGTCTGTTTACACACTTGGCTAGCAAAATATGTAGTGCTCCTGCCTAGGAACCACACTGTAGGGATAACTCAGGAATGTATAGCAGATATCACTATAGAGCACAGATGAGCACTAGGCTGTACGCATACTGTACATGCACACAAATGAATGGGATACATACAACCTAATATTTCAAATGTTTACAAAGCTTAAAGTTGTATGCAAGACTTTTCTTATGAGTTCATACAAGTTCAAGCCATACAATCTATTTTTTAATAGAAAATGCCCACCATCAAATCTTTCATCTGTAGAAGTATGTACCCCTCAAAATAATGAAATGTATGAACATGTAAACATTCTACACTGTTTTTTTCAATGCAGCACAGCAAGGGCAAAGTTGAGACGGTACTCGGTGTTAACAAAATCCAAACAGTCCACTCTTTCGTCAAGTTCGGGTACACCACCACCTCGTTTTTATTTTTTCTTTTCTCTTTTTGCCTTATCCTGAAGTGTTTTACCAGCTGCTGATCTGTGTAAACTAACTAGCAGTGTTTGTCAACTGCTTTGCCATGTACCCCATGTGCTTTTTGTTTTATTGACAGCATGTTGTCATATTGTGCAAAAAAATCAGCAGATTCGCAGACATCCTGTCATCAAGCATATCCAGCGACCAGTTACGATAGATGCAAGATCCCTTCTAATGCAATTCTGTCATATTTCATATGGTTGCAGTCTTTCGACTGACTTCAATCCCCAATTCTTTTTTCCAGTATCACCTCCTCTTCTTTTTACCTCAGTTTTTCTTCCATCTTGATGTGCAAGATACTGACACTCAAACATAATCAAACTTTTAGGTGAGCAAGCTTAGATGGAAAAATGGATTTGCAAGTCAGGACATCCAGCCATGTGGAACACAACAAATTCACGTCTGCCCTGGCTGCACTTCTGCTAGTAGCAGTCATTGTTTCCTAGATACTGTCAGAAGAAGGCATAAAACAGGTGCATTTCAAGGAAATCGGAGAAACTTCTTACTGCAGCTGCACCATCTACGTGTGTATTTATTACCATCCTGAGTCTGAGCTGGATCATGGTGAAATGGGGCCCTAGGCAGTGGAAAGGACCAGGCCACCCCCTGACAGCCATCATGGTCTCCCATTACTTTTCTCGCTCCCCTCAGTTACCGTTACTCAGAACTGTCAGCATGTGTACTATTTTCTTCTTTACTTTTGAAATGAAGTTGTATGGATTTAATTTAAAACTTTTAATTTAAATATCCTTTTTTGCCAGGTTAGTCCCACTAGGCTAGTAGAATCTTTTCAGGGGAGACCCTTGGTGGTATTTATACTTACCAGGGAAATTTGGTTAGGGTATTGGGGAACTTCTCCCTATTCTTTCTGATAGCTCTAGTGATCATTAAAGATCTCACACTTACCATTAACGCAGGTAGATGGGGGCCTCAGTTTAAGATTTCATCCAAAGGATGACACACTCTGGAGTGCAACACCCCCCCCCCCTTGAAGTGCACTGCAGTATCAGCAACCCATCTACATTGTGTGGGACTAGAACCCACAGCCTTCTGCACCAAAGTACACTGCAGTATCAGCAACCCATCTACATTGTGTGGGAGTAGAACCCACAGTCTTCTGCACCAAAGTGCACTGCAGTATCAGCAACCCATCTACATCGTGTGGGAGTAGAACCCACAGCCTTATGCACCAAAAGCAAGTGTGCTATCTGTTGTGCTACTAACACTGATTTGAAGTTCTATAGCACAAACACTTGACAGCCATTTGCTAAACAAAACAGTTGCACATTGAAAACAGACTTAGCATGGGTGTTGGAGGTGTGATAGGGAAGAAAGAGATAATTGGGAACATATTTATTGGTAGTGTAATGACTTGACAGACTTTAAAAATTCCGTGCAGACTATCAGAAATACTGGGTGAGCAAACTAGTATAACCAAGAAAATGATTTTTGAGCTAAGATACTCATACTAGGTGACTTCAACAACCCTTCCATCAAATGGGAAAACTATTGAAGTACTGGGTTCCTATCACACAGTCAAACTTGTACAAGTTCAAACCTCATATGGTCGAGACCATAAGTTTGAACTTGTACAAGTTCAAGCATTTAAACGGAAATCTCCGTAATGGGAGGGTTCCGTTCATTTCAACGTGGTGCAGTCTCGGAGTTGGTATATTTAAGCAGCAGGGGGTGGGAGGGTGCAGGGGAGGTTGCCACCTGCTTACAACAGTTTATTTTGTTTTTACTTCATTTTTTTTTATCACTAGTCGAAGTTTTGTAACTTCGAACGGAATGGATCAAACATTCTGTGTTCGAAGTTATAAAACTTCAACTATGTGATATAGACCTGAAGTACCAATGTACAGACCCAATACTTTCTGGAATTTATCAATTCCAATGCCCTGGACCAGGTTATTCTGACCCCCTCTAGAGGAAGCAAAGTCCTCGACCTGGTTATCACCAACATGGGAGACCTTTGCTCCACACCTATAGTCAATTCCTCCCTGGTTAAATCTGACCACAAACTGATCACCATGGAAATCTCCATCTCAGCTACTTCCCCCGTTTAGGTGACCACCCTGAAAAACTTCTCTAAAGCTGACTTTGGGCTCCTAAAAACAGAGGTGATTAACTTTTTGGCAGCTATGCCAATGGAAAATAGCAGCATGGCTGCAGAATCATACACCAATGCTCTGTACGAGTATGTACACAAATGCATGGACCTTGCCATGCCAAATAGAACTAAGACATTCTCCTCCAAAAAAAGGAAGCCAACCTGGTGGTCCCTAGCCATCAATAAACTCTACAACAGAAGAAGAAACTGTTGCAAAAAAAATGAAGTCACAAGACTGGAAAACCTCCCTTATCAGTCTCAACAAAAAGCTGAGATCCCTTATCAAATTCTCTAAAGCCAGCTATGAAGGTAGAATTATGGCTGACACCAAAAACAACCACAAAGCCTTCTACAGCTAGGCAATACCCAGATTTGCACTGAGTTATTGCACAATGGCATTTCCTGTACTGAGCCAACAGATATAGCAACATACTGGCCAACAAATTCAGTGCCAACTTTACCCCCCAAGGGCCCTATCACAATACCAGAAGAAAGTCTGGTACCCACCATTTCTGCAGCACAGGTAAAAGCTGCATTGTCCAAAGCCAAGAATACAGCAACCATGGGACCTGATAATATCACTGACTGCATCCTACACGAGCTGCAAAATGAACTGGCACCACATCTGTGTGTCCTGTTCAATCACAGCCTTACCCCAGGCTATGTCCCTAATGAATGGCTCACTGTTACAGTCATCCTGCTCCATAAAGGGGGAGCAACTACAGACCCTGGGAACTATCTCTCCATTAGCCTGACGAGTCTGGTATGTAAAGCTATGGAGCACATCATCATGGACCTGCTTAACAAAGATATAGGCAATCTTCAAACTCTTGACCCCACACAGTTCGGCTTTGTCAAGGGGAGATCCTGCCTGCTGAACCCGGTTGACTTCTTCGAGACAGTCACCAAGGCTGTGGATGAGGGTAAGGCAGTGCATACAGCCTACCTCAACCTGGTCAAGGCCTTTGATACCATTCCCCACTCAGGTATCATTAATAATCTCACCAAACTAGGCATCAATCCTTACATCACTAGGTGGGTTGCAAGTTGGTTCACAGATAGGACCCACAGAGTGAAAGTTGCAGACTCCAAGTCAGACTGTCGATCAATCATGACTGGAGTCCCACAGGGCTTGGTCCTGGGCCCTCTCCTGTTTGGCATCTACTTCTCAGAAGTTCAGGCCAACACAGAAGGACTTTGGCTGACCAAGTTTGCTGATGTCTGCAAGCTAGGAGTCATTATTAATTCCCCAAGTGATGCAGGCATCCTACAAAAGGGCCTCTCTGAGGCCAGTGACTGGTATCAGAACCATGGCTTGAAGCTTAACGCCAAAAAATGCGTTATCATCCATTTTGGAAAAAACTCAATTCCCATGAATTATCAGGTTGATGGGAGCCCACTGAACACTGAAGGGGCCATAAGAGATCTGGGCACCTAGGTCGACAGACACCTCACCTTCATCCACCACATTGTAACTGTGGTCAGAAAGTCCTTCTACGTGGCACATCTTATAACCAAAGGTTTCGCATCCAGGAAGAAAGAGGTCATCAGCCCTCTCTACTCATCCCTCATTAGACCAATTATCGAATATAATGTCCCATTTGGCATGTACCTGACCAGACATCTACAACAGCTGGAGAGGCCACAAAAGTACATCACAAAAAGGATCCTAGGCCTTAAACAAATATCCTACATGGGCAGACTCAAGAAACTTCAGCTGTTCTCAGTCTCTTATCATCTACTTAGAGATGAACTTTGCATGTCCAGCTCAGCCCTACTTGAAATACTACACCTAAAGAAATCCAAATTCCCCCCATGCCACATGCTCCAGAGATCACAACCCCATTACCACAATTATCAGAACATGCTGGAGGGACAGGTTCATCTCCCAAAGACTGCTCATACTTTGGAATAAGCTTCCTATTCATGGCCCTCTTCAAAAGAAATCTTGATGAGTAGATGGGTAACAAAGTTCACTACAGGGATCATTCCTGTTGCCCTACTGGGTATGGGCACTGTGAACTAACATCAGGTGGCATGGTGCCTGGGAAATTTTCTTTTTTGGCTAGGCTTGTAAAGGCTCCAGGGCCATTAGCCTAGTACACAGCTATAAACCTATGAACGTGTGTGTGTGTGTGTGTGTGTGTGTGTGTGTGTGTGTGTGTGTGTGTGTGTGTGTGTGATACAAAAGACATCCAATGTTTAAATCCCATTGCTATACTGATGGTCTAATGTTCATGGACAAGTACACATGTTTGAGAAAGGAAGTTGCTATGTGTGTCATATTAAAAGACACATTCACAGACACTGATTGTGGCCTGAAAGAAGAAATTTAAAAAAAAAATAATTGTTTTGTAAAAAAAATGTAATTGTTTAATTAAATATTGTGGCAGATCCCCATCAGGCCCCCCTACAGTCAGCTGGCCCTAGGCAACTGCCTAGGTCACTTAGTTATGGCTCTAGCTCTGTCCTGGGTGATGGAATATTCCTGAAGTTTTCATAACAGAATTGTTTTGCAGCAGTCAGATGAAGTTTTAGAAATAATCAAGCAGTGGGGCGTGGCCAAGATGCCAGTCTGATAGCAGCAGATATCCATAGCTCTGCTTAGATTTTAATATCCTGACAGGAAATATACTTTTTAGAAAAATCTAACTAAAAGTATACTAAAAGATAGATTAACATAGACTCTTTATTATTTTCTAAAAATTATTACATAGTCAAGAGAGTTTTTTTTAGTTATTCCTGTCAAGAACTTTTCTACTGAAGATCTCAACATGAGCAACCTGAAGAACCCACACCAGGAGAGTTCAGTGAAGAAAGAGCTACATCTTATAATAACAAACATCCAAGAACTGTCACTAAAAACATGAGCAACGTGAAGAACCCACACCAGGAGAGTGCAGTGAAGAAAGAACTACATCTTATAATAACAAACATCCAAGAACTGTCACTAAAGCATGAGCAACGTGAAGAACCCACACCAGGAGAGTGCAGTGAAGAAAGAACTACATCTTATAATAACAAACATCCAAGAACTGTCACTAAAAACATGAGCAACTCGAAGAACCCACACCAGGAGAGTGCAGTGAAGAAAGAACTACATCTTATAATAACAAACATCCAAGAACTGTCACTAAAAACATGAGCAACTCAAGAAGCCACACCAGGAGAGTGCAGTGAAGAAAGAACTACATCTTATAATAACAAACATCCAAGAACTGTCACTAAAAACATGAGCAACGTGAAGAACCCACACCAGGAGAGTGCAGTGAAGAAAGAACTACATCTTATAATAACAAACATCCAAGAGCCGTCACTAAAAACATGAGCAACGTGAAGAACCCGCACCAGGAGAGTGCAGTGAAGAAAGAACTACATCTTATAATAACAAACATCCAAGAACTGTCACTAAAAACATGAGCAACGTGAAGAACCCACACCAGGAGAGTGCAGTGAAGAAAGAACTACATCTTATAATAACAAACATCCAAGAACTGTCACTAAAAACATGAGCAACGTGAAGAACCCACACCAGGAGAGTGCAGTGAAGAAAGAACTACATCTTATAATAAACATCCAAGAACTGTCACTAAAAACATGAGCAACTCGAAGAACCCACACCAGGAGAGTGCAGTGAAGAAAGAACTACATCTTATAATAACAAACATCCAAGAACTGTCACTAAAAACATGAGCAACGTGAAGAACCCACACCAGGAGAGTGCAGTGAAGAAAGAACTACATCTTATAATAACAAACATCCAAGAACTGTCACTAAAGCATGAGCAACGTGAAGAACCCACACCAGGAGAGTGCAGTGAAGAAAGAACTACATCTTATAATAACAAACATCCAAGAACTGTCACTAAAAACATGAGCAACTCGAAGAAGCCACACCAGGAGAGTGCAGTGAAGAAAGAACTACATCTTATAATAACAAACATCCAAGAACTGTCACTAAAAACATGAGCAACGTGAAGAACCCACACCAGGAGAGTGCAGTGAAGAAAGAACTACATCTTATAATAACAAACATCCAAGAACTGTCACTAAAAACATGAGCAACGTGAAGAACCCACACCAGGAGAGTGCAGTGAAGAAAGAACTACATCTTATAATAACAAACATCCAAGAACTGTCACTAAAGCATGAGCAACGTGAAGAACCCACACCAGGAGAGTGCAGTGAAGAAAGAACTACATCTTATAATAACAAACATCCAAGAACTGTCACTAAAAACATGAGCAACGTGAAGAACCCACACCAGGAGAGTGCAGTGAAGAAAGAACTACATCTTATAATAACAAACATCCAAGAACTGTCACTAAAAACATGAGCAACGTGACGAACCCACACCAGGAGAGTGCAGTGAAGAAAGAATTACATCTTATAATAACAAACATCCAAGAACTGTCACTAAAAACATGAGCAACGTGAAGAACCCACACCAGGAGAGCGCAGTGAAGAAAGAATTACATCTTATAATAACAAACATCCAAGAACTGTCACTAAAAACATGAGCAACATGAAGAAGAACCACCAGGAGGAGAGTGCAGTGAAGACAGAACTACATCTTATAATAACAAACATCCAAGAACTGTCACTAAAAACATGAGCAACGTGAAGAACCCACACCAGGAGAGTGCAGTGAAGAAAGAACTACATCTTATAATAACAAACATCCAAGAACTGTCACTAAAGCATGAGCAACGTGAAGAACCCACACCAGGAGAGTGCAGTGAAGAAAGAACTACATCTTATAATAACAAACATCCAAGAACTGTCACTAAAAACATGAGCAACGTGAAGAACCCACACCAGGAGAGTGCAGTGAAGAAAGAACTACATCTTATAATAACAAACATCCAAGAACTGTCACTAAAAACATGAGCAACGTGAAGAACCCACACCAGGAGAGTGCAGTGAAGAAAGAACTACATCTTATAATAACAAACATCCAAGAACTGTCACTAAAGCATGAGCAACGTGAAGAACCCACACCAGGAGAGTGCAGTGAAGAAAGAACTACATCTTATAATAACAAACATCCAAGAAATGTCACTAAAACATGAGCAACGTGAAGAACCCACACCAGGAGAGTGCAGTGAAGAAAGAACTACATCTTATAATAACAAACATCCAAGAACTGTCACTAAAAACATGAGCAACGTGAAGAACCCACACCAGGAGAGTGCAGTGAAGAAAGAACTACATCTTACAATAACAAACATCCAAGAACTGTCACTAAAAACATGAGCAACGTGAAGAACCCACACCAGGAGAGTGCAGTGAAGAAAGAACTACATCTTACAATAACAAACATCCAAGAACTGTCACTAAAAACATGAGCAACATGAAGAACCCACACCAGGAGAGTGCAGTGAAGAAAGAACTACATCTTATAACAACAAACATCCAAGAACTGTCACTAAAAACATGAGCAACGTGAAGAACCCACACCAGGAGAGTGCAGTAAAGAAAGAACTACATCTTATAATAACAAACATCCAAGAACTGTCACTAAAAACATGAGCAACATGAAGAACCCACACCAGGAGAGTGCAGTGAAGAAAGAACTACATCTTATAATAACAAACATCCAAGAACTGTCACTAAAAACATGAGCAACTCGAAGAACCCACACCAGGAGAGTGCAGTGAAGAAAGAACTACATCTTATAATAACAAACATCCAAGAGCTGTCACTAAAGCATGAGCAACGTGAAGAACCCACACCAGGAGAGTGCAGTGAAGAAAGAACTACATCTTATAATAACAAACATCCAAGAACTGTCACTAAAGCATGAGCAACGTGAAGAACCCACACCAGGAGAGTTCAGTGAAGAAAGAACTACATCTTATAATAACAAACATCCAAGAACTGTCACTAAAGCATGAGCAACGTGAAGAACCCACACCAGGAGAGTGCAGTGAAGAAAGAACTACATCTTATAATAACAAACATCCAAGAACTGTCACTAAAAACATGAGCAACGTGAAGAACCCACACCAGGAGAGTGCAGTGAAGAAAGAACTACATCTTATAATAACAAGCATCCATGAACTGCCACTAAAAACATGAGCAACGTGAAGAACCCACACCAGGAGAGTGCAGTGAAGAAAGAACTACATCTTATAATAACAAACATCCAAGAACTGTCACTAAAGCATGAGCAACGTGAAGAAGCCACACCAGGAGAGTGCAGTGAAGAAAGAACTACATCTTATAATAACAAACATCCAAGAACTGTCACTAAAAACATGAGCAACGTGAAGAACCCACACCAGGAGAGTGCAGTGAAGAAAGAACTACATCTTATAATAACAAACAACTAAGAAACGTCACTAAAAATGGACAATTTGAAAACAAAATGGATATTATCAAACAAGAATGCAGTAAATAACTGGAACTTCTAAATGGAATAGTAAAAACACAATCTGAACAGATTCTTGCCTTAGAGGAAACAGTAACTGACCTGGATACTAGAGTGACAGAAAAGGAACATCACAATGAATTTCTTCTGAAACAAAACACTAGGCTGATTGAGAAACTGGAAGACCTTGAAAGTAGATCAAGGAGGAATAACATAAGAAGTGCTCAAGCACTGTGGTGGGCTTTTCCCCTTTCAGGAACCCAGATGAAATAGTCCACACTGCTCATCTAACTGCTGAAAGATTTATTACAAATTACTCTTCGTTTATCCAGTCTTTACAAGCTTAAGTTTGGAAATGACTTGTTTTATATCCGACATCTCAGAAATGATCAGTGAAATTCATGCAGCAGTTATGAACTTAGCTTTTCCAAAGTACCTGAACACAGCTTAAAGTGATAACCTCCATATTAACTCTTCAGGTGTAGAAATATCTGTATATAAAACCTTACATTTAATATAGGTTCATAGGTTGGTACAAGGCTATCGGCCCTAGGGCCTATACAAGCCTAGCCATAACAATTCCCTGGCTATTTCTTCCCAAAGTATTTACTTCCCTGGACCCCTGTCTTGCAGGGCGACTGATGTGGTCCTCGGGGTGAATTTCCTATCTCCCATCCAATCATCAAGGTTCCTTTTGAAGAGGGCCAAAGAGGTGCTCTGCTTGACATGTATGGGCAGTCTATTCCAGAGTCTTGGGAATCTTTGGGTCAGGAACCTATCCCTCCAGCATGTTTTGTTCATTGTGATGACAAGGTTTAGATCACTGGAGCATGTCTCTGAGGGATTGGGATTTCTTTTAAGTGTAGCATGTCCAACAGCTTTGGGTTTGATATGGCCTTGTATGTTAAGCAGAGATCGCCTCTGAGTAGATGATATGCGACAGAGTATAGGTGGAGTTTTTTTTTTACGAGTTTTTATAAACAATATTGGCAATTAATTTAAATGCCTGCCCAATATGCATTTTCAAAATGCAGTAAGTATACAATAAGACAAAAGTCTTGGTGTTAACCCTTGGCATGAAGAAACTTAGTGTATACAGTATTAATCTGAACTAACATTTTATGTACACACTGCCAATTCATTTGAATGTCTGTGGAACAAATAATTTACTGTTAAAAATCTAGATATGTTTCTGTATGCATTAAAAATATTTTATCAGTAATTCCTGAAAATTGTCATTCTAATAGCTTCCATATTTATCCAAAACCTAACTTTTTTTTTCAGAAAGCATGATTTCCATACATGGCATTTTGGTAGAAATGTTCTAGCCTGATTAATTATATCTTTTTTACACTGTAATAGTGTACAGTTCGAGATTAACTGCTCTCTAAATATTTCCCACACCTGTGTCTATTCCACATTTTGTGTTAAATATCTTTTTGACGTATTTTCCTTCTGCTGCCTGCCCATGACAGCCCATTCCCAGTCAGTCATTTATTTCCCATCACTGGGGTGAGGGTTGACTGTGAGGGGGCATCATTTAGATAACTATTAGGGAGTTTACTTATTTATTCATTCATTCATTTGTGTTGTTTTTTTTTTTTTTTTTAACCAGAGACCTATCCACCTATCTCCTGTGCACATATAGCTCCGCAAGAGGAGGGGATGTGCAGTGGTCATCCCCTGCTTTTGTGAGGGTTTTACCAGGAAGCCATCCTGCCATTTCATCCTGAGCTTGGGTGGTGGTTTATGTCAGTTTCCACCAGAGAAGTTGCACTACCCATTGTGTTCACTGAATGCCCCCTTCCATCCTTCACCCAGGGAGAAGCAAGCAGGCAATGCCTTTTCATTCTTCTCCCTCCCAGCTTGGTTCCTCCAGTCCCAGAGCTGCTTGTTGAACCCTGGTCACCAGGAACACAGTCAGGGTTCAATGCCTCTGTATGTAAAATACCATTAATCTTCTTCACTCCATACCCTGAGAGGTTAATGTTTCAAATTGCAATAGAAGCTAGTGGTTTGTGATGCAAAGAACTGAAGCCCTAACTGCAATTCAATTGGTTTGTGATGCAAAGAACTGAAGCCCTGACTGCAATTCATTTGGTTTGTGGTGTAAAGAACTGAAGCCCTGACTACAATTCAGTTGGTTTGTGGTGTAAAGAACTAAAGCCCTGACTGCAATTCAGTTGATTTGTGGTGTAAAGAACTGAAGCCCTGACTGCAATTCAATTGGTTTGTGGTGTAAAGAACTGAAGTCCTCACTGCATGTCAGACCTCAGTTTTATTAGTGGCCAGACACTGAAGGAACTGAGAACAGGGGACAGAAGAACAGTAAAGCATAACCTAGGCTCACCACTCTCTGGGGACAGTGTGGGAGTGTGCAGTGGCACACCTAACTCATGATTCCTAGTGATGACTAGGATCATTGACAAGCAAATGGGTGGCCTACATAGTAAGGTGAGGTCACAGAGGTACATGTCACTGTGAAGATAGAGCATGCCTCCTTTCAAAATGACCATTGCACTTCACTCCCTAAGGCATTACTCGGCACACTGAAGGTAGGATAGGGCTCCATTCCCAACAGAGCCTTTTAAAGGATCCAGCTGGGCACTATGATCTCTTACCTTCATGTTCACTTCCCTCCCCAGTAGTTATGCATTCATATCCCATGTAGCTGATAGGCTCTCCCTTTTTGGAAAGATGAGGCCCAGCCAGAAAAGGGGCATATCCAGTGTGTGCCCTAAAATGTGATCAATCCTCAGGTAAGACAGAGTAGCTGAACAAGTTGGGGAATCTGTTAGTCATGGCTGACCCTAGAGATAAGTGAAATAAAAATTCCCACCCCGTAGTAATAATTTTTTTCAAGACTTTTTCTTGTAATTTCTCCACCTGAGACTGCTCATTCCATTTTTTTTTTACTGCTTGTTCCTTCCATGTATGTGTTATATGGAACTTCATCAGATCCTGCTTGAGGAAAACAGTAAGAATTTTAAAATGCAGGTTTTGAACTTTTTCTTATGGTCTCATCAATGCAGCCGTTAGCACTGGAGCATCTCTGTAAGGAAATCACATAACTACTTTTGCAGAAACTATTTGAAATTTTAGAGTGTGTTTTCTACCTGGGAATGTGCTTGATGGAACTGAGAAGTTATCAGAAGTGTGAAGCCACAGATCTTTGAATAGCTTATAGGAATTTTGAATGATGGGACCAGAATTTTTATCTATGTGAGAATGGGAAGTTTATCACAGAATAGCAGTGATAGTGAAATCATAGAAAAGTACAAGTGCAAAGGGAACTCTTTAGACTTGTGAAACAAGGTCAAAAGATTGCAAGTGGGTTAGTGGTGCTCAGCCTTTTATTTCAATAACTTGAAGAGACACCTAGCAGCAACACTGCAGCAGGACATTTGGGAGCCAGCTCTTACCACCAATACACCCACTGTCACATTCTCACAAATTTTTGGAGGGAGTTAAATAACTCCACAATCTGCACAGCTTGCAACCATATTCCATCATTTTTGTCATTTAGACAGTTTATACTGTTGTTCTGTGTGTGTGTGTGTTTGTGTTTGTAAAGGGACATGCATAGAATCAAAATTCCAGTAGCATATATTTACACGAACATATGTATGAGTGTGTGCATGTCATCATTAGCCCCCCTTTTTCCATTTTGCACATGGGGTCTTGGTGTTGCAACAGCTATCATTTCAGTCAGTTGAATACCACTCTCCCACCTTCTTCACCAGTCATGCCTAACTGTGACATGTCTTTTCTTACACAATCCTTTCATTCTTTGCTGGATGCTCTTGTTTCTTCTTGTGTTTTTCACATCTCTCCCAAATTTTCTTCACTAAATCATCTACTTCCTTGCACATGTGCCTGAACCACCATAACCTCTTCTGTGTGATTTACTCTACAACTGGGACTACTTGGGCTTCTGCACTGTCTTCATTTTTTTGTCTGCCCCAGTGTGTATACTACCACCTATCTTGGGCACTTCATCTCCCTCACCCCAGTGTGTATACTACCACATATCTTGGGCACTTCATCTCCCTCACCCCAGTGTGTATACTACCACCTGTCTTGAGCACTTCATCTCCCTCACCCCAGTGTGTATACTACCACCTATCTTGGGCACTTTATCTCCCTCACCCCAGTGTGTATACTACCACCTATCTTGGGCACTTCATCTCCCTCACCCCAGTGTGTATACTACCACCTATCTTGGGCACTTCATCTCCCTCACCCCAGTGTGTATACTACCACCTGTCTTGAGCACTTCATCTCCCTCACCCCAGTGTGTATACTACCACCTATCTTGGGCACTTTATCTCCCTCACCCCAGTGTGTATACTACCACCTATCTTGGGCACTTCATCTCCCTCACCCGTGTGTATAATACCACCTATCTTGGGCACTTCATCTCCATCACCCCAGTGTGTATACTACCACCTATCGTGGGCACTTTATCTCCCTCACCCCAGTGTGTATACTACCACCTATCTTGGGCACTTCATCTCCCTCACCCCAGTGTGTATAATACCACCTATCTTGGGCACTTCATCTCCCTCACCCCAGTGTGTATACTACCACCTATCTTGGGCACTTCATCTCCCTCACCCCAGTGTGTATACTACCACCTATCTTGGGCACTTCATCTCCCTCACCCCAGTGTGTATAATACCACCTATCTTGGGCACTTCATCTCCCTCACCCCAGTGTGTATACTACCACTTATCTTGGGCACTTCATCTCCCTCACCCCAGTGTGTATACTACCACCTATGTTGGGCACTTCATCTCCCTCACCCCAGTGTGTATACTACCACATATCTTGGGCACTTCATCTCCCTCACCTCTAGCTTCCTCAACTGCTCTTTCTTCACTGCCCAGGTTTCTGAACCATACAGTAGTACCGGTCGGACTACAGTTTTGAACACCTTACTTTTTAGCTTCTGTGGCATTCTTCTGTCACACACTACTCCTGACATTCTGTGCCACATGTCTGCAGCCCTCATTATTCTAGTTTTGAACTCTTCATTCAGACTTCCCTTCTCCTCAACCTCCCCTCCCAGATACTTGAAGCTATTATCCTGTTCCAGTATTTTCTCTTCTGTCTCAATTTTCAGCTTCTTCTGTTTTCCCACATTTGCTGCAATGGCAACTGTGTTGTCTGAACTCAGTTTCATCCCATGTGCCTTCAGTTTTGCATTCAATTCCCCTATCATTTGCTGAAGTTCCTGTTCAGAGTCTGCCTGTAATGCCACATTGTCTGCATACAGCAGCTTTGTTGATCTCTCCCCTCCAACCTGTTTACTAATGCAGTCCATCACCAGTATGAACAGCAGTAGGTTCAGAGCTGAACCGTGAGGCACACCCCTCTGTGAGTCCAAACACTGTTTGTACTTGTGTCTTTGGATCCTTGTACATAGCCTGCACTAATTCTACTGATATTTCTGCAACTTCAAAACATCGCCAGACTGCACAAATCAGCTTTCTTGGGACCTTGTCATATGCTTTCTCCACATTTAGGAATACCCAGTTGGGCTCCTTCCTCATCTCTGGCTTCTTCTCAACTATATGCCTCACTGCAAACACTGGTTCTGTTGTACTGCAGCCTGATCTGAATCAGAACTGCTCATTTCCCATCTTATTTTCTACCGTACTGCATATTCATTTATCGATCACCCTGTCCAGCAATTTCATGTAGTATGACAGGAGTTTGATTCCTCTGTACTACACCCACAGATGTACCCTTTGTTCTAATACAAGAGCAGGAGAATGCTTATTCTAATATTCTCCAGTCATCTGACGCCTTGTTCTTTGCTAATTGTGACTGCTCCCTTAGCCTGTTTGTTAGTCAACCAGTATTCCTTCTTAGCCTAATCCATCTTGTCTGTCTCCCACTTTTTCCTGTGCTCCTTTTTTTTTCTTTTGATAACATCCTAAACTTCTGCATTCCACCACCAGCTTTCCTATGTACAGTATTACCATACCTGGCTTGGCCCCACATATCTGTTTTATTGTCTTCATAGATGCTATTTTGAGACACTGATGTTATTCTTCTACTCCCATGTATAGTTATATGAGTATGACTGTGTGTGTGTGTGTATGTATATATATATATATATATATATATATATATATATATATATATATATATATATATATATATATAGTGGTTACATATATTTTATACACGTGCATGGTATACAGGTTGTATTGATGAGACAAATAGCAGATGGATGCTACTTTGAACTGCTGAGTCTGCTAACTGGCCACTAAGTTAGTGCATGGTAAGTGAGTGCCTTTCAAAATCCCTCTGTTTTGTATGGATCATGATTCCAGATGATGGTCAGCATCCTGTTGGCCTGATAAGTAGATTTCTTTTTGGATGGAGATTTTGGTTTTCTCCTTTTGCATTCCATCCTGATATCAGTAATACATTTCTGCCCCTACTGCATCGTTCTCAAGAGGATGTTATGGAAACATATTTGTTGGCAAGTAGATGTCCGCAGAGTAACATTAAGAGTTGGCTGTGACTCGTAACAGACAGAAAGAGAGAGTGACATCAACCCATGATGTCAAGATTCAGTGGATATTACAATACCAGCAGACACTATGAACACAGAAATTCTGGTTGGGTACAGAGATTGGACCATGCCGTTTTTGAACCCCATGGGTCCTACCTGTTCTTGGTCTACCATAGACAGTTTTTACAGAAAGTAAAACTCCATGGTTGTTGCAGCCTTCTCTGGAATGGTGAAATGCAGTGCATCAGAGGTTGCTGGTATCTCTTAGGGCTAGAAACTTTTTTATGTTGAAGGTAAAGTATAGGTTAGTGCCATAGTGGCTGTCTAGGAGTGTTTGTTGCTATTTGGCTAATCAGTATATTTGCGAAATGACTGTGGCACTGACATGAGATTGAAAATGCATTTGATGTTATAAATTATATTAATTGCAATTCATTTACTATCAGTCACATAGTAGAGCGAGACATATCCTGTTCCTCGTTTTGTGCTCATGAGGAATACAGCTAGAGGAATCAGTCTCCAGTTGGGTAAGCCCTTGAAATAGCCAGTGTTGTATGTTGTCACCCTCACCATGTTGTGGTTGCTAACTCTACCTTTTTTCCTGAGCAGAAGGTTTGTTGGCTTTAAATCTTTCATAGTTAGACAGTTTCGGTGATGTAGAGGGATGAAGCCCTGACTGCGACCCAGGAAGACCTGAGTTTGAATAATAACTCAGGCATCTGTTGGAATCAGCACAGGGAAGAGAAGAACAATGTGGCTTAACTGACATGTCAGTCTTCAGTGGGGGGTGTGGGATGCATTTCTGGTGTGCACAGTCTTTTGTTATATTTCCAGGTGGACACTGGAGACCACACAGGAGCAATGGCTTTAAAGATGATTGGGCACTCCTGAGATCTGCATAACCTGCAGAAATGAATGACATACCTTCACTTATGCCAACTGTTACCAAGTACCAACCTTGAGCAGCTTGCTTTGCACAAGCAGTGGGTATAGAGCATACAAGTGTATAACAAAAATCCTAAACCTCGTGAATGATGACCCTGCTCCTATTCCTGATCCACTTGTCCCTGTCCTTCAAAAATGACTGAGCTATAGTGCTCTCACCAAGAGGTAACAAATGGGTCAGTAGGGCAACTTACTAGTTAGTAGGGGAATTGGAGCAAAAGAAGGGCACTAAAAAATCTATATTTGCCAGATGTGTAACTGCTGCACTTCTGCTAATTTCTTGGTTCTTGATGTGATGTGCCCATGTCCACAGAGAGTGCAGAGTAAGGGCTGTTTCACAATGTTGTAGGGTAGCTTTCAGGTAGCCCACAGTTTATGTGGATTTCTACTGCTTCTGGTACTGTGAGGTCTGGTGTGTAGATATGTCCCATTGTCTGAATGAGTTTCTTTACTCCTAGCATCTTCACTTTGCTTGCACAGCCGTTGAATTTCCTGCTGGCCTTGTGGATGAAGCACAAGGGCATCTCCAACTCTACCTTTTTTCCTGAGCAGAAGGTTTGTTGGCTTTAAATCTTTCATAGTTAGACAGTTTCGGTGATGTAGAGGGATGAAGCCCTGACTGTGACCCAGGAAGACCTGAGTTTGAATAATAACTCGGGCATCTTTTGGAATCAGTACAAGGAAGAGAAGAACAATGTGGCTTAACTGGCATGTCTGTCTTCAGTGGGGGGTGCGGGATGCATTTCTGGTGTGCACAGTCTTTTGTTATATTTCCAGGTGGACACTGGAGACCACACAGGAGCAATGGCTTTAAAGACGATTGGGCACTCCTGAGATCTGCATAACCTGCAGAAATGAATGACATACCTTCACTTATGCCAACTGTTACCAAGTACCAACCTTGAGCAGCTTGCTTTGCACAAGCAATGGGTATAGAGCATACAAGTGTATAACAAAAATCCTAAACCTCATGAATGATGACCCTGCTCCTATTCCTGATCCACTTGTCCCTGTCCTTCAAAAATGACTGAGCTATAGTGCTCTCACCAAGAGGTAACAAATGGGTCAGTAGGGCAACTTACTAGTTAGTAGGGGAATCGGAGCAAAAGAAGGGCACTAAAAAATCTATATTTGCCAGATGTGTAACTGCTGCACTTCTGCTCATTTCTTGGTTCTTGATGTGATGTGCCCATGTCCACAGAGAGTGCAGAGTAAGGGCTGTTTCACAATGTTGTAGGGTAGCTTTCAGGTAGCCCACAGTTTATGTGGATTTCTACTGCTTCTGGTACTGCGAGGTCTGGTGTGTAGATATGTCCCATTGTCTGAATGAGTTTCTTTACTCCTAGCATCTTCACTTTGCTTGCACAGCCGTTGAATTTCCTGCTGGCCTTGTGGATGAAGCACAAGGGCGTCTCCAAGGTTTCTTTACATGGGTCTCCATCTGTGTTGTGAGATATGAACAAGTAAGTCCACATTTGTTTTATACTTTATCTGCACCGCACACACACACAGCACCTTGATTCTTGTATACCTGATAGTTGTGTTCCCTCTGGCTACAGTGGTTTGCTTGTTTGCTGTACTGACGTGAGGAATTGCTTATGTAATTTTTTATTTTATGTGTGGCCGCTTCATCTGTGCTGGGCACACTAAATATTACTGAAGCCATTCACATCCATAATGGGGGGCCCACAGAGGGTGGAGCCACCACCCCATCCTGAGAGAGAGAGAGAGAGAGAGAGAGAGAGGGTGAGAGAAAGAGAGAGAGAGAGAGAGAGAGATGGAGACAAGAATGACTCATAAGTGCTTTAAAATCATATTTCCTGACACAAATAAACATTTGTTTAATTTTGAAACTGATACTAATACCATCTCTGCACTGCCCTCATACTATTGACTACATTCTTAGAGAATGCGCTGATGACAGTTGACATTAATGATTCTTAAGTTATGTATATACATAACTTAAGTATTTAAATAACTGCTTTAGTACATTATGGATTACTTTAACACCCAAAGTGGCAATATTAATATAAATACATATGAATGTTTTATTGATGTGTGTGTATGTATGTATATATATATATATATATATATGTGTGTGTGTGTGTGTGTGTGTGTGTGTATAAATCATAAATTTTCAGTGTACCGCCTTGTTGGAATATATGGTCAGTCACCTCAAGCCTTTTTATGTCATTCATCAGTTTAGAGTAGGGAAGAGTCATTGCAGGAATTAATTCATATTTGTATAATACTTTTATATGATTTCTGCACAGAGGGTGGAGCCACCATCCCATCCTGAGAGAAAGAGAGAGAGAGAGAGAGAGATGGAGACAAGAATGACTCATAAGTGCTTTAAAAAACATATTTCCTGACACAAATAAACATTTGTTTAATTTTGAAACTGATACTAATACCATCTCTGCACAGCCCTCGTACTACTGACTACATTCTTAGAGAATGCGCTGATGACAGTTGACATTAATGATTCTTAAGTTATGTATATAAATAACTTATGTATGTAAATAACTGCTTTAGTACATTATGAATTACTTTAACACCCAAAGTGGCAATATTAATACATATGAATGTTTTATTGGTGTATGTGTGTGTGCGCGCTTACAAGTATTCTGCATCAATCTTTATTTATTTATCATTTGTTTACCAGAAAAGTCTGACTGGGTCAGCAACCCATTTTCAGCAAAGGCCTGGGGAGAAAAGCTCCGGATGATGCATGAAAGTTAAGACATTATACAAGAACAAGACAATAGCAAGTGTTAAAGGAGGCATTAAGTGACTAAAGAATACTAAAAAGTACAGAGAGGTAAATACAATAATAAAATGCGTACTAGTACAATAATAAAATGCACAATAGTAGATAAAAATAATGTGGTAGACAGCCACTTTTTTTTTGATAATGAGTGAGGGTCAGGCAAAGAGTCAGAAAATTAGAATAACACATATGCTTAGAAGAATAGTAGAGTAGGATGGGAAATACTTAAGGTTGTAGAATTACATAAAGTTTTTTAGTTTTATATGGTAATGGTTAGTGGTTGAAAATTCATGGTACAGAGCTCTTCAGCAGTAAAAAGGAAAGACCTTAGAGAGTGATTGGAGTTCACCTGTTGGGGAAAGAGCAGGGGGCAAGTTTGGTTACAAAGAACATGTGTTTTTAGAGAGTGTTTGAAGTTGTTAAAGCACTCAGTGGTAGTAATGTCTGTTGGCAGAGAGTTCCAAAGCTTGGCGGTAGCATGAGAGTATAGGCACTGTCCAGCTCTTTTGTTTAGAATATAGACTGCTAGGAGTTTTTTGTTTTCAGAGCGGAGGCTGTGGTAGGGGTGTAGGGTTTTAAGACAGATATGAGGGCTGGACAATTTTCAGGTGTATATATTATGTGCAGAAGACAGCTGAACTGGGTTTAGGTGGTGAGTCAAATCAAGCCATTTTAGTTCTTTCAGAGCTAGGCAGTGATGGGAATGGTAAGAGTAGCCTGTGGCAAATTTGACAATTTTATGGTAGCAGGATTGGAGCTTGTTTTAAAGAGAAGATAGTAGATTGGTGTATAAGGGGGCTGCATATAAGAGAGAGGGAAGCAAATAGGTGTTGCTGAGGGTTTTTCTGGCGGAGTTTTTTTGTATATAGAGAGTTCCTAGTTTGATGTGAGTTTTTTTAATGCTGTTGCACATGTGTTGTTTGAAAGTTAATTTGTTGTCTATGGTAACTCCTAGTAGCCTAGCTGTGGGAACTGTTTCTATTTCTGAGTTGTCTTTAGAGAATATTTTAAAGTCAGATGAGATCAATTTTGCAGAGAAGAGCAGGAGTTTTTTTTTTTTTTTAGGATTTAGGAGAAGCTGGACTTCTCTCAGCCATGTCTCTATTGAGGTGAAGGTGGTTTGGGTGAGTTGCTGGAGATGTATGTTATTAGAGGAGGACATTATGGTAGTGTCATCTGCATATTGGATAATGGAGCTACGAGGTGATGAGGTGTGAAGGTTGTTGGTGAAAATATTAAAAAGTAAGGGTTCAAGAATGGACCCCTGTGGTACCCCAGTTGTATTGTTTTGATATTGGGATCATTTTTTTTTTTGACATTTAACATATTGTTGGCGGTTGGAGAGGTAGCTTGCAAACCATTGGAAGGATGGTGGGGTGCAGCCTACAATGGATAGCTGATTAAGAATTTGTTGTGGGACACTGTGTCAAATGCCTTTGATAAGTCTAAAAGTAAGACAGAGGAGAGATTGCCAGAGTCAATGGATTTAGTAACAGTGTCCATGAAGGAGATTAAGGTGCTGTGTGATGGACAAAAACATGTTGGGTAGGGGTAATTAGTTTGATTTGGGTGAGATGTTGAAGTAATTGCCTATGTATGCATTTTTCAAGGAGTTTGGAAAGAGAAGAGAAGATAGAAATTGGTTGGTAATTGGATAGTTCATTGGAGTTGCCCCCTTTATGTAATGGGATGATGATAGATTTTTTCCACAGGTTAGGGACATTGGACTCTGCTATGGAGTGATTTATAAAAATGCTGACAGGATATGCTATGGCTTTTGCAGCAAGTTTTAAATATTCAGGAGGAGGTTATCAGAGGAGAGGGAGCATGGTTTTAATTTTTGAAGTAATTTTTGAATGAAAGAGGTAGGGACAAATTTAAGAGTACATGGGATAGAAGTAGTAGTACTGGCTTGTTGAGAAGGTGAAAGGTTCTTTTTGTTTGTGCAGGAATTATGCTTTAAGGGTGGAGGGGGATCAGAGATGGGACTTGAGGTAGTTGGGGTAGTAGGATTTTTTAACAGTTTGCTTATGCTGTCTATAAAATGAGAGTTAAAGAGGTTGGCTATTTCTGAGGGAGTTTTGTCAGGATGTGGTGATGGAGTTTGCTTAGAGCTTGGGGTAAGTAGGTTTGAGATGTGTTTCCAAAATTGTTTTGGATTGTTTTTTTGCAGATTTCCAATTGATTAGAAAAGTATTTTTTGTCTAAGTTCACTAGCTTTTTTGCTTTGTTTTGTAGTTCTTTATATTTGATTAGGTTAGCATCAGATGTCTTATTGTTGCGCTATTCCTTCCAGGCTTTGTCTCTGTCTTGTAAATGTTGTTTAGTATTTTTTGTTAGCCAGGGAGCATGATTAGTTTTTATTCTTTTGGTGTGGAGAGGGGGCTAGGCTGTCAAGAGTATTTAGAAATACATTGTTAAAGTATTCAAGGGCACCTTCAAGTGGTAGTGTTTTAATTTACATAGCAATTACTTACAACATATTTACAGATGAAGAACATAGAACATCAGTAGACAACTAGAATCTTTATCTGTGAAGTGCATACCAGACATTAACAAATGTTACAAGAAGAAGTTCCTGCTGTATAATAAGTACTGGCTTATGAGCATCTGAGCTTGCTATAATCAAGGTAGTTAGTGGAGTGGAAAGAAAGGTAGTGGTTGGATGGGGAGGGTGATATTAGAGTGGGAGTTGCAAGGGCATAGCCAGCATGTTTTTAGGTGCGCTTTTAGTAAAGTTTTGAAGTAGGTGCATGATGGTACAGAGGTAATTGTGGTTGGGAGGGAGTTCCATAATTTGGCTATGGTGGAAGAGAATAGTGCTTCACCAGCAGAGTTATTGGCTTTAGTGATCTGCAAGTCATTTTTGTTGCTGGATCTTAGTGGTCTGGTGGTGCGATAGGGTTGGAGTAGATTCTGGAGGGATGGGACATTTAGTGGATGATTTACTAGTTTGTAGGCGAGTGAGAGTTGATACCATTGAAGGAGGTGAGGGAGTTCAAGCCAGCCCAGTGCAGCAAGTGAGAGACAGTGGTGACTACGGTAGGATGCCCCTGTGGAGAATTTGGCTATTTTGTTGTAGCAGGTCTCTAGCTTGTTTAGATCGCATTGCCTTAGGTTGGTATATATTGGACAGGCATAAAGTAGGGTGGAGATAAGGTGGGAATTTGCTATTGAAATCTTTGCTGCTTTGGTGAGAAGTTGCTTATTTCTGTATAGTGCTCCTAGTTTTTTGTGGACTTTTTTTATGGTCAAGGATATGTGAATGTAAAATTTTAGTTTATTGTCTATTTCCACTCCCGGTGTGTTCAGTTGGGTATATAGTGGTGTTGTCTTTTGCTGTGATGTTAAAGTGAGAGTTGTTTTGAGTATGTTTGGTGGGTTGGAAGATGAGTAGTTTAGTTTTGTTTGGGTTGAGTATTAATTTTTTATAAATGGAACATTTAATTGTAAAACAGAGGGAGTTGTATATGGCATGAAATGTCTGTGTAATAAATTCTATGTGGGAGAAACAAAGAGAACATTTGCCTGTAGAGCATGTTAGAGATATAAAAAATAATAAACAAACTAGTTCCATAGCACTGCATTTTAATAAATATCATAATGGTAATCCTGAGGGACTGTTAGTAACAGTGTTAGTGTAAAAGGAAGTGAACATTTGAATGAGCAACAAATTAAATATGCATTAAGGAAAAAAGAAACTTGTTTAATTTTGAAATTTAACACACTGAACCCTATAGGGCTAAATTATGATTGTTCATGGAAAAGTTTATTGTAATTAATTTTGTGTTTAATAATGTATGGTTAGTATTGAATGTTTTGATACATATAGTACTGTTTCTTTATTTATTAATTAAGTGATTGAGTGGGTGTGTTTTATTTTAGTATAAAAGTGAGTTTGTATGAATTAAAAATTTCTTACTCTGTTAAAGGCAAGTCTGCCGAGGCGCTAGAGAATTTACTTGTGTTTCATGTTTCACAAAGTGAGAAGTGATTTTGCATTTTATATTTGAAAAAGTATTTTAAAATAAATCCTTGCATCATACGAACTTGGATCTATTTTTGTGATGAAGAATATTGAGTATGTTTGGTGGGTTGGAAGATGAGTAGTTTAGTTTTGTGTGGGTTGATTATTAATTGGGCATCGGATAACCAAGTTTCAACAGAAGAAAAGGCTTCCTGTGTGACTTTTCACAGTTTGGGTAGGGACTGGGCTGAGCAGATGATGGTTGAGTCATTTGCGTATTGTATGAATGTGCCATGTTTGGTGGCAGAGACTAGATTATAGGTGAAAACAGAGAAGAGTAGGGGTCCAAGGATGGATCATTGGGGAACCCCTATGGAGACAGGTAGTTGGGGAGATATGTCATTCTGCCATACAATGAATTGTTGGCAGTCAGACAGGTAACTCTGAAACCAGTTGGTGACTGATTGTGAGAAGGATAGGTTATTGAGGACAGAGATAAGTTGTTTGTGTGGGACCATGTCAAATGCTTTAGACAGGTCTAGGAAAGTAGTAGAGGAGAGATAGCCATTGTTTTTATGCTGAAGGATAGTGTTAGTAAAGGAGAGTAAGGCAGTGGTGGTTCTATGGTTTGGTCGGAAACCATGCTGAGTATTGGAAAGGAGGTTGTTAGTAAGGAGGTAGTCTGAGACCTGAGAGTGTATGCATTTCTCTAGTATTTTGGAGAGTGGAGAGAGAATAGCTATGGGGCGGGAATTGGTTAGTTCTGTGGAGGGTCCGCCTTTGTGGAGGGGAATTATATGTGATACTTTCCACAGTGTGGGAACGTAACTTTCTGACAGAGATCGGTTAATCAAGATGGATACTGGGTAGGCCAGAGCATCAGCTGTGATTTGTAGGTATTCACTTGGGTGGTTGTGTTTTAGGATGCCATTAAACCTTTGTTGGTCAAAGTTCTTGATATTGCTGGTGGTTTTGTATGTCTGGGTTCTTGTAATTTGTGGTATGGATCTATATCTATCTGTCTATATATATGGGTCTATGTTGAATTAGCGAACACTTAGAAAAGCGAATGCTAATTCATCGACCATTTTTAAGCGAAAGCTTAAAATCTCAAACACCCGGAACAGCGATTTTTTTCCCAGGGAAAAAAATCGCTAGTCCAGAAAAAAAAAAAAAAAACTTAAAACATTATATAATGTGGGGGGGAGCACCCCCCTACTTAAATATACCAACTCCGAGATCACACCACAGTGGAGGAAATGGTGAACTCCCGAAACTGGCCCAGCGATTTTTTTGCCCTGTGAAAAAAATCGCTGTTCTGGGTGTTCGTGATTGTAAGCTTTTGCTTAAAAGGGGTCGATGAATTAGTGTTCGCTTTTCTAAGCGTTCGCTAATTCAATATAGACCATACATATATATATATATATATATATATATATATATATATATATATAGGTAAGTGGTCATTAAGAGTATTGGGTAAAGTGTAGAGATTAGAGTATTTGTCAAGATTAGAAACTAGTATCCAGTCAAGAGTTGTACCTAGGGTATTGCTGTTATGTATATGGGTGGCATTGGTAACAAGTTGGGTATAAGCACAGAAGTTTATGCTATTAGTATGGGAGTCAATTATCAGGTCTTGCTAGTTAATATTGATATCTCCCGTAATTGTTTCAGTACTGATGTTTTCTGATATCCAAGAGAGGATATCTTCTAAAGTTTAGATGTTTGCCCAGGGGGTATATAAAGTTCAACAGTGCATATTTGTTTTGTTAATTTGTAGAGTTCTGATTAAAATTTTGGCATTGTTAAAAGTTGGTATTTCTTTGGAGAGAGATGAGATTGTGATGATGTTAGGGAAGATTAAGGCTACCCTGCCACCTTATTTTGTTGGGTCTGTCTTTTCTAAGTATATTATAGCCTGGGGGTGTTATTTCAGTATAAAAAATATGGGGTTTTAGCCAAGTTTTGGTGATTACTAGAATAGCTGTTATGTGTTGATATAACCAAGTATGAAATTATGTGGTTTTGTTACAGATACTTTGTGTGTTTAGGTTGCTAGAAGAATATGTTTAGGGTTTAGGCTTTTAGCAGAGGAACCTGTAGTTGGGGGCCCTGGATTGGGGTGGATGTCCCCACACAGAGGTATAATGGGTTGCTTAGAGCGGTAATGCTTGAGGTATTGGATATGTTTATTTTTGCTGACTATTATGAAGAAATTAAGTTTACTAGTGATGTTGTTAGTAAGGAGTTTGGGCTTTGAGATATGTATAAAGTGATATTGAATTAGGCTGGCTGATATGTCACTAATGCTATATGTGGAGTTTTCCTGATATAGAGCAAGAGTAGAGTGTGTAAATGATGATGGGGTTGGGGATGGTTCAGAGAGGTGATATGGATAAGGAGACTGATATATACTGTTAGAAGCAGGGTAGAGAGAAGGGAGAACATTTTTAGTGTCATGGTTTAATGAAGTGGTTAGTAGGCAGGGGAAGTGGAATGGGCAGAAGGGAGCAGATTGTGAGGTTTCTGAAGTGGAAAGAGTATAGTAATGGCGGGTTTGGGTGTTAATAGGACATATGGAGGTGGGTATATTCTAATTGGATAATGAGCTTTAGGGGTGGATTAATGGTAGGTATAAATCTAGGAAAAGTGGAGGTGGGTGGGAATAGGGGTATGGTAGGGGAGCGGACTGAGCACAAGCGTAGAGAGGGCGAATGGAGCTGGTTGACCACTCTTGTGGTTTGATTTCAAACTCTTCCAGAACCAATCAAAAAGAGCTGGGAGAGATTATGAAAGTCAGTTTGTAAGGGCAAAATGGTTTAGCAAGCATTGTAAGTAAAAGGCACAAGAGCACTGAAAAGTAAGATATTTAACAGACTAAGATTAAAAACAATAGCCTGATTGGATAAATAAATAAATAATAAAATAATCTTCAATTTCCAGTCCGTGAGGGTTTGCCAACTGTAGTGAATAAGGAGAGGTTATTTGGCCGGGAGGGGTTTGGGGAGATCCGAGGGAGTAGATCCACTCTCAGTTTGCTCACCACCAGAATTATTATCATAAAAACTAGCAACCACTGGTATGAAGTAATAAACAATGCAGTAACAGTACAGGTTATGAGGGCACCATACATACAATTAGTTTTGGTGAAGAATGAAGGGAGTAAGTGTAGACAGTCTTGAAATGATGTGTGCTCCCTAATTTGGGGTCCAGAGCTTAGTTGGAGTTCAGGGTGGGCAGCAGTAAGAGAAAGGCTTGAATTAGTTTTGGTGAAGAATAAAGGCAGCAAGTGTAGAAAGTCTTGAAAGGATGTCCGCTCTCCAATTTGGGGTTCAGAGCTTAGTTGGAGTAGAGGCCGGACAGCAGTAAGAGAGAGGCTTGAATTAGTTTTGGTGACCGTCTTGAAATGATGTCTGCTTTCTGATTTGGGGTACAGAGCTTAGATGGAGTTGAGGGCAGGCAGCAGTAAGAGAGAGGCTTGATGGTGAGCACACCAAGCGTTGGCAGGTAAGGACTGTAGCAGCTAGAAGATGCACTTTAGTAAGATCTTGCTAGCTTCCACTGCATAGGTCTTTTTTATATTCATTTTCCTTCTCAGCTTTGAAGATAGAAGAAAAACATAAAGGAAATTAAAGTTGTTTACCACTGTCATATGTGAGTGCATCATTAAGACATTTTTTTATTTATAACTTATATGGTAATACTTAATGTACTGATTCCACTTCATGCATGCCTCATATATAAGAAAGCACTGCACTGTGTTTTCCAGAGTGGGAACAGAATTTGCTTGAAAGTTTCAAGGTTACAGCAGAGTTGAAAATTGGTCAGTCCTTGACAGTCTTTTATTTTCCTTCCTGAGTAAATAATGTTAACTTCAACAGATTGTTACAGCCTGTACTCAGCCTTCCCCATTTGATACATTCAGAGGTACCACAGTGGCTTGTGATGGGTTAGGGTAGATTTGCTATTGTTGTATTAATCTAAATGCACAATTCACAGGTATTCAATTTCAGGAAGGAAGGGCAAGTTCCTGTAAGCTCTGCTAAGTTTATCAATAATTTCAACTGACCAGTCTAATTTGCAATTAAATATTTACATTAATGTTTGTCTGTGTTTATGTGAATATTTCCTTTAACTTTATGGCTTGTTAATTATGGCTAATTCTGTAATTCACTCACCATAGCCTAAGGCATTACAGTATGCAATAAAGGTTCATATGAATGAAAGAGGGCCTATGTAAGCCTAGCCAACAATGTTCCATGGCTTACACCACCCAAGAAAGTTATTTTCCTGTGCCACTGTTGAGCAGATACACAGAAGTGATCCCCAGGGTGTATTTCCTATTTCCCATCCACTCATCAAGATTTTTCTTGAAGAGTGCTAATGAAGAACTTTGCTTGACATAGATGGGTAGCCTGTTCCAGAGTATGGGAAGTCTCTGGGACAGGAATCTATCCCTCCAGCATGTCCTGTTTATTGTGGTAACAAGGTTTAGGTCCCTAGAGTGTGTAGCTCTGAGGGATTGTGATTTCTTTAGGTGTAGCATGTCCAACAGCTCTGGGTTTCACATGGCTTTGTATGTTAGGCAGAGATCACCTCGGAGTAGGCGATATGCTACGGAGTAAAGCTGGAGTTTTTTGAGACGGTCAGTGTAGGGCATCTGTTTGAGGCCAGTAATCCTCTTTGTGAGGTACTTCTGTGGTCTTTCCAGCTGCTGCAGATGTCTTGTGAGGTACATTCCAAAAGGGGCATTGTACTCTATAATGGGTCTAATGAGTGTCAAGTAGAGGGGAACAGTGACCTCTTTTTTCCTGGATAAGAACCGTTTTATGATGAGGTGTGCCACGTAGAAGGACTTCCTGACTACTGTGGCGATGTAACTATCAAAGACAGACTACTGTCCACCTGGGTCCCAAGGTCTCTTATCACACATTCGGTGTTAAGTAGACTGCTGTCTATGTAGTAGTTCATGGGTACAGAGTTTTTACCAAAGGGGGTGACAATGCACTTTTTGGCATTGAGCTTGAGGCCATGGCTCTGACACCAGGCATCTGTCTCAGCGAGGCTCTTCTGTAGGATTTCCACATCATTTGGGGACTCGACTATGGCTCCTAGTTTGCAGTCATCTGCGAACTTCGTTAGCCAGAGGCCTTCTGTGTTAGCCTGTACTTCAGAGAAGTAGATACCAAACAAGAGATGTCCCAGGACTGAACCATGTGGAATCATAAGTCTACAATATGCAGATCATACAACTACTGCTCAACCCCCCCCCCAACACACACACACTTACACACACTTTGGGTGTACTGTTGGGCAATTGTCATCCATTTTATAAGTACAGGAAACTCCTGAAAAATCACCTAAAATATTATCATTTCATCTGTCACAGGTCTCATTAATGATATACTCACACATTTCTTTATAGTGTCAGCACCAAAAACAACCACTTCCTTTGTTTCAGTACAGCAGGCTGATGTTGACAGCTTGAGGAGAGTGTTATACAGTCACAAAGTTTCCTGGCAGGCCACCCCTATCCTATAGCAGGTGGATAACTCCATATGCAGTGAAACAAGAAGTCTTTCAGCATAACACTGTAGAGGAACATACATTTCTTCATCTGCTGGGACTTTTTGGCAGTAATGTATCTTTACTACCTAGGCTTAACAGATTTGTACAGCTGACTACCAATTCCAATTGGTTGCAGAGTCATTATGACTTATTGGATTTTGTTGTTTTTAGACCCTTTACAGCAGTCTTTAGTTTACAGATTTTCCCACCCGTCTCATATTGGGTTGTACATTCCTCTAGCAATTTCCATAACACATCAGGACTAAGGATGCTGGGGGCAGAGCCTAGATGGCTAACTGAGAGCAGTGAATTTTGAGAGCTCCATAAACTAGTAAGATAATATAGGAAAATTTTATTATTTTCAAGTTTAAAACATCAGAAATCTATAGATAAACCACTAAACTATATAAATATCAATTTTGGTGGAGATATACAAAACATTTCCTGTCAAGTAACTTGGAGATATATTGAGTCACTAAATATGAATAATTCAAGGAATTCTCATCCAGATGCTGCTTTGAAAAAAGAACTGCAGTTGATGACATCTACCTTACAGGAACTATCTTTGAAGGTGGATGGCTTTAAAAATGACTTAGAAAACCTCAAATTAAATTCTCAGAAACAGACTGATACTCTTATAGGTTCATAGGTTCATACTAGGCTATCTGCCCAAGGGCATTTATAAGCCTAGCCCATAGTTATGTGGCTTTCGCCACCCCTTTAGTTTGAATAAAAACTATGCCTATCATTTTTCTGTGCCTCTGTCAAGCAGTGACACTGAAGTAATCCCTGGGGTATATCTGCGATCTCCCATCCATTGGTCAAGATTCCTCTTGAACAAGGCCAGCGAGGTGCTCTGCCTCACATGTACCGGGATTTTGTTCCACAGCATAGGGAGTCTCTGGGTGATGAATCTGTCCCTCCAGCACGTTATATTTATAACCGTGTCAAGGTTTAAGTCTCCGCCCTTGTGGTTCTGAGGGATCTAGATTTTTTGAGGTGAAGCATATTCATCAAATCTGGGTTTGACATGGCCTTATATGTCAGGCACAGGTCACCTCTGAGCAAGCGGTATGAGACTGAATAGAGCTGGAGTTCTTTCAGTCGGGCAGCATAAGACATATTTTTGAGACCCTTTATCCTTTTGGTGAGGAACTTTTGGGGCCTTTCAAGCTGCATCAGGTGTTTGGTCAGATACATTCCGAACGGGGCATTGTACTCAATCATAGGTCTAATGAGTGATGAGTACAGGGGGACGATGACCTCCCTTGATCTAGATGTGAATCCCTTCATGATCAGGTGGGCGATATAGAAGGTTTTCCTAACTACTTTAGCAACATGAGTGTCAAACGAAGGCTACTGTCAACTTGGGTCCCCAGATCCCTGATGACTTTTCTGTGCTCAGTGGATTGCCACCTATATGGTAGCTAGGGGTAACCTTGTTTTTCCCGAAGGGTATGACTATGCATTTTTTGGCGTTTAACTTCAGGCCATGGCTCTGGCACCAGTTATCCGTTTCTGTGAGGCCCTTCTGGAGGATATCTGTGTCAGATGTGTTTTCGACTATGGTGCCCAGTTTGCAGTCATCTGCAAACTTTGTCAGCCATAACCCTTCTGTGTTTGCTTGTACTTCAGAAAAGTAGATGCCGAACAAGAGTGGACCCAGGACTGAGCCCTGTGGGACACCACTTGTGACAGGCTTTGAGTCTGACATGGCTCCAGCAACTCTGACCCTGTGGGTTCTGTCGCTTAGCCAGTTTGCAACCCATCTTGTGATGTATGGGTTTACATTCAAGCTGATGAGTTTTTCGATGATACCTGAGTGGGGTATTGTGTCGAAGGCCTTTGCCAGGTCGAGGTAGGCTGTATGGACTGCCTTTCCCTCATCAATGGCCTTGGTGACTGTCTCGAAAAAGTCAACCAAGTTTAAGAGGCAGGATCTGCCTTTGACAAAGCCAAACTGGGTTGGATCCAAAGTCTGCAAGTTCCCTATGTCTTTATTTATGAGTTCCATTATGATCCTCTCCATGGCTTTGCAGATAAGGCTTGTCAAGCTAATGGGCCGGTAATTTCCAGGGTCTGTGGAGGCACCGCCCTTATGAAGTGGGACCACAGTCGCCGTCCGCCACTCCTTGGGTACGTATCCTGAGGTGAGGCTAAGATTAAACAGCTGTCCTAACTGTGGGTTTAATTCCTCGTTGAGTTCATGAAGCACACAGCCGGGGACACCATCCGGTCCCATGGATGCTGTGTTTTTGCCTTAGTGAGGGCAGTTCTCACCTGGGCGTTGGAGATGTTTGGGGCTACAATCCTCTGGAATAGATATCTCTCCTTTTGGGGAGGGGAGAAGTTTGCACTGAACCTGTCAGCCAGTATGTTAGCAATGTGTGTAGGTTCAGTAATTTTCACATCATTTTGAACTAATTCTGAGCATATCTGGGAGTTTCCTCCTAGGTTTCTAACATAGCTAAAGAAGGCCTTATGATTGTCTTTAGAGTCCTTGGCGATTTTTCTCTCAAAATTTGCCTTGGATGATTTTATGAGAGCTCTTAGTTTTTACTTATAATGATCAAAGGTGTCTTACCTTTCAAGGATTTTGCTCTATCTTGTAGTAGCTTCCTCCTTTTGTTGTAGAGCTTGTTTATGGCTGGGGTCCACCAGACTGGACGCTTGCCTTTGGTACAGAGAGTCTTAGTTTTGTTTGGGATTGCCTGATCCATGCAGTCCTGTAGGTGCTGGTAGAAGGCATTTGTAAGTGATTCAGCGGTTTGAGTAATGTTTACCACTGGCTCAGGGGCCTTAAAGGAGACCACACTAGTTTTTAGAAGTGTGAAATCGGCTTTTGAGAAGTTTTTCACTGTGGTCTTTTTTGTTTCAGGTGGGGGGCGGATGAGGACCTCCAGCGAGATTAGTTTATGATCTGATCTCACCAGTGAGGGTATACTTCGGTGTTGAACATTTTGATCCCATGTTCGTGATGATGAGATCAAGTATGTTTTCACCTCTTGTGGGGATGGTGACTAGTTGTTCCATGGCATTTGAGTTTATAAACTCCAGGAATCTTTGGGTTAGAGTGTTCGGGCTTGAGTAGTGTTCCCAGTCTATATTAGGGTAATTGAAGTCACCTAGTATGATGGTGTTTGGAGATACATTTATCCCCTCCAATGTTTTCAGGAAGGCCATGTGAGGTTCCTGAGTTTGAGAGGGTGGCCTGTAACATGCTACAAATTGCAGAGCAGTCTTGCCTATGGTTAATTGCACCTGGATGGTCTCCGATGCATCGTCGTTGCCACCAACCTTGAGGTGTGGGTGTCCTTTATGAATATGGACACCCCTCCTTTCTTGGTGTTGTCCGGATTTTGGGGCGGTACGCATGATATGAGGTGAAACCTGTTAGTGCTGGGGTGCTCTCAGGAGCCTTGAACCAGGTTTCTGTCACAGCACAGACATCGATGTTCTCCATATTGAGAAGGGCCTCGAGTGCGTGCATCTTGAGATTGAGACTTCTGGCATTGAGCAGCATTACCCTTAGTTTTTTTCCTTTTTGGTGTTCTAGGGTGGTAGGTTTAGAATTTGAGCCTTGCCTAAAAAAGGCACTATGGGGGTGGCAAGAGCCTTTGCCAATATCCGGAAGCCCAGGGTGACAGGTGCAAGCCGTCCCTTGCGAAGCAGCGTGGCTTGTCCAGCATGTCATCCCAGGCAGACAGACATTGGATCCCCTTTGAATGACACCAGAATTTAAGCCAATTATTAAAGCTGATCATCTTATCACTGTATTGTGGCATCATTCTAGGTGAAGGTTGGATACTGCTCAAGGTCAGGGTCATACCTGTCTGGGCTACATAATCAGAGAGCTCCTCGATGTCCCTTTTCATGTAGTCCAAGGAGGTCCGCCTCAGGTCGTTGACACCAGCGTGGACAATGACTGAGTTGTACTTGTACCTGCTGTTGAGAGACCTGAGTGCTTGCGTTATGTGGCGGATTCTAGCGCCCGACAGGCAGCTTACTGTGACCTTCTCCTTACTCAGTCTGGTGAGCGGGACGTCAGTGTGTCTGACTATGGAATCACCAATGACAAGTGTGTCTGGCATTTTGTTTGGCCTTAAGGGCTGTGACTGTTTGACACTCTGACTGTGTGGTCTATGTGTTGCATGTGTTGGGTCATGAGGTGGTAGTTGTTTGGGTGTCTGCTTTGGTGGCCTCTGCTGTTTTGGTAAATTTTGATCAGAGCCTCCGAGTATGTCTTTGTGTGAGTATGTGTATGATTTGAAGTTGTGATGGTACCATGTGTGACTGGGTATGTATTGTGTGTGGTTACCTTCTCCTCCTGTCTGGTCTTGCCAGTCCTATGTTGAGAGAGCTCAGCCTCCAGTTTGGCTGTATAGTTGCATCTCTCGCATGTATTTGTGTTTTGTGGGAGAAGGAGAGGATTGATAGTGTACATGAGGCAATTGTAACATTGCCTCAATATTCCCAGGTTCACCAGTTGAGCTGGAGAGGACACTAGCAACTGATCCCTCGACATACTAGAAGTAGTAAATAAAGAACTTTCAAAGGACTCCGGGGGAAGTGGGTTTTAGGCTGGTGGGGTACTATCTATAATAAGAGTGCTTTATCAAGGTGCAAGTACTGTAGGAGTAAGTGCTAGGCTTTACAGATAGAGAATAGTCTACTTGGGAATCAAGTAGAGATGAACTTTTCAGTTATAGGATATGCTGGTAAGATCAGCAGTACAGTTTAGCGTGTTTTATAGCAGGGGGCTGAAGGGAGCTAGGAATTGGCCCAAAACGACCAATGGACTACTAGTTTCTGGCTGAAACTTCACCAAATCGGACAAAAAGGCCGCTCAGTGCTTCCCACTCCCACCGGTAAGCAAAAAAACCTCCCTCCCTCCCAACAAGGCAATGGATCAGTAACAGGAACTAAAAACAAAGCCCAGGGATCAGCAACTCTGAAACTGGACTACTCTAGTTCAGTAAGACGGGAAAACAAGAGATTTTTTTGTTTTATTACAGAGATAAGGAAAAAAACAGACAGTAAATGCTATAAATGCTGTAAATCGGCTAGCGCACTTTAGTGTGTAGCCTACAGAAACAATTTGCAACAATTAGTAACTTAAAGTGCAATAAACAGTGTAAAATGCAGAAATCACTTAAAGTAGCAGTAAAACAGGCGAAATGCAGTCGCTAGCTTAATAACAGTGGGAAAGCCACAAAAATACTTATATCTGGTAGAAAGTCACTCTTTTAGCTCTCTGCTGCTTGGATCACTCTGCAGGCCACCACGAGGATCTGTGCTGAGTTGGTACAAGCTGGAAAACGCGTGTTTAGCGTGTTTTATAGCAGGGGCTGAAAGGAGCTAGGAATTGGCCCAAAACGACCAATAGACTACTAGTTTCTGGCTGAAACTTCACCAATTCGGACAAAAAGGCTGCTCAGTGCTTCCCACTCCCACTGGTAAGCAAAGAAACTTCCCTCCTTCCTAATAAGGCAATGGATCAGTAACAGGAACTAAAAACAAAGCCCAGGGATCAGCAACTCTGAAACTGGACTACTCTAGTTCAGTAAGGTGGGAAAACAAGAGATTTGTTTGTTTTATTACAGAGATAAGGAAAAAAACAGACAGTAAATGCTATAAATGCTGTAAATCGGCTAGCGACTTTAGTGTGTAGCCTACAGAAACAATTTGCAACAATTAGTAACTTAAAGTGCAATAAACAGTGTAAAATGCAGAAATCACTTAAAGTAGCAGTAAAACAGGCGAAATACAGTCGCTAGCTTAATAACAGTGGGAAAGCCACAAAAATACTTATATCTGGTAGAAAGTCACTCTTTTAGCTCTCTGCTGCTTGGATCACTCTGCAGGCCACCACGAGGATCTGTGCTGAGTTGGTACAAGCTGGAAAACGCGTGTTTAGCGTGTTTTATAGCAGGGGCTGAAAGGAGCTAGGAATTGGCCCAAAACGACCAATAGACTACTAGTTTCTGGCTGAAACTTCACCAATTCGGACAAAAAGGCTGCTCAGTGCTTCCCACTCCCACTGGTAAGCAAAGAAACTTCCCTCCTTCCTAATAAGGCAATGGATCAGTAACAGGAACTAAAAACAAAGCCCAGGGATCAGCAACTCTGAAACTGGACTACTCTAGTTCAGTAAGGTGGGAAAACAAGAGATTTGTTTGTTTTATTACAGAGATAAGAAAAAACAGACAGTAAATGCTATAAATGCTGTAAATCGGCTAGCACTTTAGTGTGTAGCCTACAGAAACAATTTGCAACAATTAGTAACTTAAAGTGCAATAAACAGTGTAAAATGCAGAAATCACTTAAAGTAGCAGTAAAACAGGCGAAATACAGTCGCTAGCTTAATAACAGTGGGAAAGCCACAAAAAATACTTATATCTGGTAGAAAGTCACTCTTTAGCTCTCTGCTGCTTGGATCACTCTGCAGGCCACCACGAGGATCTGTGCTGAGTTGGTACAAGCTGGAAAACGCGTGTTTAGCGTGTTTTATAGCAGCGGGCTGAAAGGAGCTAGGAATTGGCCCAAAACGACCAATAGACTACTAGTTTCTGGCTGAAACTTCACCAATTCGGACAAAAAGGCTGCTCAGTGCTTCCCACTCCCACTGGTAAGCAAAGAAACTTCCCTCCTTCCTAATAAGGCAATGGATCAGTAACAGGAACTAAAAACAAAGCCCAGGGATCAGCAACTCTGAAACTGGACTACTCTAGTTCAGTAAGGTGGGAAAACAAGAGGTTTTTTTTTTTTTTTTTTTTTTACAGAGACAAGGAAAAAAACAGACAGTAAATGCTATAAATGCTTTTAAGTGGCTAGCACACTTGAGTGTGTTAGCCTACAGGTAGAATTAAGCAACAAATAACTTTTTTTAAGAGTGCAAAACAGTTAATCAACACAAAAACAGTTTAAATAGAATGCAGAGCTGTATAAACAGGCTAAGATGCAGTCGCTAAGCAGTAAATATTCAAAAGCCAGAAAAATACTTAAATCAGTTATAGCAAATACAGTTATAACAAATGCTCTGAAATATACTGTATATTTCCAATATGTTTGAGAAGGACAGTCAGAACACAAGAAGGTTCAGGCGAAAAAGAGAAAAAAAAAAGTTTTGTTTTACTTTTTGAAAAGGGAAAAAGGAGGAACAGAAGGCCTTATCAAATATTCTCTCTGTATTAAGAAGAATGAGCTAATGACACTAGACTGGGAGGTGTGTCACAGTAGGGGCGGGCAACTGCAAAGCCACCAAGTATAAGAGCAAGACACCAACAGGGAGGAAGGGTGGGAGACAGCAAGAACTTCAGATTCTGAAAGTTTTTAAAACAGATAAAGATTTCTGAAGATTCTGAATAGACAAAGTGCTTTATATATTAAATTATAAAAACAGTAATCTGTAAAATAATCAGATACTTATATTTTGTAGCTCAGTTGCGGTCAAACAACTTCTCCAGCTTGCACTATGTGCAAAGACAAAGACCAGAACAACAACTTTTTTTTTTTACAAGAACACAAAAGAACCAGCCCCCACTAGCCAAGAGATAATTACACAGAGTAAATGTTTCAGTTTATACAATAGCCTAAGACAGCAAGAACTTCAGATTCTGAAAGTTTTTAAAACAGATAAAGATTTCTGAAGATTCTGAATAGACAAAGTAAGCAACTATTACAGAAAAAATAACAAATATAGAGACTTCTCTAAATGACATTGAAGGGAGACTCAAAGAGGAAGAATTCCAAAAAGAATTTCTGCTTAAACAGAATACATGGCTGCTTAACAAAATACATGACTTAGAAAACAGGGAAGGAAGAAACAACATAAGGATCTTTGGTCTGCCTGAAAACACTGAAGGAGAAGATATTATTTCATTCTTAACAGCTTGGATTCCTGAATTTTTAGACTTGAAAGAGGGACTTTCATTTGGGATTGAAAGGGCGCATAGAGCACTGAGGAAACCTGCTTCTGACTCAACAAATACTCCATCTAGATCCATAGTTATAAAATTTCTTTCATTTCTGGACAAGGAACTAATATTAAAATCTGCTTGGAGAAAATCACACTTAAAATACAATCAAAGCCTGATAAGGTTTCACAATGATTATTCTTCCAGAATACTAGAACAAAGGAAAAAAGTCTGGCCAATAATAAAACTGTTGAAACAAAACAACATTAAAGCACAGCTGGCCTTTCCAGCCAAGATAAAAATACTTTTTGCCAATGAGATGAGAACTTTTAATGACTTAGAAGATGCTACTATATTCATCAAAAACAACAACACAGTCCCCGGGTTTCATGAAGCTTGTGCCAGGCGCACGCATAGCGTAGGCGTTATAATGCCAAATATGGCCGCCGAGCGATTCAGGTACGATCCAATTCCACGTGCACTACCGGCGTATGCCAGATCTGCGCAGCCCCCAGCGTAGGTATGCAAATCACCCCATGTGCAGTGTTGCACCATGCAAATGAAGGCATATAGCGATTCATGAAGTGGTGCAGGCGTGGCCACGGAAATGTAAACCAAAAAACACGGTTTACATTTTCCCAAACAGAACATCGGAGCTATGGAAGAGGGCCAGACCCAGGTATCACAACGTGAACATATGCCAATGGCGAAATACACAGCCAATGGCATAAGAAAAGATGCACAACATGTAAATAACAACATTTAATATCATGTCCACAGTAACGCACAGCAGAACTGCGGGCATGTGTGTGGAAGCTGTAACATAAAGAAATAGTATAAAAATGTCATAAAATTGCAACATAATAGAAATCAGGTTTACAGCATAACACACAATGGTGGGCATGGAACACCACAACCAAGGTGCAAGGGTTGCTAAGGGCTTGCGATAGTGTTTGGCGCGGTAACTATGAATTAGTAGTCATTGCCATGCAAATGAGGCAGATAATACTGAATCGCAAATGTCCCGCCGGAGGAAGGTTGTACCATACGGCACAGCGGTATAACACCGAGGAGTGGTTCAGAGGAGATACATGACATCAGCAGAGGGGTGTGCTACTGTAGCACTAAGCACATTGGAGCATTGCAAATCTGGCCTGTCCATTGCTAAGCAAAGCTGCAGGATAGGGGTGGGGAGGAATCGTTTAGCTGAGAGCACACATGGTGGCCAAAAGCGCATGTGTACGAGGATGAAAACGTGCCTGAAACCCAGTAATCGGACGCACGCGCCGCAAACAATAGCAGAAACAGGAAGGTCAGGGGAAGAAAAGGAAATACGGAAGTAGGGTAATTGGAGTACTAATGAGCAATCAACACCAATCAACCCACGAAGGCCAATCGACGGCAGCTGACAAGTCCACTTGTAGAAACCTGCAAAACAGGATAGGGGAGGCATGTGAATGCAAAGAAAGGAGGGGAGGTATTGGATTGCAAAGATAGGAGACCTCACACAGCAGAGCAAAGCAAACCGACAGCAGACCGGCAGTAGCACACACACAATGCAAGATACGCCAGGTCCAGGAAAGTAGGCTGCAGGATGCACGCCAGAAAATGGTAGGTGCAACGCTCAGAAATGTAAAGGGAAGGTCAAGAGGTAATCCACGGCAGGCAAATGTAATTCAACACCAAAGGCACCACAATAGTAGTTCCGGCAGTAAAACACATAACATAACCTGTAGCTATGAACGTACATACACACCCTATGACATCATCGGTGTTCACAGCACAATAGTATAAAGTGTGTAAGCACCCAACACACACCTGTGTATTCCCAAACACCGCACCATAGGTGTAAACACACGGGGAACTTTTAAAATGTACATGTTGGGAGCTGCCATAGCTGTAATTCATCAGCATGTGTTAGAGACTGACGGTGTTGTGGAGGATGATGCCGACAACCACCGCAGGCCTCGGAGGAGAAGGAGAGTGTTGAGACCAAGGGTAACCTACCAGGGGCTACATGACCTGGAGATAGTAGAGCGTTACAGGGTGGACAGGGACATCTTACAGCAAATAGTGGAGCTGTGCCGGCCACGCCTGAGAACCAGAAACAACAGAGGGGAACCCATACCAGTGGACACGAAGGTATGTGTAAGCCTGTGAATACTGGCCACAGGTACCTTTCAAAGGCCAACTGGAGATATAATGGGTATCTCACAGGCATCAGCATCCAGGGTACTACACCAGTTCCTGGATTTCATGCTACCACATGCCAATGAGCAGGTATACTTCCCCAGAACTCAGGAGGAGTTGGCCAGCAATATGCATCACTTCCATCGTGTGGCACAATACCCGGAGGTACTGGGTGCGATAGACTGCACGCACATACAAATCAAGTCACCACCCGGTGAGCAGGGTATGCACTACATAAACCGCAAGGGATTCCACTCCATCAACTGCCAGGTCATGTGCAATGCCCAGGGCATTATCATGGATGTGTGTGCTGGCAGCCCTGGAAGCTACTATGACTCCCATATCTGGCATGCCTCACAGCTGTATCAAGTATTTGTCAGGGGGGACATCCCACATGGCCATCTTGTGGGGGATGCTGGCTATTCACTGGAGCCGTGGATGATGACTCCCATCAGAAATGCACACACACCCGTGCAAGAACGCCATAATGAGGCACACGCACAAACCAGAATCATCATAGAGCGTGTGTTCGGGATGCTGAAATCAAGGTTCCGGTGCTTGGATACATCTGGTGGAGCCTTGCAGTACTCTCCAGGCACGTGTGCCCACATCGTCATAGTATGTGCCATGCTACATAATATGATCCTGCGGAAGCAGCTGCAGCAGGGACAAAATGGTGAAGGCCCTCATAGCCCACCGTAGTTGCCAAGGCCAGTACAGGCACAGAGGGATGCAGACCATGAACACACTGTGCCAGCCCCAGTAGGCAGACGGAGGCGTGCCCAATATGCCTACGCCTTGGCAAAGAGGGAACATATAGCACATACTCTGACCGTGTCTGCCCCTATGGACTGACACCTCTCCACCTGCACACACAGTAAAATGGATGGCACACAAACATGACCACCTGTAAATTGTAATGTATAGGTGGCCCAATGTGTGACTCCTACATAGGCAGCCCTCAAACATTGTAAACACAACAGCCAGTGGAACACGGAATGCCAACACCTGAACAGTACATGAGTCTTACAGCATATGGTGGTGCTGTGTGTGTGTCACGTTCCCAGATATATATATATATATATATATATATATATATAGATATAGATATATATATATATAGATATATATATAGATATATATATATATAGATATATATATATATATATATATATATATATAGATATATATATATATATATATATGTACACATATGCATATATATAATACAGATAGAAAGGGCAATAGAGGGATATATGGTGATATAGATGGATTCAGCGATATCTGCAAATATGATAGATAGTTCGACAGTCATAACATCTTGGAGGTACAAATAAATAGGATACCGCCAACCATGGAATGTGTAACATACTGACATGCGTAACCACGAGGCTGAAAGACTTCGGTTCCACCAATAAGCGCTGGTCGTCCCAGTAAACACAAGGATAACAGATCTTCTCACACGGTTTATTTAATCCACACAACGCCAGTAAGAAAACGAATAACACAGACTGTGACTGCTATCCAGCAGTAATATTAATATATCAGATTTCACTTTTGACTTCTCACTATATGACTTAGACTTTGAGGCTAAGAGAATAGGCACTAAACCTAAGAGAGTGCTTCCGACCAAAACTTATTCTGCAGCTGTTGAACCTACACATCCTCACAAGGTTAAAGGTCACATACTGAGATCACAACCTATGCAACCATCTGGCATACGGAAAGACAGTCTCAGTCTATTCAATCAATTTTTAACTTTTGACTTTGAAGTAGACAATGTAAATGGAATGGACAAAGTTATACATACACAAGAAGAAAGTAAAAAAGACACTAGTAGTTTGAAGTCTGTGATTTTTATGATGGGTAAAAAATTAAAGACCATCAATGGTCTAAAAGTAGATAATATGTATTTACAAAAGTGTATAGATTTTAAGATTGTCCCAAAAGGTTTAAGATTCTTCAAATTACCTATGGGCATTGATTTGACAGACACAGGTAAAAATGAATTTAATAGCTTATTTGATGAATGTGGATTTAAATATATTAGGTTATTGATGAAATTTTATGATGAAAGATTAAGTAAATTAATTCAAGAAGTGGATGATTTAAACACTATGATAGTGAATGACTTATTATTTAAGGATTGGGAGAAATTGTATAATAAACAATATACAGAAGCGGGAAAATGGGCTTCCACCCTATGTAAACGTAAAAATGATAAAATGATGAGGGATAAAAAATCAGTATCAACAACAATTGGCCTACATATGGCCCAAGAAATGAAACTTTTCTATGGGAGAACGATATAACAAGGCGAAACATTTCAATCAAGAGACCAAATATGCAGGGGGTGACCATCAAGACTTTGATGAATATGGTGAATATACCAATACAAAGGGTTTTCAGAAATATCCGAGGGACAAAAATCCACCATATCAGAAAACATATCAGAAATCATATGTACGGGGGAACGAATGGGAGAGGAAACCCTACCATCAGCTTTAAATGAATATTCAAATAATGAGGAAGTCACTGTCAAAACACCACCTGATACATGTAACGGAGGTTCTGATCAGTGCACTGTTTTAGACAATAATGGAATTTTAATTAAAGAGAATATTTATTCTTACCGTAATTTTAATATTTACAATTATTCTAAACTGCACATTGACAAAGTACATTTCATGCTATTTGAGAAGGGTATGAAATATATCCCTAACCCTAAATTCAAACTAACTGATGTATTAATAGATTTCAAGAAATATATCAGGAAAATTAATTTAGATGTTTTTTACAAGGATAAGACAACCAATAAAGATAATGGAGGGGGTGATAAAGTACGTCCATCTTTTACTATTAAGAGTAAATTTACACCACCTAATCACCCCACCATTGATATATTTGACAAAGTAGTAACTAGAGAAATATATAATGAATATAACCAATTGAAAAGTGTGAAGGAATATCAAAATTTGACACAAGATGAGATTACATTATTATATGCCTCAAAGGAGGATAGCTCTATCAGAATAATGAAACCCGACAAGGGAGTGGGCATTGCCATATATGACAATATGATTTACATTCAGAAAATTTATGACATATTGTATTCTACAGGTAATTATGAAACAGTTTCCAGGAATGAGCTACATATAGCATATCAAAGAATAGATTCTTATATTGAAGAATATTTATTAGATGCAAGAATCAATGAAGAAATATATAAGTTTATCAAAGTAATTTATCCCAAACTAGCTACTATGGTAGGCATTCCAAAGACACATAAAGATACAAAATACCCCCCGCTGAGACCAATAGTATCGGGAAGTTATTCAAAAACTTTTCAAATAGGGAAATTTATAGATACAATGCTTAAAAATGTTTATACCTTTATACCGCATATGGTTAAGGATTCTTGGTGCATTCTTTCTCAGTACCCAGTGTCGGATATTGACAGTAGTAGCCCCAAATTTATAGTCACAATTGATGTGATTGATCTTTTTTCGTGCATTCCTAAAGAGGATGGACTGGAAGCTTTCATGAACAGTCTGATGAGACATACAGACTTAGAATGGGACACTATATGTTTGATCACTGAAATGATGTCATTAGTATTAGATAATAATTTAATTTATTTTGAAGGTGAACTTTTTAGACAGATTAGAGGTGTTGCAATGGGGGCAGCATGTGCCCCCATTTATGCCAACATGGTTATGCTGAATTGGGAGGACAATGTGTTATTTAAGAGTAAGTATTATCAAAACGTTCAATATTATTCAAGATTTTTGGACGATATTTACATTATATGGCAAGGAGGAGAAGACACACTACTCGAGTTTATTGAGTTTATTAATAATAGTAGTGATTATTTAAAATTCACATATTCTTTTGATTCTAAGGGCTTGCCATATCTTGACACCTATATAACACATGATGAAGAGAAAGTAAGTTCTAAAATTCACAGAAAATCCACATTTTCCAACAATTATCTTGACTATTCAAGTTGTCACCCTCCTAATGTAAAATATAATGTTTTTTAAAGGTCAATGTATTCGAGTAGCCAGAATGGTATCAGAATTGGATGAATTACATAAAGAGTTATCACAAATTAAAGAATTTTTTAATCAAAGAGGTTATCCTTCTAATATGATGGAAGATGTGGTGTCTTATATTGTTGATCAATGGGGCACCAAATACAAACCTTTATTAGGTTCGGGTGAAATTCAAAATAATCCTATCCTTAACAAAGATGGTGTCAATCCATGTTTTCAGAGAGCTTGCATAATACCTTACAGTATAGGAGCAGACAATGTCAAGAAGATCATTTACAAATTTTGGCATTTGATAAGCAGTGAACAGGTTTTGGTTAAAGTTTTGGGTACGAAACCCAAATTTGTTTATAGGATGGGATACAACTTGAAAAAATTATTCGAACAACAAAATAATAAAAAAGGTGTATGCTTGAATAGTTCCAAGAATATTATAAGGAGAAAATGTGGATTTTGCAATTACTGCAAATATATGTCTCGTGAAGATAAGATATATCTAAGAAACTGACACAAAAACATAATAGTGTGTAAAGAGGGTAATTGCAACACCAAACAGGTAATATATTTGGCTAAATGTGGGGCTTGCACAGCGTTCTATGTTGGTAGAACAGAACGCTGTTTGAAAAAATGGATTTATGACCACATATATTGCATCAGGACCAAGGATACTACAAATGCCTTGTATAGACATATTGAAACATCAGGAGAACAACATACTTTCAAATTTGCAATTTTAGAGGCGATCTCAAATGATCCAAGGGGAGGTGATATTAGAAGTCTATTGGCATTTAGAGAAACATGGTGGCAATTATTTCTTGATGCCACCAGTTTACCTGGTTTAAATGATAGTATTTCGATAAAATCATTACTATATTATTGATAACATATTTACATAGCATATATTCTCTTAGAATAATTATTCATCCACATTTATTCATATACAATAAATTCACCATCAAATAATTGGTATCATTATTATGAATTGATTATTATCACAACAATTTATGACACTCATCCACTTATCAATTGGTTTTTTAAAGTTGTTTTACAAAAGTTGTTCTTAATATTGTTCTTAATACAATGTTTTTTTTAATGTCAATAGTTTTTAAAGTCAACAATTTTTTAAAGTCAACAATTTTTTAAAGTCAATCATTTTACAATTATATTTTATATATTGAGTTAGTTGTGCAGAAATACAATTTTTAAGTAATTTTAGATATTTATACATAATTACTTAATAAACACTATTTATATACATATTTCTTATTTATTAAACATTCATTTATATATAATATTTAATATTTTATATTCAATATTTAACAGTGTACTTATGTTCATGTATTACATTAACATTGAATAGTTTTTTATTATTACGTTATTATTCCTGTCAAGATTTATACACTAGATACATTCAAGTTTATAGAACTTAATATTGAATTGATAGTACGATTTCTTAGGGAGATTTTAGTCAATATCAATATATATTGATTAGTATGGTATTAGAAGTCTCATCCAGTTCATATTTTCCAATATTATTGCATTATACAGATTATACTAATTTTTCATTCAGTCCACAGTGTCTGTCATCCTTTTTCATCACTAACTACCATTACTATTATCAACATAATATTTATTAATTTCAAGTAAAATATGAGCAAGCATTATTGTGAATATGGTTACATATTGCAAAGGCTGCGCTATGTTTTTTATCCATTTTTTATCCATTTTTCATTATTTATTGTTCAAGTCGATGTTTTATAACAGATTACGCTATTTTTGTAACACTGTACCTTTAAAGAGCAATTAGTTATTTGGCGACAAAGAATTTATTTAAAGTGTAAGAAAGTTAATTTTAATCAGTTCTGAAGAAGACCAGATAACATGGTTCAAAGCGCTAAACTCTAAATTATTTTTGGCGTTTTTTATTTTGTCATACGTTTTACATGGTGTCAGTCAGTATTTGTGCCTTGTTCTTACTTGTTTAATAGTATCGCAGTCACAGTCTGTGTTATTCGTTTGTCTTACTGGCGTTGTGTGGATTAAATAAACCGTGTGAGAAGATCTGTTATCCTTGTGTTTACTGGGACGACCAGCGCTTATTGGTGGAACCAAAGCCTTTTGGTACTGTTATTTCTTTCATTTTTTCTGACGAGGCTGAAAGACCGATAGAACACAGTACCAGAACAGTAGATCCGCGAGTAATAGTATGATGATATGAAGGGACGGTTAGTCACCACTGACGGTGTCGCGGTCCACGTAGGTACTGTGTTCAACTGTGTCTGTGAGTGCCATAGTCTGTATAAGTGTGCGTTGAGGGTGCCGTGTGCATTTCTGTGTGACTGTAATGTGTGTGTGTGTGTCTGCAACATATGTATGTTGGTGCCAAGTCAGAGGCAGATCAGTATGGTAGGTGTGGGTATAGCTAACCGTAGGCATACAGTTACTACCTGTACCACAGTAGGAGGGACATCCCCACCCTGGGCAGGTGTGTCCTGACATAAAACAGTACAAAAGGCAAATGTCCGAGATGGTAGGACATAAATATGTCCCATATATAATGTAACAGTCGTATTTAATAGTTATGCCTGTATGTAAGAAACGTAAATGTTACATGCAATATGATAAGTATCCTAAGTCACACAACAATAGGTATGTAGTGAGGATAAAAGTATGTGCTACCTGTGTACTGACCATGGCTACGTGTTGGCCTGTAAACACCGCTTTGTGTCCCGCAAGTGTCCAACAATGACCATATGATAAGGTGGCAACCCATGGCAAACAGGCTCTTTTAACAACACAACCACAATGACTGCAAATATCTGGGACAGAAATACAAGGGATAGCTGTCACCTACACATATCCCCTGATATATCGCTGCAATTACGGAGGTATACAAGTAGCAAGCTCACCTGCAGATGATATAGAAACAAATTAACAACGGCCCAACGTACAATCCCGTAACATACGTCTATTAACTGTTAGCTCTCTAATTAGGGACGGAGCCCACACACACACACATATATACGGATTATGTAGAAATGCAAGGCCCACAAACCATATATGTTACATACAACCACCGACATCCCCCACACTAGAAACTAAAGCAATACAAACTGTAATAGCAGCACAAACATCCAGTCAGTCAATTACATCTGCAGAACCCTCAACATACCGTGTGAGAGACACAATTAAAGGCGACATGCAAAATTGCAGGCGTTGTATAAAGGAACAAACAGCCATGGTACAAGTTTTGATTGCAATACTCCATTATCAGACATCGGGATGACAGGTACACCCACATGTTGAACCAAATACTCTACCTGTCACACACAATCCACAGGGGACATGAATCCAAACTATACTTGTCTCCATGCATAGCAGTTGCAGTTACTCATAACAAAACACAATACAGACCGTCTCCCCGAAGGTAGGGCAAATAGGCAACGCCCAAGTGGAGAATCCAATTATACCCCACTGTCACCGTGTAATTGGCGAATGGAGTAGCTGCACAGCTGATATGCAAGTAATTAGTCACTCAGGAACACCAATTGGCGGGAAGAATCCACATGTTTCAGGTATCAACATATATAAGGATGACTTGCCAGACATTCAAACCGTATGCTCATACCGAATAACAGTTGAAACACTGTAAGAGAGATAGAAACGAAACGCCATAACGACTACAAGGTATGTAGAACGCCCGATATGTAAGGTTATGTATAGCATGATCTGTATTAATTAGTTTTACTGTATGTATAGCCTGGTTTGCATTAATTAAACGTGTCCGCAATGTATAAAGTGGGGAAAGGTATTTATGTAGTGATGTCTTGCTGAGCATACTAATGCTTGTAGAATCTGTGCGTCCAGCAGTGGGACACAAGGTACACAGCACAGACACCACAAGGGATGCTACATGAGGCCATTAAACAGAACAATGCCATACAACCCGCCGTCAGTGGTAGGGTATGTCCAACAAGGACGTGCCATAGCAGGGGATAGTATATGTTGATATACTGTCACAGCACGCATGTGTATGGGCATATAACGTTAATGACATATGTAAGGTGGTCCCGCTGAGCAAGTATGCTTTGCATTATGGGATACTATGTGAAATATGTGTAATGTATAGTTTTATAGGTAGATATGACAGATATTCTATACAGCATAACAGGCATATCATGCATACCACAGGTATCGTCTATTGGTATGTACAATAACAGGATACATATGGCCTGTAGGTATGGGACATAGTAATAGCATGATAGCTAATCTAAATGGAAGGGCTACCAAGTAACCATGCACAAAGGACATGTAATAGCTGCACAGGTGCATAGTGGGGTACTATGCAGTCTGTCAAGTCCATGTGTAAGCACAACTACAGTGTTCACACTAGTGGCACCTCTCCAGGGTAGTGTCCTGTGAAGAGCAGAGCCAGGTGTCACCTGCACCACTGCACAGTACAGCCACTGCAGTGATCCCAGGCCTACATGTGTCTCCCAACCACCAAGGGAGGTATCACATGAACAGTGCTACTGAGTGTCCCTGCGTGATGTACATAGGACTTATGTTCCACAGCATGGTGAGTGTCCGGTTCGGGAATGTAACCCAGAAGTACATCCCACTCATTGTGGCGTGTGTGCACATATCCATGAGCATGTTGCTCACAGTGGCCTCTGCTTATGTAGCGTATGAGGAGTATATCCATCAATAATGTTGTGGACATGGGCCCTGTCTGATCAGCAGAGGTCACCTCTGAGTATGTAGTATGCAAATGTGTACAGATGTGGTGTCCGTAGTGCAGCCGTATATTTAAACTGTTGGAGCTCAGTAAACGTCATGGCGTGTTAATGTTGTGGCATGTAAAGCTGTAGCTGTTGTATAAGGTACATCCTAAATGGGGTGGTGTACCCTTGAATGTGTGTAGATGTCTTGAGTTCAGAGGTACAGTGGGTGCCTATGTACCAGTTACACACCCAGTACAGATAGGTGTGGCCACGTAGGAGGATATCCACGCCACAGTGGTAATATGGTAACCACAGGAGTGGGTGCGACATGTGTGTACTGCAAACATGTACAATGTGATATGTATGTAGGGGACTACCATCCATGTGATAGTCAGTGGGTGAATGGTGTAATGCAAAGGTGATGTGCATGCACCTTGTGTCATGCAGCTTGATGCCATGATAGTCATATTATGTATCTATCACAGCGACACCCATATGGTTGGAGTCAGTATTTGCTGGTGGAGCAATCATGGCACTTGGTATGTAGGGGCTCTAAAGCTAGGCAGGTAAAGTCCCCTGTGCCAGCCTGTTCCGCAGGGAAGCATATACTTAACATGAGGGGCCCTATGACTGAGGACCGTGGTATGCCAAAGTACCTGACATGTAGTAGGTACTATGGTATGCTGGCCTCACTGTGTGTCCTGTCTATGAGCCACATAGCATAACATCCTGAGACACAGGGTACGATGTGCAGGTGGATGTGTATGTTGTCAATACCAGAATGGGGAATGGTGCTGAAAGGCAATGAGAGGACAATGTAGGATGTGTGGACTCCCGTACCATCAGCAACTGCCCTGGTAACTGTATGAAAGGAGTCCACCATGTGTAGAGGCCATGCTCTGGCCTTAACAAGCCCAACCCGGGTGGCAGCAGAGGACGGGAGACCAACAATGTCTCTGAGAATGACGTCCTTGATGATGTGCCCCATAGCCACGCAGAACAGTCCAGTCAGGTGTGTAGGACTATAGTCCCACTCATGCAATGCGGTGCCACCTGTGTGTAGTGTGATAAATGCTGCTGTGTGCCATTCAGGGTCTACAATGTCTGAAACAAGGCTATTACTGAATATGGTGGCCTAGTGGGGAGACATGTAATTCAGAGGTTGGTGGACATCACAGCCTGGGACGTTGGAAGGTGACATGGGGCCAGTGTCCCAGGACACATAGAGTGTAGGTCAGTACTGTGTAGGTGTGACCACAGGGACACCACAATGTTCATGTATGGATTGCGGCCCTGTAGTGAGTGAGAGGGTGTACTGTCAGCATTGAATCCATCCTCCAGCATGTTGCCAACAATACCTGGGTCTGCAATGTTCCTGAGTGACTGTTTTATGTGACAGCAGCTGTGGGTGTTGCCATCGAATACTGACATACCACCATAATGCCTGGTGGTACACCCCGGAATGTGTGGCAGTCATGTTTACGTAGCTAGTCTTGGAGTATGTGATGAGGGACCCTGTTGCCCCACCACGGCTGACCAGTGAGCCACCCCACACATGGGAATGTACACCACTGTGCAACAGCCTACACCTGTTGTTGTACATCATATGTCCGTGGAACATGACCACCAGAGTGGCGTCTGTTATCTACTGTGTACCATCATGGCTCTGTGTGGAATAGCATGATCCATGCAGTTGTGTACATGCTAATTAAGTGCACTGAGGTATGTGTCAGCATTTGTATGTGCATTGTCCATCTGCACGGGTGTCATGATGTTAACAACCGCTGTCAGCAGACGTCTGTAGTAGGTGTTGTAGTACACATGTACTGTGTATGCTGTGATGGGTGTGTTGCCGGGATGTGGCTAACAAGGTAGATTAGCATATGTTCGGAATCCACCAATGATGGGATAACCCCAGGTGTGTAACACCAGTCACATGGTGGTAGTGTTCATGCCAAGGGTAATGTAGGTCTTGGAGGTGGTGTGTATGTGTTGATCCAGCAGAGCGGAGGGCATGACACATGGATGTGTCGATACATGAGTGGCTATCCCAGTGAAGTGTGGGGTAGTGTCAGTCACACATCAGTAGTAGCTGAGGCCCACTGTCCACTATACCACCATAGAAGGTATGTTACCCGTGGGGTATGATGTTGACTCTGTCGCTTGTTACAATGTGTATAGCGGTCCCGGACACAGTTAGTTGCACGTGGAGCACCTCTGATGCATTGTGCTAAGCAACTTGCCAGGATGTGTGCAAAACATAGTGGGATATGGGAACCCCTCAGCTGTGGATGTGCCGGTCCAGGTATGTGCCTGAAAGGTATGGTCCGTCTATAACCTGTCATTGCAGGTGTGCTCTGCAGAGCCTACAGGCAGGTCCCAGTCACTGCAGAGATGTTGGAGTGGTGCATTATAAGGTGTGCCGTGCGTCACAGGGGAAGATGCAAGCAGTGTGTCACATGACCCCATGTCGCGCATGCCAGTTACCGCCCAGCCGGTGACAGTTATTGGAAACTGTGCAGGACAGGCAGTATAGAAGCAGCAAGAGCCTTGCATGTGAGCTGTACTCCCAGGGCCGACAGGTGCAAGTCATCTGTGCCACAGCATTGTGTTTGACCAGGATAGTCATAGCGGACAGATACCACATGCCTGTGGAATGACAATAGGAGCATAGGCAACTGTTGAAGTGACACAGTCAGTCATTGTACAGTAGTATCGTGTCCGGATGAATGAAAAATGCTCCCCAGGGCTAGGCCCACACCCTCAGGGCTATAAGACTGGTGAGCTATTGCATGGCCCTGCACACGTAGTCTGTGAAGTGGCATAACAGGGCAGTCACACTAACATGGCGAATGACATTCATATCATACCTGGTGAGGTGTGGCATGGGTGCATAGGTTATGTTGCAGAAGCAGTTACCCGACAGCAAGATGTAAGCGACTAACACCTTGTGTAGCCTGCTGTGTGGAACTGCAGTGTGACACCCTACAGAGTCAGCTATGACTGGTGTGTTGTGAATGTTATAACACACTATTGGCTGTATGTGGTGGGCACACATGAGTCTGTGGGCTATAAGCTGGTGATGTTGTCTTCCATGATGGGGGCTACCTCTGGTGCCTACAGTGAGTATGGAGACGTACTGCACAGGTTGTCCTCGTAGGTGTGGCCAGTGGTGTAGATTATGTGAGACTATGTGATGGGTGGGGTGTGTTGCGAATGTTACACATTCCCAAATGACTGTCAGGTGCAGTCAGGGTTGGCGACAGCATTACCCCCAGCCATAGCTGTCAGCCTCCTGTCCCCAAAATGAGGAACATTAGCCCTCATACCGTGTGACAAATGGGCGAAACGTGGAATACTTACAACTGGCTTACTAACAGCGTCAACTAGGAAGGGCATATGATGGCTAAAATAGGCTGGTCTTATGTATAAAACAGATATTCCAATGAACTCATATGATTCTCATCTATCTAGCCATGGCTAGCAGGTAAACTATGTACAACAATGAATGTGTGACAGACTCTTCCAATGTGGGACCTTGAGGAACATGCACCTCTTAGAACCCCAAATGAGGTACGTTCCCGGTAATGAGGTACACCTGAGAGCTATGGGCCCAGCACGGCTGCAGACGTGCATCCCCCACAGGCTGTAGTGCCGTATGTTGGGAGGTGAGCATTGAATGTGTACATCAGACAATTGCTCTATTGCCACATGTACGACATATCCCTCATATAGACAGGCAGTAGCACTGGTACGTGACAGTTGGACATGCCTGCATATACAACCATGTCCCACAGGATATGTGCGTTACATGTGTACAACAGCTGTTGTACCTTAAGCAAGCTGGGAAGTGTAGGACAGCCAGTGTACCTGTGGGAAATGGTGTGGAATGGGCACTATAGTAATCAGTAGCTCATGACATGCTCACATGTTCTGAACAAGTGCCTAGCATGACCATACAATACAGATAGGGTGTTGGATAATATCAACCCATAAGTGGTGATGACAGTCATTTAGGGTGGCACTGCACTATAACCCTGCTGAGTATGGTGTGCATGTCCATGAACCATTAGCACTGTAGATGTTAGCAGTACAGATGTACAAGATAGCACGGATATTTGATTACAAATACCTTTGCATGTCACAGGAGTGTTCCACCAGTGGCCTGTTGACAGACTCACAACTACAAAAGGTGCAAGAGTGACATGTGCACAGCACATCTGTGCCAGATACAGTAGAACAGGGTTAATGTGTTGTACCCCACCCTCATTGTAGCCCATACCACACAGACAAATGTTAGGCATCTGTGTATGTAAGGCTGTGAATGGCCATGACCTATCAGTGTAGCTGTGTCAGTGTTGTGAACAACATACACAATGGGCTGTGTGTGTGAGGTGTGTGACATATGTGCACAGTCTGATGGATGATACCAGCAGTGTCACCACTAGGTGAACATCCCTGTACCCATAAACTGCTACCCAGGCTGTGGTCAACATTATGGACACTGTGTAAGGGATGGTGCTGTGCAGTGCACCCCCCGACATGGTGACGTCTCCAGGCCCCTTAGGTAGTCATCTGAGGTACCCATGTCATGTCAGGGTGCCATCCATGAGCACGGAGATCACTGGCCAGGCATATACAGCACTGTGGTGACCAATATTGGATCACATACCACCTGTAAGGGGTAATGGCTATGCATGGATGTGCGACACTAGCCTTCACAATCCACATCTCCACTATGCAGCATGCCGTCTACCTTGCAGAAGGACATTTGCTACACCATGATGATGGACATGCTACATGTCCATATCCTGATCTATATGACATATGTCATGGACAGCCACCATCCTAATACTAGGATCACCACAGGCTGGACAGATCCCTGTGCCATATATGTGACATACTCCCACCATACCATGCAACCCTGTCCATCAAAGCTGCAGATGTCATCCCAGTCATACATGGTGTGAAGGCCGCATGGTAGATGTACTATCAACTGACTGGATCAGTAATGTGGCACTGATGCAGCTTGCGGTGGCACAATGGCCATCTGTAACAGCATGGAAACCATGCCCGCACATGCTATGGTTGATGACCATCCCTGCGAATGTCGTCTGACTATCCATTGTCCCATGTCTATCACTTGTGTAATACAGGCGATCCATGTCAGGATGTTGAACAGTTGTACAGTGCTGTGTAGATGTATATGGCAAAACACATGCATGTACAGGTGTCCATGCGTATGTGTGCATTGTCACTGCTCAAGTCCATTCCGGCTGTGTCTGTGTTGATATGTGACATATACACAGCATCCAGGTCAACAGTAGTACCGTGGACACATCGAGGCATGTGCAGATAGGTAAGAACACAAGTGCAGGCAAATAGACATGCCCACAGCAAGACAGAATTTACATGGAGTATGAACACTGTAATGAGGTGACACACATATATGGTGATGATATCCAATGCATAATGGGTGTGACATGTGTGACACAAACACGTCAGTCGTGTCAGTGTCATGGTGCTTTGCAAGATAACTGTGTAGATGCAGTAGATGTCTTAGAAATGTATGTGCAGCAGTATCTCTGTACATCTCTGACACTGTGACCTGTCACCATCATTATGTTTTACAGATAATGCCACATACACGCCTCCCAGCATACACCCGCCAGGAGGATGATGTCCTCATCCCACAGCTCCATGACAACTATGACTTGTTGTTCAGCCATGTGCCACAGCATGCTCAGCAGCGGGATGACCTGTGGCAGGATTTACGCAGGAGGGTGAACGATGTGGGTGGCCATAACCGCACCTACCAGCAGGTGCACAGACACTGCACGGACCTGATACGACATGCAAAACAGCGTGCCACTGCAGTCGCCAGGGAACAAGGTGGAACAGGTGGTGGGCCACCAACCTAGCCCCCACTCACACACACCGAGGAGCTAATGGCCAGTCTGGGGACACCCAGGGAACAGCATCCAGAAACACTAGCTACCATCGTGGAGGTGGGTGTCTCCCAACCAATGAGCCTGGAGTTGCCTGGTAAGTCAGTAATGCACATATGGCTATTATATCCCATGTAGTTGCATGTGTCACTGTACATAATGTAAAGTAACAACATATGCCAGGTATGTGGACACACATGCTGCATACTACAGTATGCTACATTGTGTATGCACACATGTGCATACTATATGCTATTACACAGGTGAATATGTGCACATGCACAGTGCAACCTGTGGCTGTCATACAGTCATGGATAATGTTCATACTGGTGTGTCACCCCTATACAGGTACTCTGGCGTGCCGCACAGACATGGATCTGTTGCAGGTGAGACTGTCATCAGTATCAGGCATGTTACAGTGTAGATCTATTTGCCATGTGGCCAGTTAACACTTGCACACCTGATGTTTGTTCCAGTCACGATATGCAGGTCGCACCACCATGCATTCACACACGCCACCCATGTGCAATATATTCAAATGTAATGATACACAGACTTGAAACCACAGTACTTGTCATTGCGACATGTGTGGTCAGCTGTGCATACAATGGTGGAGGTGTTCTACAATGGAGGCATATGTAGTATGCATTGGAACAACATGTGTGGTACGCACACAGTACCACACAGTGAGCTGTGATATGGGCAGCCCACAAGTGTCACCATTGTGTCATATGCCCCTGCATTGGGTGCACACATTGTGATGTGCCACCTGACATGTCCCAGACATGTAGTGTTCTGTCTGCAATAATGTCATACTATCGCATGACCTATACCCCACATACCAAACATACAACCCGTTGTCTGCATAGCCCTGTGGATTGTGATATATCTGACATGTATGGGTGTATGTCATATGGGACCACACAGACATGTGGAGAAGATGCCCATCACGCACAATTGGCCAACACATGTGCACACATGGCCATGGGGGATGGCCAGAGACATGTAGCCACACAGTACTTGGGATGTGTATACACCTTGTTGCACATTGTCCACACATGGTCCAATGATAGCCTTAGTTGACCGATTATACAGTTGATGTGGTACACTGGACAACCTAAAAGCCTGTGCACAGCTACTGGAGGTGTCACTGAAGTCTACCATATACGATCTGTCGAACATCACGACTGTGTTGCAGTTATGGCTATGCAATGTGTACATATTATGCATTCTACAGCAACATATATGTCTCATGTTGCCATGCAATGGCACAGTGTGTGTACTTCACACTGTATAGCAATGTAAACAGCTCACACTACCCTCCCATGCTCATGCACATTTGCTAAACATGCATTCTATCTGTAGGGCATACACACAACACTGCAATGTGAAGCCCATTATGATGCTGTGCATGTGTCAGGACACCATTGTGTCAAACATGTATGCATGTTAATGCACATGTCAGCAGATTACATGTCAAGGTCACGTCAGCCATGTGTACTGTTATCCTGTTCTGGGCCACATGGTGTATCACTGGGATGCATGCATACTACCATGATTGTATGAACTGCATGGCTACTGATATGACACCTGCTTGCTGTAGTGTGCACCCCAAGGAGGTATGCTTACTAACACTATAAATGTCTGAGCTGCATGCCCTCTGCTGTATCGCAGGCATGCTGCATGCCATCTGACAAATCACATGCATGGTGTGTCTGTGTGTGTGTGTGTCTGTGTGTGTGTGTGTGTGTGTGTGTGTGTGTGTGTGTGTGTGTGTGTGTGTGTGTGTGTGTGTGTGTGTGTGTGTGTGTGTGTGTGTCTGTCTGTGTCTATTGTACTTTACAGTATTTCTTTGCATTCACAGGTGATGTAGGTGTATTACCCTCCTGCGGTCCATCTGATGTTAGTGTCCCCACAGATACTAGCGGTGATGAACATATGCATAAGGTACAGGCAGGGTTGTCAGGGGCTGAATCTGTGCCAATGGTTACCATCCCAGCTATGTCCCCCTCTTCCCCGCACACAGTTCTGCTGCCAACACATACCGCATCACCAGTGGCCATAGAGGAAGGACAGTCAGCGTCTGTTGGCATGGAACAGGAACATGTGGTGGCTACAGAAGGTGTGTCTACACACCATGGTGTCAGTGTAATGACTGCAGATGTGCCACACAGGCATGTGGCCAGTGCTGCTCGTAGGAGGACCTCTGGCAGACATGCACCTGCAGGACAGAGCGCACCAGCTGGTATCACCAGACGCATGTTCCAGACTGTAATGGTGGCACAGGCACGTGCTGAACGGCAGAACAGAGAAGGGCAGAGGCTGCAGACGGCTGCTATCCATACCCTAACTGACAACATCCAGGCATTGGCAAATGCTCAACAGCAGATTGCTAATGTTCTGGATAGGCGACTAGGTGACATGGTCGGAATCCTTGACCGAGGCATGGCAATCCGCGAGCATGAGCTGTCTGTGCTGGAACACCTGGTAGGAGTGAGACGTAGGGCACGTGGACGTAGGCCAGCAACACCACCTAGTGTAGGTTGACGTGAGAGTGCCACCTCACATGCCCGCTCCCATAGTGCCGGTAGCAGTAGCAGTGCAGCTGGTGCTGCGCTGTCAACACCAGGACACAGCAGGCCACATGGACGTGGCCCTGGATGGTCTCAGCGGGGACACGGTTCCAGCGGACATGTGACGTCGGACAGTAGCCACTCTGTACCTCCACCTGGTAGTGCCCGTGCAACCCCAGGCAGGCACAGGTCATGTGGCCGTGGACGGACACAGTGAGCTGTACAACCTGCACTGTACAATCTGGGGCTGTCAATTATACCCCGTGTAGGCATCACAAATGACAGAACTGTGTACACACATACACGCACACAGTAAACACAACTGTAGGGCTCCACAACATCCACATGCATTCTGCACAGACATGTCCAGACAACTCACCGGCCCTTACACACACACATGATGTTATCTATTGGTGCAGCCTATGCCCCTGGCAAACATATCACCCTGTGCATATGATGAAGCCTGTGCCGCATCCCTGTCATCCACACCATCGGTGCAGGGTTATGCACAAATATTCTGATGCACAGGGTGAACAGCATAGTGAGAGGTGTATGTAATACCTGTGTATGCATAGTGAGGGATGTGTATGTTGCAGTGGTTGTGTGTGAATACTGAGTTGTGTATGTGACATAGCTTGTGTACTGTCGACATGCACCAGTCACACCATGTAGTGCAGGTGCAGCATGCATTGTGATGTGTTCACGGTATGTGCTCGGTTACATCTGTAGCACCATGTTGGTTGTGATACCCTGGTTCCCTCCTATGGTGTACTTGCATGTGCCTACAGGTAGCAGTGTTTGCAGTCCCCCACGTGTAACTGTGGAGTTAGTGCGTAGTGAGGGATGTGTATGTTGCAGTGGTTGTGTGTGAATACTGAGTTGTGTATGTGACATAGCTTGTGTACTGTCGACATGCACCAGTCACACCATGTAGTGCAGGTGCAGCATGCATTGTGATGTGTTCACGGTATGTGCTCGGTTACATCTGTAGCACCATGTTGGTTGTGATACCCTGGTTCCCTCCTATGGTGTACTTGCATGTGCCTACAGGTAGCAGTGTTTGCAGTCCCCCACGTGTAACTGTGGAGTACACACAGGCACGTCTGGCAATATCAGCATGCTACATGTACCCTCATCCTGACTGTTGGACACACCAACATGACACAGATGTCCGCACATATACTGCACCTGAAGCATGTGGTCAGTGCCATGGGCTACACTGGACAGAGACGTGACATACATAGCAGGACACATTACAGGTATGGTGACATGGTGCAGGGGTTGTACACAGCGGCCTGGCCAATGATGATGTGAGGTGTCATTTGGTAGCTGGAGGCCACACTGTGCAGAAGTAGGACCATGTAACAGTACGTGAACATGGCCGCATTCATGGGGTGTACACCACTATAACGCACACCCCATAGTGTGCAGCTGGGGACCCTTGCCTGTGTGGTCATCACCCTCACAGTACTATGCACCCACACGACGTGTCACAGAGAAGGGACATGCACAGGTAGCCAGTATGGCTGGGACCTATGGCATCAACGGGGTTGTGCAATGCATCACCATTATGGGTTAGTCAACACGTGGGGCCAGTGATAATTTCCCACCGTATATTAGCATACACACTCACACCAAGCACCAGACATACATACAGACACACACACACTGTGGTGACCACACATGTGTATACAGACAGCCGATGTGTGTGATGCACCTCACCGGCGAACGTCATGCTTCCCACACTGACGTATGTACAGATCTCTACAATGGTGTACAGGGATGTGTAGCAACTGGGACATATTCCCCGTGATATGTGGCATCCCTGGTCACACATTCGGACACACACGGCAGTGCTGGGAATGATACACCTGCCATATGATGACACATTTCATGGACATGCAGCGGTACTGATTGCATTATGTGTACCAACGCTATATCTGGCAAATGTGCTGCTATATACACACGGGAGGTTGTAGGTGTTACAGGTGCCATATGACATATAGTTGTTAACACCTGACCGCTGTGTATGCATTATGTCAGCACCATCACATAACAGCGACATGGCATACAGTTAGCACATGGCATGATAGGATGGTGTGTGACACAACTGTGAGCCACCCCTGCACACATACATCTAGACAGGTGGTTCACCACGTTATGTACACACATCCCTCCATACGTGCTGTTTGTATGTCACCGTATATAGATGTCAGTGATGGGTCTGCATTGCGTCTGCATGTCGTAGGTAGGTGCAGGTATGTTACGGACATCGGCCACTGCACATGCATGTTTGCTGCATGCACAGTACAGATGTCACATGTCTCCTGTTGCCATGTTTGTATGCATTGCTATTGGTGGACATGTGTGTTGACATACATAACACATGGACTGCGGCATGATATCATGGGTGTCACAGGCGACCAGTACAAGGGTATGTGTCCCGGTCAACACTGCTACCCCCGGTAGTGTGAGCATTCAACAGACATGGGCCCTCCTTCAATTTGCGTGTGTAGCATTGATTAGGCCAGTGTTATGTACGAGGTACATCAAAGGCCATGTATGTGTTGTGTGTGCAGTCCATGCACACATCCACACAATCACATGTATGACATACCCAGACGAGTGTTCATTGGTACACAGCTGTGCTGTGTAAGGGCCATGGTATGTCTTGAGCCAACTTGTTCATGTATACTGGTATCATTGCAATGCATAACACCTGTTGGATCCCTGTTGGTACATGTGTACTCTGCACAGCTGGTGTACACCGCTGTACAGCCCAGTGGTCATGTGTCACATGGTGTTGTATGACCGTAAGGCTGTGTAGTGCTGCACCAATGACATGGTGCTGACTTGACAGCTACAGTGTACACTGCAGTGTGTACGTGTGTGACCTGCACCTGTGACAGCTGTGATGGCAGCTGTGTGTGTATACAGGTCACTGCATGTGTGACCGCCCTGTGCGTGAGGGCAGTTATACCTTACTGTGCCCTTCTGTGTGTACACTCCATCTGTATGCAAGATTGCCCTTTGCAACTGCTAAGTGTGTGAGCATGCCCAGTACGCCGTTGTGTAGATGGACACACAGTACATTCCACACTGCGCCCTTCCGTGATTAGACTCCGTGTGCATGCAAGATGGCCCTTTGCAACAGCTGAGTGTGTGAGCATACCCAGTATGCCATTGTGTAGATGGACACACAGTACATTCCACACTGCGCCCTTCCATGATTAGACTCCGTGTGCATGCAAGATGGCCCTTTGCAACAGCTAAGTGTGTGAGCATGCCCAGTACGCCGTTGTGTAGATGGACACACAGTACAGTCCACACTGCACCCTTCCATGATTAGACTCCGTGTGCATGCAAGATGGCCCTTTGCAACAGCTAAGTGTGTGAGCATGCCCAGTATGCCATTGTGTAGATGGACACACAGTACATTCCACACAGACATGTGATACTAAGCATGTGGGCATGGCCATTGACATCCTGTATAGCCATGGTGGTCATCCAGGCACCAGATGTCCAATTTCAATGTCACGATGGATGCCTTCATTGAACACACTTGTTGCTCTCTCGAAGGGTGTACTGTCTGTGGTGCATCCTGTATCTATTTAGTGTTGTTGTGCTCCGTAGATATTTAGTTGACCCGATGACAGTACTGGCGTGTTTGTGTACGTCTACCTTGGGACGGTAATATGCTTTCAGACCGCTCACTCTCTAAACATTCCCTATTGGCATCTTTGCCTTTGCGGATGATGTCACCCACCTAGAAGTATGCCTCTGGGAGGTAATCTCAGTAGCACATTCTGTAAATGCGTAATGCTGTAGTGTGTTAGAGTAGGTAGGTGTATGTTCAACTCCTGGCCCTTCCAAGTGTGTGTGTGTGTGTGTGTGTGTGTGTGTGTGTGTGTGTTTCCAGCTGCCTGGGGACACAGTATTGCTTTTAGATGCCTCACAACACATACATTCCCTATCGGCGTCTTTGCCTTTGCGGATGATGTCACGCACCTAGATGTATGTCTCTGGGAGTGCTGTGTTCAGTAATCTCGGTAGCGCGTTCTGTAAATGCGTAATGCTGTAGTGTGTTAGAGTAGGTAGGTGTGTGTTCGACTCCCGGCCATTCCAAGTGTGTGTGTATGTGTGTGTATGTGTATGTGTGTGTGTGTGTGTGTGTGTGTGTGTGTGTGTGTGTGTGTGTGTGTGTGTGTGTGTGTGTGTGTGTGTGTTTCCAGCTGCCTGGGGACACAGTAATGCTTTTAGATGCCTCACAACACATACATTCCCTATCGGCGTCTTTACCTTTGCGGATGATGTCACCCACCTAGAAGTATGCCTCTGGGAGTGCTGTGTTCAGTAATCTCGGTAGCGCATTCTGTAAATGCGTAATGCTGTAGTGTGTTAGAGTAGGTAGGTGTGTGTTCAACTCCCGGCCCTTCCAAGTGTGTGTGTGTGTTTCCAGCTGCCTGGGGACACAGTAATGCTTTTAGATGCCTCACAGCACATACATTCCCTATTGGCATCTTTGCCTTTGTGGATGATGTCACCCACCTAGATGTATGCCTCTGGGAGTGCTGTGTTCAGTAATCTCGGTAGCGTGTTCTGTAAATGCGTAATGCTGTAGTGTGTTAGAGTAGGTAGGTGTGTGTTCGACTCCCGGCCCTTCCAAGTGTGTGTGTGTGTGTGTGTGTGTGTGTGTGTGTGTGTGTGTTTCCAGCTGCCTGGGGACACAGTAATGCTTTTAGATGTCTCACAACACATACATTCCCTATCGGCGTCTTTACCTTTGCGGATGATGTCACCCACCTAGACGTATGCCTCTGGGAGTGCTGTGTTCAGTAATCTCGGTAGCGCGTTCTGTAAATGCGTAATGCTGTAGTGTGTTAGAGTAGGTAGGTGTGTGTTCAACTCCCGGCCCTTCCAAGTGTGTGTGTGTGTGTGTGTGTGTGTGTGTGTGTGTGTGTGTTTCCAGCTGCCTGGGGACACAGTAATACTTTTAGATGCCTCACAACACATACATTCCCTATCAGCATCTTTGCCTTTGCGGATGATGTCACCCACCTAGATGTAGGCCTCTGGGAGTGCTGTGTTCAGTAATCTCGGTAGTGCGTTCTGTAAATGCGTAATGCTGTAGTGTGTTAGAGTAGGTAGGTGTGTGTTCAACTCCCGGCCCTTCCAAGTGTGTGCGTGTGTGTGTGTGTGTGTGTGTGTGTGTGTGTGTGTGTGTGTGTGTGTGTGTGTGTGTGTGTGTGTGTGTGTTTCCAGCTGCCTGGGGACACAGTAATGCTTTTAGATGTCTCACAACACATACATTCCCTATCGGCGTCTTTGCCTTTGCGGATGATGTCACCCACCTAGAAGTATGCCTCTGGGAGTGCTGTGTTCAGTAATCTCGGCAGCTCGTTCTGTAAATGCATCATGCTGTAGTGTGATAGGGTAGTTAGGTGTAAGTTCGATTCCCAGGCCTGCCAGGTGTGTGTGTGCGTGTGTGTGTGTGTGTGTGTGTGTGTGTGTGTGTGTGTGTGTGTGTGTGTGTGTGTGTGTGTGTGTGTGTGTGTGCATGCTCCCATCCGCTTGGGGACTCAGGTTATGCTTTTAGACGCTTCACAACACAGATGTATCCTGCTGACATCTTTGTCTTTGCGGATGTTGACACGCACCTAGTAGAATGCCTGTGTGTCTGCTGTGTTTAGTAATCTCAGTAGCGTGTTCTGTAAATGCGTCATGCTGTAGTGTGATAGGGTAGTCATGTGTAGGTTCGATTAGCAGCCCTGCCACATGTGTGTGTGTGTGTGTATGTCTGTATCTCTCTCTCTCTCTCTATATATATATATATATATATATATATATATATATATATATAATCTATTTTCTGCCCATAACTCTGCTCTTGCATGGACAGCTGACTGTTTCATGTATCGCATATTTGCATAGCTTTCACATACCAATGGGGTATGTTGCAAATCCCAACATTGTCCATGCAACGTCCGTATTACGGGCAGTGTTACACGCCCTTACAGGCGTTTGCTGTATATCTTGGCAGACATCTATCCTTGCTGTACTCTCACTGTACTCGTACACACCGGAGGCTTCATGTATCATGGCCTAGTTTTTATGTGTGTATGTCTATTTGTGCTGTGTGCATGGCTGTGGGTATGTCCCACTATCATCATTTGTAAAGGTGACAGCCCTATAGGTTCTTAATGTAGACTGCTGTGTCATTTGACATGTCAGCACATACCTGCGAACAGTACTGCACGTCCTACTGCAGCGCATTTCATACCTTCTGCGTTATCTTGCAGTCGATATTGCTGTTTCCTCACACATGTATCTGTTTCTGTTCATACCACTCGACCTCCTAGAGCAAGTTGCTGGACAAGGCCTTATCTGATAGTGGGACACATAGGGGCAGTATTGACATGTTGCTCTTACAAACGTAGATAGTTGACACAATAATAGGTTTTGCATTAGTATGGCTTTTCTGTCGGATTTGGTGTCTTACTCACATGTTTGTCATTATTTCATGTCTTCAGTTATCATGAAAGTGCCAGAATGTTACTGTTGTTACGTGGAACACACCAAACATATGAGGCAGAACTCTGCACATTCTGCGTAAATCTGTACAGTTGCGGAGTATGTGTCTGATACAAAATATCAACTTTCTGACACCAATACACACACTGTATGGTGGCATCACAGGCCACATGCCATTACATTGATATTGCAGGACACACCCACCCAGACAGTTGTATTCCTCACACAGGCCAACAGCTGCTTATCCACACTAATTGGTCTATCATGTACCATATGTGTGCGCCGGTATTTGCGCTTTCCGTCAGTGGCAGAGCTCACGTACGTGTCTGGGGGACTGGACATTGTTACGGTGACACTGCATGACACCCTGAGGGACACATTACTTTTGTGTCTATTAACCTTCCACATTGACATTCACAGGGCATACATTGTCATTCACATTTGTCGGAGTACATGCGTGTGACTTGTACATGTTTTCGCATTTGTCCTGATGTCTTTCTTCTCACCTGTCCACCTAGTATCACTAGTTCAGTACATGTATTTTGGACAGGTTACCTTCATATTTTCGATCTTGATGAAGGACCTTAGTGTCTTCAGAGCAGTGGAAAATACAGTGTTGCCTGATTAGGGACCTGTGCAATGAAAAGAATTGCATCTCATTTTGGATGAGAACTCTTTTGAAGTACTGCCATACCTTGTTGGGGTGGCTGCTGTTACTGCTAGACATTTCCTCCTAGTAGTTAATCATATGTGTATAAGGAAGCTCCCCCCCCCACTACTTTTTTAGGAAATGTATGTGTGTGTGTGTGTGTGTGTGTGTGTGTGTGTGTGTGTGTGTGTGTGTGTGTGTGTGTGTGTGTGTATATATACACACACACACACACACACACACACACACACACATATACCTGGTTAAATGTAATAAATAATGTGTGTGTATGTATGAATGTGTGTATGTATGTATGTATGTATATATGTATGTATATATATATATATATATATATATATATATATATATATGTGTGTGTGTGTGTGTGTGTGTATGTACTGTACATGTAGCTAGAGTTCTAGTTCCACATATGAAAACAATGTACATTTGTATAATTTGTTATGTTGAAGATTACATTCCTGAATGCTCTTTCTAATAATATTGTTTGGCTTTCACTTGGTGGTGTTTGGAAAGACTACTTTGTTTTCTTTTCTGTTAATGCATGTTTTTCTATGTCTTAAGTGACAATTTAACAAAGTTGTTTAAAAAAATGCTTTGAATAGTGGACTGTATTGTTAGTAATGACAAAAAGCAGGAAGTAAAAATGTGATCCTTGTAAAAGAAAATAAGTGCTCTGGATAAGAGGGATTCATTCAGAACCTTCAGGTTTTCCACAGCAATGTCTCTCCTTGGCAGCAGCTGGCTTTGGTGACTGTTTATTTTGATATTCAGTATTTAGTGCTTTTCTAGATACAGAAACATGTTAATAATTGCTTCTAAGTATTCCTCACAGTACTGAAATTCGAGGGGTAGGCTCTTGCAAGCATGACCTAGTATTGATTCCTGTTTTGAGCCATACACAGAGGCTCCAACAGAAAATTGATTTAGATAAATAGCTGTAATTGAAACTTAGGCCAATGGACCAAGTTTTAATTACAGCTATCAGCCCCTCAGCATTCATACAGAATAATTTCTACATTTTCCTTTATAACAGACATAGTCAAAAATAGATGGGGTACTCTTGTTATTCGTTAGGAGCAATTTTAAAATTCTAGTCAAAAAAGTTGCCTCTTCCAGCATTAAGTACAGGGTTGCCTATCCGGATGTTTTCTGACTTCCATCACCACTTGCAGTCACACTCTTGATACTTACAGCTGTATTTTGTATTTCCCTTCCTTCCAGTCTTAACTGTTTGAAACCACTATTAAGGACATTGTAAATAACTGTAAAGTAAGTCATTTAATGATAGTGGTTAGTTGCAAGAAGACCTTTTCCTGACTATAGCCTTGTGAGTACCATTGCCATCTTACTTGAAAAGGCAAGTCAGTAACACGTCATAGTGCAATCAACCCATGAAAAATACTGTTTCAGTTTCAAAAGCTAATAGTAAAAACTTTTCCATGTTGCCTCCTTACTTAAGAAGATGAGAGCATGACTTTTCAAAGATCTGGATGCATTCTTTCTTTTGATTGAAGGGAGTTTTAATATAGTTCTACATGACTTGCACAATCTCCCTTAGAACGTTAGCAAAGCTAAGACTACACTAAGTATAGACAAGAGCTTTTTATATACCCAAGAGTGATTTACTGCTGTACATCTCGCAAAGGAAACTCTCCCTTCAGTACAAAGCCATCTGCCTCTAATGTACCCACCAGGCCCAACCCTTGTAACAATAATAGTACTCTATTAAGCTTTATAATGATGGATATACCCGTCATATTGGTGAAGTTAAGTACCATCCCAGTACCCCTGATTACTTCCCTATCCAGGGCACTCAGCTATTTTAAATCTCTCAAAGTATTTGCTAGTCATAGTAACCTTAACATCCTTTTCCAAATTTATGGAAAACCTTGCAGAGAATGCACGACATTATCTAAACTGGTCCCTTGTCTGCCAGTGCTGCAATCCTCCTTCTACCTTTAGATATATTAAGGAGCAGCAATGCCTCTGGATTTTATATTGAACATGAAGTCATTTTTTAAAGCAGAAAGTGAGTTTAGAAATTATGGATAGACTGAGATCCCACTTATCATGAAGTGTACTTCACTCAAACGAAAAGAAGAATGCAAAATAAAAATCAGAGAGACAAAATGTATACCTTATAACAGAGGTAAATGAGATGATATCACAGCCTGAACAGTTCTAGACAGTGTCAAAAGGTAAAGCATACTTTATTCTAGCTTTGTTTGAGTGGAAGGGTAAAGCTGTGACTACAACCAAGGTGACTTGAGTTTTAGTCTCAATGTCTACTGAAGTAGGCATTGGGGCGGATGGAATTGGCTTTGCCGGCTTAGCTCTCCTGGGGGGGGGGGGATTAAGCACATGTCCAGGGCTCAGAGACCTGCAGTTGAATCCCCATTGGTGACAAGAATTTCCATAGGATTGCTGGCTGAGGAGTTGGGTAACTTGTGGAAGTGGGTGACACACCCTTGCTGATGTCCAGTATACACTGAACCCTTAGCCTGTTACTAGACATGCACAGGGGGTTAGGGCTCTGAACTGTAAATTTTGTATCACTCTTGCTGGCTGTATTATTGAAGGTCCCTTTTGTCTCGCCCTGGTGTATTGGGAACAAATGGACCAGTAGACCAAGAGAGGGTCTGATCAGCAGGTAGTGCGGGTTAAACAAAAAAAGGGATGGGGAGTAATTTCTGTCATGGATGTCTCCTCTTTACAGGAATTTAAAAGAACTAATTAGTGCTGTACCTGCACCCTATGCATCACCTGAGAACAATACCCATCACGTGTGCTAAGCAGTCAAAACCCAGTCGTTTACAGAGTTTCAACCCTGTACTATTTGAAGGCAGTCACCCCAGAACCATAAGGTAAGTTTCTGAAAAACTGCTTAATAAAATTAGCCCTAAACAGTTTGTCACTCACCCTCCTCTCTTTTTATTGATGATCTTCTACTAGCCAAAACCATTGTGCACATTTTCAGTTCTCTACCACTAATATATCCCCCCACTGAGTTTAAGCATTTCATGATCTATATCCCAAAGACTTTAACCTAATGTCTTTCTCGTTCAATCACAAAAGTACTTAAAAAAATCTTTTATAATAAACTGTTATATTATGCAAAATTATTGACACTCAACACGATTTGGAAACTGGATATAGTAAATTGACAGCAGTCTGAGTAGTGACTGATATATTATTGGCTGTGAGGAATATCTGGTTTTATTAGTATCTTGTGTTTTTGAGAACGTAGACCCTAATGCATTAAGGAAACAGGAAGCTGTGGATTTCAGCCCTAATGCAATATCCTAGTTCTTCTGTTTTGTGCTGAAGTACCTTTATGGTTAAGATGGATGATATTCAGACTGAACAAGGCATCTTCACTTCAGGAATACCAAACGCGTCAGTTATTGGACCTGTAGTATTCTGTTTCTGTAAATGGCATCACAAATGACATACATCCCTCAGTTATCAATCTTTTGCCAATGTCATTATCCTCCATAGTACAGGTCCATTGACAGTCCAAACTTTCAGAAAATTACAGAATGATACTGTAAAGTCTATATTTCTTACAACTAAAAAGTACTTGTTTAATATCTTTAAAACATACAGCCACTGAACACCCCACCACCATTTAAAATATCCGAGTACACACTACACAAAACTACTTTACTGTATATAACATGACAGTTTATATCCTGAAGAATTTTATACAAATACTAATACAAACATTGTTTTACTTTACTTTTTCCCTTTTTAGTGTCCCTTTAAATATTAATGACATAAAGTGGAGTATGTGCTTTACAGTCCACCCACAAGTTTAACAGAATCAACGAAAGTCCAGTCTTTTTCAGCCACTTTTTCTTGCAAAGCCATATTTCGCAAATGTGATTGATGCTTTATAGCAGTGGTGCACAACGTCCAGCATGGGACCCAAATCTTGCCCTCAACACAATGCTATCCGGCCCTCAGAGAATAACCAAAAAAAAAGTGAAAAAATACTATGCCTTACTCCAGTCATGCAAATTTTCCAGCACGTGCTTACTTACCTAATTAATTGTAGTTGCGCACACCTCTAATTTTAGTTGGGGGAGTAACTATTCTTTCTTGTTTATAACTTAGTCTGTGAACAGTAGTAACTTTCTGCAAGAGTTTGTAATAAGTCATGGCTGCAAGCCAGAATAAAGTTAAATGCAAAGTTGATGTAGAAAACGGGCAATTTCATGACTGCTGTCTTAAGTAAAAACGCCAGTCACCTGTACCTATTGTTAACTCGTAACGACTTACTATATTTTGAGGTGGCTCACAGATGGATTAAGACTTTGTGTAGTAGCCCTCCCCACAAAAAGGTTGTGCACCACTGCTTTATAGTCTCCCATTTATTCACTAATTTCAGTATTGCTCGTCTTCCTGCTTATGTCCATCTCCTAAAAACAGACTCTGGTTCAAGTCCAAGGTACTCTTGATTCATCTAGTCATCTCTTGTGTTTTTTTTCTGTCTCTCAAGCATTTTCCTTTGGAACATTGAAAACAGTTTCACATAGTCTCTCTCCGAATTTTACTGTCAGAAGAATGAGCAGCATAGTCCTCCTTCTGCATGCTGGCTCTTTTTGTTGGATACACTCTTTTTTTTATTTCCTACGTAGCCTGTACTGCATCAACAATGTCGTAGATGCTCCAGGAAAAAAAATCCCCTAAAGACAGCAGCTTGAATCTCACACCTGTCTTTCAGTATTCCCTGATTGCTGGGATACATTTGCTTTTCATTTTTCTGGTGTATAGTGAATAATCTTTTTCTACAAACACTGTCTCCAGTTTTTAATACTTTGCCCTTCTGCCACAGTTTTGTCAGGCTCAACTCTTTCTGCTGGTATGATTGCATCTTTACTAACCTAGTTCTTGGCTGGTTTGTCATGGCCCAGGTTTGATGCATATGTTTATGTGCCCTTTTACTTGACAAATACCAGTGTGGAACACAAATCCAGTTGCTTATTTGTGCTTTCATAAACTTAATACAGTCTCTTCCTTCCAGATCTGCCCACACTGTTGTCTAGCTCTTATTTTTTGAAAGCATTCTTCTTGAGAAGCCTCATAATCAGCCAGCTTTTTCTTCATTTCAACGTCTGATTTTTGCATTTTTTGATCAGTTCATTTGAACAGCTAGTTAAAGCTTCTATTTTTCCAGTTTCTGCTTGAGTTGATGTACTACTTCAATGTCTCATTTATTTTAGTCATCTCTTGAGTATATTTGATTTATTTTTTCCTCTAAATTACTGGAACCCATCTTTTGAACCAAAACTGAAGCTTGAATTGCTTTTTGCTGACCGCAGAATCCTTCCCAGTGTTTTTTCTTCACTGTTTCTGGTTGATTTTTTTCAGGTTTTCCAAATTTCTTTTTTACTAGCATCCAGCCAGTAATTGAATCCCCTCCCCATAAAACACAGTTTCAGTGGCACTCTCATTTTACTTAACTTCTCAAGGTGTGAAAACAGAAACAAAGTTGTTAATCAGAGTACAGCCATCTTGGACGTCTCAAAACATACAGAATGATAATCAACTGCCTTAACCCCACAGAATGGCTGATGTGTTTGGTATCTATCAGAAGTTAGCAGAGTGTATGCATCCAAGTTCAAGAATTACATATAAATATCAATCAAAATGGTGAATTGAGGATTACACAGTATAAGCACCCTGGGCTTACCCTAAATCCCAGCCTATCCCTCAAACTCAATGTGTAATAGTGTTGTTTATTGCTCTTGAATGTCTAAATTACTTCAGCTACTGTGGTGGTCAAGGATGGATAGACTTATTAAAGTTTCTTACTCAGTAGCCTTTCAGGCCTGTCAGTTTATCCCAGTTCCTTACTGTGTCCTTGCAACTAATCTGTTCATTCCTTGTCTAGAATAGACACCCAGTTATTATTCTAAACTCCTCCCAAAACACTAGCAAAAATCAAACCATTGTAAACAGTGTCTGTTGCTTTTTTTTCTATCCCCATAAGTGAACACCATTGCACCTGAACTTGAAAAGCAGTAGGTACAAGTCCTAGCTCAGTCTACCTTGGTTTCTTTTAAAATTTGCATGAAAAATAGTCTCTGACCTTGAAAAGCTAACAGGAAAAACCTCTCCATATAGATTCCATACACAAGAAAGAAATAGCTCGACCTTTCAAAGACATCCAGTCATCCTTTTGGCAGAGAGTTTTAGTAAGATTGTGCAAGCAATCTGGAGTCAATTTCCACAGAGTTTTTTTTAAAACAGACAGTCGCCAGTAGTTAATTTAAGTTGTTTACTTACCTATGTAAGGCAGTTATTAAATGTAAATCTTTGCTTTGTGCGTACCTTAAGGATGAGATGATTGCACTCAAAGGTGTTGAGAGGAAATTTGAGTAATATTTAAAAGGGTACACAGACTGCCTTAGGAGTCCAGTCCTTGGTTTTATATTCCCTTCATTATAGACCTTTAAGAGGAAGGCTGTGTTTGGCCTGTAAAGCGTTACATGATGAACTGAGAGTAGCCCTTAATTTAGAACTGCTCCAAGGTAGTAAAGTCTCCAGATACAGGAATGCTAGCAGCTATAATTGAAATACTGAGCTTTATAAATGAAAGAAAAGAACTGGAAGCCAGATCTTTAGAAAAGGGGAAGGAGCAAATTACATAGAAGTAAATGGAATATGTGGGAACGATGTATGCAGTATAATGTTCAGGAGGAAGAGTGGAGTTTACGAAAGACAGGAAGTGAGCAAAGTATGTCATTTTGGAGTGAATGGTTTATTAAAAACTTGTATGTATACTGCATGAAAAGTTACTTTGGCTTGTTTTTTCTTCTATTAATGTATTTGTACCAATGTCACTGTCTAAAACAGGATTTAATAAAGATGTTTAAAATAGTTATTGTTTAATAAAGTCAGTTGTAACCATTTTTAGATGCAAAAACTTTAAGCAAGTTTCAAATTCATATATTATTTCTTGAGAAATTTTCCTCAGCACTTGAAAGTTGGTGACTCTTTCAGTTTGGCTAAATGTATTTTAACTGTTTAATGTTGGAATGTTGGTAGTATACATGTTAGCTGCAAAGTCAATTTCTTCAGCTTTTAATTTTGTTTGAAGGAAAAATTGTACCTATAGCCAGCTTTTTTTTTGCCTATTCTAAATGTAAATTGGACAAAAAAAATCCATAGAAGCATATGGAGAAAGCTGTGGCACACGTCCTTATTTTGCATTATTAAATAATCTTGATTTTAATGTGTTTTTGACTGCTTTTAAAAATGTTCCTTTTTATTTAATGTTTGTGCCTTTTTTGCTTATTCTTTGGAGTTGCAGTAGAGATAATTTTAGTTTGGTGCTGTCCGCCTCTGAAAGAGTTACAAAATTTTATAAATTGCACCATCATATCTTTTAAGTTGACTGAAAGTAGTTTGTAATAAGCAGTGTTCTGGTACTGGATTCTGGATACAAGTAAAACAAAAAAAATTATGCTTTAAAGTATTATGATTGATTTAGTTTACTTTTATGTAACTACTCGATGTCATTAAAATGTTATTGTGATTAAGTTGTCCTCATCCTTATTGAAATATTTAAAAGCATGCAAATCTGAATGACTTTGAGATTGTCAGAGTTCTTGGAAATTGTTACATTGATACTAATAGTTTAATTTCAGTATTTAAATTATATTAATTTTCTTTTTAAAGACTGTTATTAAATTATCAGTTAAGATACAGGTTCACATATATTAATAAAAAAGTAACTTTTGTGGTATTCTTGCATGAAACATTACATGTTTTCTTTCTTTTTAACAATTATTCACTCTAGCATTACATAAACCGTTCAGTTCCTACCTCCCAGTTTCACTCCTCTCCTGAGCATTATTCTGCGTGTATTGTTCTACAGATTCCTTTTTATTTCTAAATAACTTATTCCTTCCCTTTCCCAAAGATCCTACCTTTAGATTTCATCTCCTGGAAAATTTTCAATATTTTAATTGCATTTGGTTTATATTTTGATTTCCTTTTTCTAATAGTTACTTTTTTGTCAGCCAGTATTATTAAACTTAATGGCCTTGTCATGTATAGGCAATTCAGAAATAATTTCCTTAGCTACAGCCACTTGCTCTGTCAACATTTCTGACAAAGTACTCTGTATAGAATTTTTAAAATCTGCCGTGTTACTTCCCCCTGAAATGACATGTTTTCAGTTACCTCTGCTTTTCCATCACAACTTCAGCATTTGCTGTGTACTTGAGGAAAATTATGTGAAGTTTGCTTGGGGTGTAAAAATATACAGAGACTTCCAAGCAAAGATTCTAAACCCTCTGGACTTCATTGCATACATGGAAGCCATACAGATGTCCTCCCACTGTTCTTTTATAAATTGCCTTTTAGTCATTTCTTCCCAATCTTTCCAGGCCTCCTCCTGATTTTTAGAGTTATCATGCAATATTTTATATGTCCTACTAATTATTATTTCTTTAACAACAGTTTCTGTTCTAGACTAGATTAAAAACTACGAGAGCTGGACTTTGTCCCTTTCTCTTTGCCTCTATTCTGATATAAACCCCTGCTAGATAAGGTAGTCTGCAACCTGCAGTCCAAACTTCTTGGCCTTATCCCCCCTCTATTACCCTTCCCTCTCTAGTTATTTGCTCCTAATACCTTGGTTCCTTTGTCAGTTTTTTCCCAGTAAATTCCACCCAGCCACCTCTTGCCTATTCTTGCAGTCATCCCTACTGACAAAATCTTCATTCTTCATTTCTGTGTTTACTTAGTTCTTAGAATATTTTCTGCAACTTTAACCACCACGAGAATATAATTTTCATATTCTCCTTCTGGATCCAGATCTTACTGTCTCCTTGTTTATTGAACACTCTTTTCCTCCCCCATCCATTTTACCATCATTCCTTTCCACTTTGATATTCCAAAGACATGCGTTTGGAGCATTTCTCCCTGAGATTCCACTGAAAATGGGCTGTGTCCCAGTCGGACTTTCCCGGTAAACAAATGTTAAATAAATAAATGAAATAACCTTCCACTTGCCTTATATTTACATAAGTCTTAACTGTAAATTATACATTCAAATTAGGTAATCCTAAAGCACTTTCTCTCTGGAGAGGATCAACTTATCCCTCTTAACTCTAGCCCTCTTCCTGTCCTAAGTAAATTCCTTCATCTTTTAATTGATTATTTTTCACTCTTTGATAAAAATATGTTTGACCTGTGTATAAAATCTAAAGGGACTAAAAACATTTCAATGTGTGTCTTGCTGTCCATAACAAAGAACTTCCAGTTCCTCTGTTTTTGTAACTCTTCTCGCATATCCTTAGCTGCCATAACAGAATCCGTTTTGTATCTGTGCAACCATATACTTCAGCAATGCCTATATTTATGGGGACATAAGATGAACCCAATTTGTGGTGGTGTTCTTTCGGCTTTTCCCAGTTGGGGTCGTGTGTCTGCATAATTTGTCACTAGAGTCTTTGTTTTATCTTCATTAATTTTATATCCAGAAAAGACTTGAAACTGTCTCTAATATATTACACAACACTGAAACGTTCTTTTCTGGATTTATCAAGTACAAAGTAGTAGTATCTCCAGATAAAGCTAACTTTTTTCTTGATTGCTACAGCAGTTATATCCTTTATTAGAGTCCTTTATTTTCTCTGCCAATGGCTCTAAATTTACAACAAATAAAGGGGAAGGAGGACACCTCTGGCCTGGTTCCTCTGTTGAAACATAGCTTGTTGGAGAGGAACCTACCCATCTTATTTCCTGCCTTCTGCCTTTCATGTATCTTTCTAATTAATACTGTTATACTAGCAGGAAATGCAGATGCTTTCATTTCCCTTCTTGTACGATCCCATCTGACTCTATGGAATGCTTTCACTGCATCAGGACACACGAGCAGTAGATGTAATTTCTTACATTCTGCTTTCCTCTAGATCATCCTTGTTCTGTTAATATTTGCCTCCCTTCCACATAACCACATTGATACTTGTATCTGTCAATTTTGTTATAACTTTGCCATTATTTTAGTCCTAGACATGAAACACTTATCCTGGTTTAATTTAAAATGGGTGTATGTGAAGCTGGGGCTGATGGGTCTTTACCATCTTTGGAGATAAAACAGCCACATTAACATTTTTCCCCAAGATGCTGTTGCCTCCCCATCTTTGAAAACACTGTTAAAACCTTTCAGATCTTTATTACCCTCCAGACTTTCACAGGAGTACCATTTGTTGCAGGAAACTTCCCTGTTGATTGTACATCACTCTTTTTATCTTCTCTCTTCATATCTTGACTATTAATTTTCTTTAACATCTTTATTTAATATCTTACATAATGACACGAGTACTTGTGCAGAGATAATCCATTGCAAAGATTTTATTCATACATTTTACAAATGTGATTTCTGCCTTAACTGTTCAATTTAACTTTACATTGTTCAAGTTCTGCCTTCCATGAAATACCCCTTCTCCAGAATATTCTGTTAAGTATTGCTCCCACAGATTGTTTGTTTCTATGTAATTAATTTCTTCCATTTTATAAATATCTCGCTGCCAGTTTATCTCCTTTACTACATTCAGTAATTCTTCTTCAGTTGGTTTTGTTTTTTGATTTCCATTTTCTAGTAATTGCTTTTCAGCTGCCAACAGCATTAAACTTAGTAGGGCTATACTTTATCCAAGTAATTCAGTTTCCATTCCTCAGCTCAAAAGATTAATTTTCTTAGTTAAAATTTGCTCCCCAAGATTTCCTAACACCTGTCAACTCAATTTCCCAAAAAACATGTTCCCAGGTACCTCGCTCTTTACTATCGCACCTCCAGCAACTGCTGTCTACCTGTGTAAAATTTTTTCTGAAGTCTGCTTGGGATATAAATATACCTATTAAAGTAAAACAACTGTCAGTGGGTCGGAGAAAACCGATACCACAACCTTATTAGCGCTTTCGTCCAGTTTAATAAAATTGAACTTCATCAGAAACAACACCCATAATAATTACATCATTTAAATAGCTACCAAACATGTCACATGTTTCTATTTCAGCCAATGAAAAATGTATATACACTTCCATACTTATATTATAATGTATAAATTACTTTAAAATAAAAATAAATATTATTACTTTATAATCTTTGTGCTTGTAAAAAGCATTTGATGTTTATCATGTCATTTAATCCAGGAAGCTGGTCTGCATTCAACAAAATTTGCCATAAGGTTTTCCTACATTCTAAAATCACTTTGAAATCTCCACTAAAAATGTCATTATTAACTCGTTCTAATACAAAGAAAGAGAACTTTTTGAAACTAGGACATACTACAGAGTGTCTTGCCAATGCATTTGACATGTCTTTTTTATGTATAGCCAAAGTGTGCTCATATATACATTTGTTTAATGCTCTAATGGTCTTGCCTATGTAAAAATGATCACATGAATTACACATAGCTGAATAAACCACATCCGCAGTGGTGCAGCGGTAGCGTTGTTACCTCATAGCAAGAGGTTCTCCCATTCGATTCTCGGCTGGAGTGCGGGGAGTGCCTTCTGTGTGGAGTCTGCATGTCCTCCCCGTGGTTGGATGGGCATTCGAAAGATATGCGTAAAATGGGCATGCCTTCGTTGAAAGTTGAACGTCGAGCTAGCACCTCGGCTTTCGTGAAAATCTACTGCCAATCATTAGTGGACCGGGGTTCCGCTGTGGCGACCCCTAACCAGGAAAAGCCGAAAGACAAACAACAACAGTTTTACATGTGTAGTGTCCTTTACCTGAAACAATATACACTTTTTATTGGCTGAAATAGAAACATATGACATACTTGGTAGCTATTTAAATGATGTAATTATTATGGGTGTTGTTTCTGATGAAGTTCACTTTTATTAAACTGGAAGAAAGCGCTAATAAGGTTGTGATATCCGTTTTCTCCCACCCACTGACAAGTTGTTTTACTTGGTTTCTTCGTTGTGTGTGTGGATACTGGTTCAGCGCAAACTCTCCCTCCCCACCAAAAGGGCAAATATCTATCCCAGCAGAGTGCTGCCCCCCTGACATCTCAGATGCTCAGGTAAGAGCAGCCCTCTTCAAAGCAAAAACACAGCATCAATGAGACCAGACAGTGTCCCGGGCTGTGTCCTACATGAACTCCAAGAAGAGCTAAACCCAAACATAAAACTACTGTTCAATCTCAGCCTTACTACAGGATATGTACCCAGAGAGTGGCGTACAGCAACAGTGGTCCCTCTCCACAAAGGTGGTGCCTCAACGGATCCTGGAAACTATCGCCCCATAAGCCTGACTAGCTTGGTCTGCAAAGCTATGGAAAGGATCATCATGGACCTCATAAATAAAGATATTGGGGACCTACAGACACTAGATCCTACCCAGTTCGGCTCTGTTAAGGGCAGATCCTGCCTCTTAAACCTGGTCGATTTCTTTAAAACAGTCACCAAGGCCATTGACGAGGGGAAGGTGGTCCACACAGCCTACCTGGACCTCGCAAAAGCCTTCGATACAATACCCCACTCGGGCATTTATAGGTAAGCTCACCAGCTTAAATGTAAATCCCTGTGTCACTAGATGGGTTGCAAACTGGCTCAAGGACAGAACCCACATGGTTAGAATTGCTGGAGCCATGTCAGACTCCAAACCAGTTACAGGTGGCGTCCCACAAGGCTCAGTCCTGGGACCTCTCTTGTTCGGTATATATTTCTCGGAAGTACAGGCCAACACAGAAGGACTGTGGCTGACCAAGTTCGTAGATGACTGCAAACTGGGTGCCATAATAGACTCTCCAGCCGACACAAGCATCCTCCAAAAGGGCCTCATAGAAATAGACAACTGGTGCCAGAGCCATGGCCTCAAATGTATAGTCATCCCCTTTGGCAAAAACAAAGTGCCCACAAATTACCACATAGGTGGTAATCCATTAAGTACGGAAGGAGTAATTAGGAACCTGGGGACCCAAGTTGATAGCAGTCTCTCATTTGAAAACCACGTGGCCAAAGTGGTTAGAAAAACATTTTATATAGCCCACCTAATCATGAAGGGATTCACATCTAGATCAGGGGTGGTCATCGTGCCTCTTTACTCATCCCTCATCAGGCCCATAATTGAGTACAATGCCTTTTTTGGGATGTACCTTACCAGACACCTGCAGCAACTGGAAAGACCCCAAAAGTACCTCACCAAGAGGATCAAAGGGCTCAAACAGATGCCATATGCTGCCCAGTTAAAGAAACTCCAGCTCTACTCGGTGGCATACCGCCTGCTCGGAGGCTATCTGTGCCTGATGTATAAAGCCATGTCCAATCCGAAATTAATAGACATGCTGCACCTCAGAAAATCCAAATCCCATTGAGCTACGCGCTCGAGACTTGAACCTCATCATTGAAATAAATACGACATGCTGGAGGGACAGATTCATAACCCAGAGGCTCCCTTCACTCTGGAATAAAATCCCAGTCTAGGTTAGGGAGAGTCCCTCATTTCCTCTCTTCAAGAGGAATCTTGAGGAGTGGATGGGAGATCGTAGGTTTACCCCGGGTATCACTTCTATGTCACTGTTAGACAGAGGCACAGTATACTAACCTCGAAAAAGGGCGTAGCAAAATTCATTTAAAATGGGTGGCGAAAGCCAAACACACTCTGGCTAGGCTTATAAATGCCCTAGGGCAGATAGCGTAGTATGAACCTATGAATATCCTGATTCACATGCAATATGGAGGGCAGTGGTTGACAAGGTCAACGGCTGCAACTGGCCTGAGAAATAAATGTATTTACTTCTATTTATTAACCAGGTATGTCAGCTGGTCTTAATGCAACTTTCTGTTTAACGTACAGAATATGGTAAAAATATCACATTTTTATTTGCCATAGAAATCTTCATTTTCCCATAACAAATTCTAATTCCAACACCTGAAAACGACCGTTAAACATTTGTCATTAAAATAAAAAAATAACTGACAAATATGTTATTAAATATAAACACCTTTTGAGCATGATAAAAGCTTAAATGTCAATATTACACGTTTTACCGAATTTTTTTTTTTTATCAAATTGTAATCACAATGCTCTCCATTCAGAGCAAAGAATGAGTTGGAGGGATATGAACTTAAATAAATGGTATGATTCAACTAAATATTTGTGTACTTGAATATTCATACCGATGCTGCCTTGCTTGCCACGACAGGAGCCATGTGAATATTCGTGGGGGTGAGGCGTGTTTGGGGTGGGATTTGCTACTGTGCATCCTGCGAGGTACTACACTTGGAGATTACCAACTTTTGAGTTCAGACTTTAAAACAACAACTCTGGGGGACTCTGTTTGCAAAACTTGGGAACTATCTTCCTGCTGATCTTCTTGAACATTGTCTTACTCGGTTAAAAAAAACCTACTTTAAAACTCACTGGCTATGTCCTTGTTCAAAACCGACTAGATCATCCTCTGTAGTCTGTAATCATGTTACATTGCCTAGTCAGTTTGTCAACACTGTTTAAAAAATGTATGATTTCTATTACCCGCTTCCTTAACTGGAGCCTGTAAACTGTGGTTAACTTTTATAATCATTTTGTGATTTTTTTTTTTTTCAGTACATTTTTACCTTGGAGCTTTTCTCCCAGGGGCTTCCGTTGAAAATGGACATGTATCTAGTCGGACTATCCCGGTCAACAAATGTAAAATAAATTGAAGATATCCCCGTTTTTGGGATGGGTGCGATTGGAGCCTAAACAATCTTCCCTTTTGTATACTTCCAACGTCGTCTTTTGACACATTGCTTTGAGCTTGGTTTCACTTTTGCTAATGTATCGTGATTGACAAAAAGACGCCCGTTTGTATTAACGCTATATTATTGGTGTTTGCAATTCATACCTCTCAAGTGTACACCTCATTCGGGGTCTTAGAACATTGATGTTCCTTCAAGTTCCACATTGGAAGGGTCTGTGACACACACTGTTATCAGATGTTCTTCGTCTCCCATTGCTGCAGTCCTGACAAATGGGTACTCCGCTGCCCACCATCGGCCCGAATACCAAAGGGCTAGATCCGGCGTCGGTCATGGGCGCCCGAGACTGAGTAACTACGTCAGTACAAATGCGCATGACTGACGCCATAACCTCAGTCTTTCTTGCCGCATGGTCCTAAGCAGAAGCAGAATTTGCAAGTGCCGTTCAGCTATCTGGAATTGTCGGTTTTCGAGTTTCAGACCGGAGACCAAGTTGGGCTAAGTACCCCTTTGGGGACATTTTTTGTCTTTTTCTTGCCTCAGTATTGACGGATGTCAGAAAAAGTTAATAACTGTATTTCTTGTGGGAAACAGATTCCTCATAGGGATTACCATTCACTCTGCATTCCTTGTTTAGGGCCTGAGCACGACGTTGTTGGGTGTCGCTTTTGTGCTACTTTTAATAAGCGTACTATTAAACGTCGGTTGGACTGTGCTAGGCTGGTGTTTGGTAAACATTGTAATTACAACATGCCGTCGGATTCTCCGACGACTGGTTCTTCTAAGAAGCGCAAAGAAAAGTCTTTGCGGTCCAAACAGGATGAGACGTCCACTCCGGACGTCGGTCCTGTAGAACCACTGGCTGCTTCAGTGGCTCTTTCTGACAGTTTACCAGAGTGTCAAGGGGAGCCTTTGTTACTACAGGAAGTGGCTTCTCCTGTGTTAGGCCAGGCTGAGGGTGCTTCTCTGTTGTCAGTGGCTCCCTCCCCTCATAGGGTGGTTAAGCCTCCTCCTTCTCTAGGCAAAGGCCATTCTAAGTCTAAGTCTGCCCCTGCGGGTGCTATTCCCCAGGGTCCAGCTCCTAGGAAGCACATGTTAAAGATGGCTGAAGATTTGATTACTTTAATTAGGGGTTCCATGCCTCCCCCTGAGAAGAGGCCCAGGGTAGAGACAGAGTTGGAGGGTTTGGTTCAGTCTTCCAATGAGTCAGATTCCTCTGTGGAAGAACTTCAGGATTTCCCTCCCTATTCTGATTCGGAGGCTGAGGATGCTTCTCCCTCTGCGTCCCCTCCAGAAGATTTTTCTTTCTCTGAAACTTTGCATTCCATGAGGGAACATTTCAAATGGGAAGGCCAGGATTATTCTGATTCTCGTAAAAGGCTAAGAGAATTCTTGTTTTTGCCTCAGCACAGGCCCTTGGCTATTCCCCCTGTACTGGATGTTGTTCAGGATGTATTTTCTGAGGCTGCCCTTAACCCAGATTCTCTGCCTCCTGCCCCAGTTAAACCAGATAGATACTACAGGGTTCCGGAAGCTCACAAGTACTTGTATAAGAGCCCTAGGGCTGATCCAGAAACTATTTCTCAAGGCCCCAAAGGTGTTAAGGCTTCTGTGGTTAGGAATCCAGTTCCTCTGGACAAGGATGCTAGGGCCCTGGATAGGTGGGGTAAGAAACTGTATACCTCTTCTACTTTGGCTATGAGGGCTTTAAATTGTCAGTTTCATATGCTCAGGTATCAGAATTATTTGCTAAGTCAATTGAAATGTAAAGTAGATGCTTTAGCTGAAGGTATTGACTGTAAGGAGCTTCAAGATTTAGTGCATGCTTCAGACCAGGTTGGTAAGCATTCTTTGCAGTGTGGTTTTGATGCTTTACAAGCTTCTTCCAGGGTGGCTGCTACTAGTTCTGTTGTTCACAGACATGCCTGGCTTAAAGATCAGTCCTTGTCAGAGCATGTTAAAGCTCGAATTATGGATGCTCCTTTGCAATCTGATGTTCTTTTTGGCCCTCCAGTGGAATCAGTTTTAAAAAAAATGGAGGAAAAAGCTAAGTCTATGCAGACAGTTAAGGACTTTTTACAGGTTCAGCCCCCTAAGTTCAGTAGGAATTGGCCTGCTAAGGGATGGTCTTTTCCCTCTTCGGATTTTCATTCTAGGGGCAGGTCGAGGCGTGGTAGAGGTAGGGCTTCCTTTCAGGGCCCTGTTACTTCTAGGTCTTTGAGTTCTTCTACCCCTTCTGCTGGGGAGGGCAGGGGTCAGTCCTTTCGGAAGCAGACCCAATGACCTGTGTCTTCAGCTGCCGGACTCTGCTTTGCTGGCAGCTCCTCTAGGAGGAAAACTGGGACTTTTCAAAAGGAATTGGCATTTGGTTACCCAAGACAAATGGGTATTGGACATTATAACTTGAGGCTACAAATTTTATTTTCACACATTCCCGCCTTTCAAAGGTATGCCGGATGTGCCTCATCAGCAAAGACTGGAAGCACAGGCACAGATTTCTTCTCTGCTCCAGTTGGGAGCAATACAGGAAGTTCCTTCTGCGGAAAGGGGCACAGGGTTTTATTCCCGTCTTTTCTTAGTGCCAAAGAAGGGAAATACTTGGAGGCCCATTCTGGATTTATCCATTCTAAACACCTTTCTGGAAATTCCGAAATTCAAGATGTTAACGCTGCAACAGCTGTTGCCTATGCTGGGCAGAGATCACTGGATGGTGACTTTGGATCTCAAGGAGGCCTATCTTCACATTCCTATCAGGCCCAGTTGCAGGAAATTCCTGAGGTTTCGGACTGGGAATTTGCATTATCAGTTCTCTGCATTGCCCTTTGGCTTATTTACTGCGCCCAGGGTATTCACAAAAGTCCTGGCTCCAGTAATAGCTTTTCTCAGACTAAAAGGAATTCAAATTTATCCTTATCTGGACGATTGTTTGATACTGGCTCAAGGCAAGCACGAACTTCTTCGACATCTGCAGTATGTGATGACAGTTTTCAGATGCCTAGGGTATTCTGTGAACGAAATAAAGTCCAGTCTAGTACCCTCACAGGAGATGTGTTTTCTGGGTGTGAGACTGAATACAGCTACTCAGATGGCATTTCTTACCCCGGACAAACAAAGAAATCTTCACCAGTACTTCCTACAGCTATCAGTAATGTCCAGGCTGACTGCAAGGACAGTCCTTCAAGCCTTGGGGTTCATGGCATCTTGCATTCTAGTACTTCCCAATGCCAAACTGCATATGAGGAAGTTACAATGGTATCTCAAAAGCGTTTGGACTCAGCACAGCCACGATTTGGACACTGTCATTCGGATTCTACCTTGCATTCAGAAATAATTTGTGTGGTGGGCTCAGGAATGTCACCTAAACAAGGGACTCTCTGTGACCCAACCAGAGGCAAGTCAGATATTAACGACAGACGCCTCGGAGTCAGCCTGGGGAGCTCATTTCAAAGGAAAATGGATTCAAGACCTTTGGCCCCCGGAGTTGCTTCACTTGCATATCAACATGAAAGAGATGCTGGCAGTTCAATTTGCATTAAAAGCATTCAAGGATCTACTTCGACCAGGACTGGTGTTGATTCGAACGGACAACACAACTGTCATGTGGTACATCAACAAGCAGGGGGGAACTCATTCTTACCCTCTTTGCAGACAAGCAATGATGTTATGGGAAACTGCTTTGAATCTGCACATCACTCTTCGAGCACAGTTTCTGCCAGGAGCACAGAATTCGTTAGCGGATGTTCTGAGCAGGCAAATGGTGGATCCTCACGAATGGAAGTTGGATCCTCAGGTGTTTTGTCAGTTGACCATGGCTTGGGGAACTCCAGACATAGATCTGTTCGCTTCTCCTCTGAATTTCCAACTACCTCTGTTTTGCACAAGGCTGTTTCATCTGAAAGCCAGGAAAATAGATGCACTATCCTTCAGTTGGAGCAACCTTCACGTGTATGCCTTTCCTCCTCTGCCTCTTCTTCCAAAAGTCCTGTTGAAAGTCAGGAGGGACAAACCTTGCATGATCCTTATAGCACCGGATTGGCCTCGTCAGCATTGGTACCCTCTGTTGAGGAGCTTAATTCAGGGGGCCCCTTGGCCATTACCACGGATTCCTCACTTATTGTCTCAAGAAAACAATCATTTTCTCAATGTCGGGGTGCAATCCCTACACCTGACAGCCTGGCGCATTCAGTTTTAGAGAATGAGGGCCTTCAGCTCCCTCAACAAGTTTTGGATGTTCTTTTGGAAGCCAGGCGTCCTAGTACTCGAAAAGTTTATGCTGATAAATGGAAGAGATTTTTTCTTTGGAGTTCAGCTAAAGGCTTTGATGTCACATTGCCTGATTTGAGTTGTACATTGCAATATTTGTCTATGTTATTGGACAAGGGTTTGTCCTTCTCTTCTGTAAAAGTGCATGCTGCAGCTATTTCTGCTCACTATGATGGTGACCCTCCTTTATTTTCACATCCATTGCTTAAACAGTTTCTTAGAGGGGCAAAGAATATAAGACCCCCACGGAGGGCTCCTACTCCTACCTGGGATCTTAATTTTGTTTTGGAAAAACTGACTCTGCCTCCTTTTGAACCTGCAGCTACGGCTGACTTGAAGTTGTTGTCTTGGAAGACTGCTTTTTTATTGGCTGTTACTTCTGCTAGAAGGGTATCTGAATTACAGGCTCTCATGGCAGTGGAACCTTTTCTGATTTTTCACCAGGACAGAGTTTCCTTGCGTACTAATCCTACTTTTCTGCCTAAAGTGATTTCTAATGTGGCATTGAACCAATCTATACATTTGCCTACTTTTTATGCTAACCCCCAAAATGAAGGGGAAAAAGTTTTGCATTCTTTGGATGTACATAGGCAGTTAAGATATTATTTGTTCAGAACCAAAGAGTTCAGAAGTTCTCAACAATTATTTGTTTCGTTTGCTGTGACTTCACGTGGAAAAGCTGTCTCGAAACAAACTATTTCCAAGTGGATTGGCCATTGTATTGCTTTTTGTTACTCTCATCATGGAAAGGAGGTTCCAGTTGGGATCAGGCCTCATTCTACTAGGGCTACGGCCACATCTACTGCTTTTTTGAGAGGGGTAGCTACTAAAGACATTCTAGAGGCAGCTACTTGGAGTTCTGTACATACCTTTACAAAGCATTATCATTTGCCTCTTTATTCTAGGTCTAGGGCTGGGTTTGCCACTGCAGTCTTACAGGGCATGTCTGCAGCTCCTCATGCTATTCAGTTGACCAACCTCCCTTTTTTTTTCCGTTGCTCTGGGATTCTACCCATTTGTCAGGACTGCAGCATTGGGAGACGAAGAACATAGTACAGTTTTGTACCTACCATAAATGTAGATGTTCGAGGATCTCCATTGCTGCAGTCCAATTTTCCCTCCCTCCTTCCCCCTTTTTCTTTTTAGATTGGGGTTTTTGGGTGGTGTTTTTTGCATTCTGATGTCTGAGGCAAGAAAGACTGAGGTTATGGCGTCGGTCATGCGCATTTGTACTGACACTACGTCAGTCTCGGGCGCCCATGACCAACGCCGGATCTAGCCCTTTGGTATTCGGGCCGATGGTGGGCAGCGGAGTACCCATTTGTCAGGACTGCAGCAATGGAGATCCTCGAACATCTACATTTATGGTAGGTACAAAACTGTACTTTTTTAACTGATATATATGGTAAATAGAACTGAATCATACTAATTCATTAAAAGAGCTATTAAGTAAATAAAAATCGCATTGTAACCATCTTACGTGTTTCCTGACTAAAGTTTTTGAGAGGTAGTGTTCCACACTGACGATATTAAGTTGAGAGCTATGTGCATCCCATACGTGTTTGTATTCCTGTGCTAGCTACGCTTGTGTTTGCCTGGTTAGGTGCAAAGTAATTCTGTTGCGAATTCGTGTGTGTATAAACATGTCTGTCTGCATTATCTCGGGGGTTTTAAACAGTAAGCGGAAATATTTGATATTGTGGCGTTTTTCCGGGCTGTGTGGCGCTTATGTGCGCTTTGCTTTTCATTCCGGTGGAAGCGCACGTGGTGGAACACTCTATACTTTGTTTTGTTTTCAGACCGGACACGTTCTGTTCTTTGTGTTCCATGATTGACGGGGAATTAGTTAAGTCGAAAACCAAGCGGTCCTGAGCACATTTTCTTGCGACTGCAGCTTTGTACATGGGTATTTCAAAAAGTTAGGTAGATATGCGATGTACGTTTTTGCACACTTAATATTGAGCTATAATTGCAGTTTGTATAATGGATAGTTGCGTAGTCTAGTGTTTGCGCATGCTCAGTGGCTTGCGCCCTTGGGAAGTGGAAGGAGTAAATGTTCCTGTTTTGGTAGTGTCTTCGCCAGTTGTCTTTGATACAGCTTCAAAATTTTAACTAATTTCACAATTTATGCTTTTTTCAGTCTAAACTCTAAACGGAACATTTAAAGCATACAATGCCATCTAGTTGTTTGTTTTTGGGGGGAAAAAAGTAAATGGTACAAAAGGTATCGCTGCCTTGCATCAAATTTCAACTTGGGGCGGGGGTGTCGTGGATATTTTGTGATGATGTGGTTTATTCTGTGCATTAGGTATAAGCTTAAAAACGGAAATTTAAAGAAATGAGCGCCCCCGTCCAGTTTTTGCAAGTCCCATTTTTGTAGTAAGTAAAATAACTAGTTTTACATTAAAGAACACATCTTTGAGTGGTAATCGTTATTTGTGACTGGTATATATATATTTTTTTTCATATGTAAAATCCATTCACTTTTTTCCTCCCAGTAAGTTTTGGACTGGGTGTAGCTGGATGGTTGGAGTGATAGTTGCAGAGCCCCACAAAAACATGTACTTGGCATAAAGTGGTTATTTTATTTGTTCCATGACCGGAAATAAACCTTTCATAGATCTGGTTATCGATTTTCCAGAAGTGTGTACATTGCATGATTTCTATTGCATTTATGGGGAAAGTCAGATGTTTTTTGTGTTATAGTCCTGACTGTGATATTTCCTTCTGTGAAATTCCTTGGCTGGTCTGATTACCAGAGAAATTATTTGTTCCTCCTAAGGCTGGCAGATGCCCCAACTGAAATCGGTATGCCTGGGTATGTAGGGAACCATGAAACCAGTCTTTTTTTTTTATTTTTGCCTTCAGAGCCTGAAGCAGTGTTTGTGTGCCATTCCGCTCCAGACAGAAGTTGTCGGAAAAATAGGTATCCCATTGGGGAACTTCTTTCTTTTGTTTTAAACTCCAGTAAAGTAAGAATTGCCTCCGCTGTAGTAAGCATATTCCACACAGACTTCCACTTGCTTTCTGTCACCTTTTTAGACCCAAGTCATGACGTTCCTAGTTGTTGCTTTTGCGCCCACTTTAACTCTAGGGTGATCAGACATGGGGGCGAGATTTTAGATTCCTTAGTCTTGAATCTTCTCATCCGAGTCTGATTGCGTTGTCTGGAGGTTGAGTAACCAAGGAATAAGAAGGGAAAAGAAAAGACCCAAGCTTGGACGAAAACCAGTCCCAGTCTCTCTAAGCTTGTGATGTGATGAACAAAGCAAGGTGCTTGCACAGCCCCTTTGTCTAAGGTGGTACTTCAGGCTTCTGAGACCCATTCAGTGTCCGACTTGCCGTCTGGTCCCTCTACTTCTGCACAGGTCCTTGCTTTCAGCTCATCTGTGGGTTCCAGAGCTGCTCCGCAGGCCTCTGCTTCTGAAGTACGCACTCTTCCAGGTGTCGCTGCTTTGCGGCTTTGGCTTACACCTGTTCATGTTTTCTTTTAGAGTGATAGGTGTCAGGATGTTGGATGTCCCTAGGCGACTCCCAGGAGAAGTACTGCTGCAGGGCCTTCGCCTAAGCCTATTGGTTCTCTTTCTCATGGCTACCAACAGAACGTAAATAGACTAGTGTAAGACCGGATCTCTATAGTTCGGTCTACACAAGCCCCCGGGGATGCCTCCCCAGGTAAAAGGAAAATAGACCCTACTACTTAAACCTGCCCAGACCGTTTTGAATCTGAAGATTCGGACCTAGAGGGATCTGGTTCTGATGAAGGATCCTTTGTCTCATCTCTTGAGGATTCAGATTTAGAGGAGAAAAAAAACTTTTTCTAAGCTTGTTTCCTGTCTTTCCTGTGGGTAGTCTAGCTTGGATATAGATTTGCTGTGTCCAGGACTATTTGTAGGCTTCTAGGGCCCAAGTCTTTCTGTGTTGGAAGGAAGTCTTCTAGCTTAATTTAGTTTCTTAGAACTAGCCAGTTTTTTGTTTCGGCACTTGTTCAGAACTTATTGTAAGCACTAAATAAGCTACAAATTACTACAGCACTCAACTTTCCTCATCGTCTAGAGGAAAACAGTTTCTAGTACTTGACAAATAAGCACATATCCATGCATGTCTAAGGGTCAGCCCCCGGTGTTTTCTCCTGTCTACCTGATGAATCTGGGCATCTTGGGGCAATGCAGTAATTGCCTCATGTACACAGACAACCCTCTCCTCCTACCGCCCAACACTACAACCTGTGAGAGATGCACTTATATAGCCAAACTGGAAGCAAAGCTCTCTTCACCCAAGACTGGACTAGACAGTCAAGAGAAGGTAAACACTTGAACCACACCACACTCAGCACATAGTCCCTCAAAACCTACACCACCAAAACACATGCATATAGTCCCTCAAAACCTACACCACCAAAACACACGCATAGAAACACAAAACACACACCTACATTCGCGGAGGCTCTCCGTAAAACCGGCCCAAGCAACAGGGACCTCCAAAGCAGAAACGCAAGCAACCTCCACCCCCCAACACAACCCAAATGACACATAGCCCACAAACTCAGTGTGCCAGGGTTGGGAGGGTGGCCTAATGGTTAAGGTGTTTGCCTTATAAACACAAGGTGCAGGGTTTGAGTCTCACAAGGGATAATTGGCTAGGCTTAAAATGGCTTGCAAGGGCAGTTAGCTTAGTACTAATCTATGAACCTATAAATATACTTATGCAGACAATTCCATGTAAAAATTTTAAACCATCTGAATTTTGGTGCCAAACAAATATCCTGTTTCTTTTGTATATTGCTTTTCCATTCACTTTTCCCAGTTTTTTTATAACACTGGTTCTTATAATTACCCCCTTTTTATCACAGCTTTCTCTTCTAAATTCATCTATAAACTCAGCCAGAGCTGGTCTTTTATTTAACACACCCCTATCCCTTTCTCTCTACCTATACTGTTTTATCAATCCCTGGTATGGAAGGTAGTCTCCAACCTGCAGTTCACAGTCCTGCTTGGTGTCATCACCCTCTGACTTTTCCTGACAGTTATTTTTCTGCAATAAACTCCAGGTACCTTTTTTCTATTTTCTGTGCCCTTGCTAGCAGTCGTTCCTAGTGGTAGAAGCTTTTTTCTCCACTTTATTAGCTGTGTTCTAAAATATTTTCTGTTACTTTGCAAATATAATAATCTTTATGGCTGTTACTAGTCTGCTTAAGTACCTGCATTCAAAACCCTACTTTCTTCTTATTTTGTTGACTCTTCCTAAGTTTTTAACATCATTTCTTTCCACTTTGGTTTGTAGTCTTCTGCTTTGTGTTACTTATGTGAGTCGTAACTGTGTAACTCTACAGTATCTCATCAAATCTGTTAATCCTAACTCCTCTTGTTTTGTGGTTAGAAACCACTTATCCTACTTAATTCTTGCTCTCTTTCCCGCCCAAATAAATTCCTTCAATTCTTTATTAATTATGGTCCACAACTACTACTCTGGTTCATGAAAATATGCCTGAGTTTTGTACACTAGAACAATTTTCACTGTATGTACCTTGCTATCCATATCCATAGTCAAGAGCTTCCAACTTCTCCATTTTTATATTATCTTTTGCTTAGTCTTTTCCCACTTGCACCTTGCTACCATAATATAATCCTTTTTAAGGCAAACACCTATATATTTAATTTTATTTCCTCAAAAGTATGATTATTGCTTAACCAGTTCATATGCGGGAGCATAAAACAAAGGCCATCTTCATTTTTTTATGTATTTAAAAACTTGAAACTGTGTCAGTGTTCCATAACACTAAAATATTTTTTCTGGATTTATCATATGTAATGTAATATCTGCAAATATATTTTTTTTAATTATCATACCAGTTATTTCCTTGAATTTGAGTCCATTATTTTTCTTTGCCAGTGGTTCCAAGTATAAGACAAATTAATAAAGGAGAAAGAGGGCACCCCGACCTGTTTTCTCTGTTCAAGCGCAGCTTGTCAAAGGGAAACCTCCCATCTTGATTTTGCCTCTGACCCTTCTTATATATTCCTAATCAACCCAACTTTTCTATCAAGAAATGCCAATGCTGCCATTGCTATACTTATAAAATCCCATCTAACTCTATTGAATGTTTTCTCTGCATCTTGACCCACCAACAATAAAAGGGTCTTCTTGGACTCTGCTTCCCTTTGAATTATCCTCATCCTATTAGTGTCCCATCCAGAAAAATCACATTGATCCATAGTTAGTTTTAGTTTTCAGTTTTAGCCACACCTTAGACATTGTTTTAGCTACTATAGTCATAAATTATTTATAGTCATCATTCAAAATTGAAATTGGCCCATATGAAGTTGGATTTAGGGGGTCTTTTCCCACTTGGAGGTAGTACAGCCACCACAGCTTTCTTTCAAGATGCTGGTACTGTCCCACCTTTTAAAGTAGTTAAAACCTTCAGGATGCTTGTCATGCTCTGCCCTCCCACCCAACTTCCAAAGGAATACCATTTGGAGACTTCTGTTTGACTGATTTATCAGTCACCATTTTATGTCATCCCCTCCCATCTTGGTTCTTAATTCTTGAGCCTCATCTTTGTCTGACTTTGACACCCCTTTCTGTTTTTTTGTTGTGATTTGTATTTTGTGCTATGGAGTTATCAAAAATACTTTCTTTACCTCAACATTTCAAAATGTATGCATATTATCAAAATACTGTTCCCTTTAGTACTTAACAGTTGTTCCATAAGATTCCCTTAGTTTAACCTTTAATAATCCCTCTAAGTAATCTGTATTGCCACGTTCCCCATATCTCTCTCTCAGTTTTACCACATTTTTAAACTTCAGTTTATTTTATCCTGCTTCATAGCTAATAATTGTTAAGCCTCATTTTCCTCTAACCTTGGCATAATTGGGTATTCCACAAATATTTCCATTTGTCTCTTTCTCGGTTTCCACATTTCCTTTGTTTTATACAAACTGTCATATAATTCAAAATCTCTCTAGTACCACTATAGGATCTCTGGTTTAGGCTCCCTAAGTTTGGCCAAAAAATGTTTCTACTTTCTGTTGCCTAAGTTGCTGTGCTAAAGGTTTTTGTGTTCTGGAGTTATAAAAAAATGCTTTACTGCAGCCTTTCTAAACTGATGTATATTATCCATATACTCCATTTTTTTTCCTTTTGGCACTTAGCAGTTTTTCTTTCTCTTGTTCTGTAAAGATTTCCCCAATTCTGCATTATTTGAATGTTTTTCAGTACCACTAAATAACTTTTTACTCTTTTTTCCCCATATTTATTTGATTTCTGCCCTGTTTTTAAATTCCATTTTCATCATACTGACTAGCTATCCCTTCTGAAAACAATTCTGTCTTTCCTAATGACTCCTGAATAATTTCCAGTACTCGTTCTTTAAATGCCTTTCACTTTAACAAATAAGTAGGAAAGCACCATTGCCTCATTTTTATTCATTGCCCTGCAACTTTGTCTTAGTTTTTATTGGTGCATGATCTGAGATAGTAAATGAATGTGTTTTCATAGCTTTCAGTTATATGTACATGCTCTTGTGAAATGTAAATTCTATCCAGTCTAGCCCGTTTATTTTACCTTGGAGAATAATATGTAAATTCTGTTGATTTCCTACTACTGAATTCACATGGTCATACAAAATACTCTGATATAATTCTTAAGAAATATATAAATCCTATCCTGTCATGCTGCTATGTACAGTATTCTTCTTATGAGTGGTGGGCTTGTGTGTGTTTTTGCTGTTATTGATTTAGTTATCCTTCTGTGGGTCTTGTATTGAGTATATTTTTTAAATTGAAATGTATTGTTCTTGTTATCATTGCTTCCTACGTACTTTCTGGTGAGTTGATGCTTGGAATTTCATTTAGGCTGCAGTTGTGTAGTCTTAAATGACAAAGCTTACTTTGACAGAGATCTATCCTTGCATTCCATTCTAGCCCCCTCAACATTCCAGACCAGGTTCCAGTCCTCACCCGAAAATAATAATCCCTGCTCAAAACTGATCAATTTCTCCCAACATTTTTTAATCTCCATAATAGCAGTTCTTGTTGGAATATGTAAATACATGTTAGCATAATTCTCTTGCTTTTCATATAGCTCCTTACTACTGTAAACTCTCGGTAAACCGGCACCCATGGGGACTGGATAAATGTTGTTGTTGTTTGTCTTTTGACTTTTTTCCGGTAAGGGTCGCCACAGCGGAACTTCAGTCCGCTAATGATTGGCAGTAGATTTTTACGAAATGCCAGCTAGATGCCCAACCTTCAACAAAGGCACGCCCATTTACGCATGCATGTATTTCTAACGCTACCCAACAGCGGGGAGGACATGCAGACTCCACACAGAAGGCACTCCCAATAAATGTAGTTTCTGAAAAACGTAGAAACACACACCAAACTAGAAAATGAATCTCAAAAACCAAAAGCAGTAGGTAGAATGAAGGAGTGAACACAATTCTTTAGCACTTTCGTCCAAGTTTATTCCTCATGAACTTCTTCAGAAAATGTTAAACCTCACAAAACGCACCCCTTTTAAGTTACATAAATCATCACATGACTTTCCATATCACTTTTTGAATTAAAGGCATAAAATCATGCCATAAAAAGAAAACTGTCATATTGTATAAACGACAATCATTCAAAATATTTTGTAAAAACATATGTTGTGTGTGTATGTATGTATGTATGTATGTATATATATATATATATATATATATATATTTTTTTTTTAGTGCTAAAAAACAGTTTAATATTAATGCATTCATTCAGAGCTCCAGACCAGAAGCTCTATCAGCTACCAAACTAATCTGCCACAAAGACTCCTTACATTCCAGAATCAAGTTGGTATTCCCTATAAATTCCATCTGTGGAACAAAATCTATAACTGAAAAAGTGTACTACTTAAAGTTCATGCATTGAGTGGCATGTCTAGCCAAAGCATTGGTAAAATAATTTTTCTTTATAGCAAGTGTGTGCTCATATATTCTTCGCTTTAAACATCTGATAGTTTTCCCTATGTAATAACAAAAACAGGAATTGCATATGGCCACATAAACTGTTAGAACTCTCACAATTGAAATGTTTGTTCACCCAAATGGTCCTATTGAGATGTCTAATAAATGTGCAAGACGTATTACTAATGCACCTACATTGTTTGCACTTCTTACAAGAGACGGTCCCTCTAACACTATTTTCATCAACCAATACTGACATGTTTCTGACTCCATGTTCCAAAATGGGTTTTAATGTTCTTAATTCTCTTGAAAGTGACCTTGGGGGTTGTACAACAACAATCCGTGTGAGTTCTCTATTACCCATCAAGACTTTCCAATTGTCCTTGATAATATGTTTGACACCTATCTCGTTAACAATGGGTATGGGGAATGAAATGGTGAGCGTAGTGTTGTCCTTCTCTTTCCTTATTACACTTGCATCACTTACCCCCCTAATGACAGGTTTGGCAACAGTCTGTCTCAAAATGAAAACTTCATTTTGTATGTTGGTAAGCCAAACCTGATCATACCCTCTGCTGCTCAAAAAAATGTGTCCGCATAATAATCTCTTGGAGAAAGGTATCATCATCAGATGTAAGTCTACTAAAACTAATAAATTGCCCCTTGATTACCCCTTTCTTCGTATGTCTAGGGTATAAACTGTCTCTGTGCAAGTATTGGTTAACAAATGCATCTTTTCTAAAGATTTTACTCACAAAAATGTTACTAGATGTATCAAAGGCCAAACATATGTCTGAAAAATGTAATATTCTTACCAAAACTCCCCACAGAGAATTCTAGAAAATCTGTGGCCTGGTTGAGGTCCTTCACAAAAGACTCAAATTCTTTCTCTTCACCAGTCCACAAAAATATCAAGTCATCCAATGAATCTCTGCTATAAAGTGAGTTGGGATCACTGTGGATGTAAATATAAGTATCCCTCCTCCCACGTGGCCATCACAAGATTGGCAAAGGCTGGAGCCACCTGCCCCCATGGCCACTCCTGAAGTCTGTTTGTAATGTCATTGATTAAATTCAAAATAATTATTATCCAAAACTATACCCATGAGTTTACAAATCATCCCAGCTTTACTATGCGTAAAATCAGTAAACCCATTAAGGTAATCTGTCAGATATTCTATACCAGTATCCTGGTTAATACTTGTGTAAAGTGATTTTACATCCAAAGACGCAAAATAGAAGTCACCATGGGTGAAGTTCATGTCCCTCAGAAAAAGGTGCCAAGAATCCCTAGGATACGATTTCACTTTTTGCAAAATTGGATTAAGTGTATAATCCAATCACAGAGAAATATTCTCTGTCTTGGATTTCTTGGCTGAAATGATTGGCCTAAAAGGTGGATTTGTTTGTGATTTCTGTACTTTGGGTATCCCAAAGAAACATCCCATACAAGGGTGTTAAACAAGCAGATATTCATATGTATCATAATCTATACTACCATAACAAAACATGTCAAAGAGGTCAGTATTTACTCTCAAAAAAACTGTTGTTTAGCACATTTTTATCTACAGCAGTATAAGCTGTGTCATTAGCCAACATGTTTTCAATGTTTTTAACATAATCTTCGGTACACATAATCACCATCATACCACCCTTGTCGGCTCTCATTACTCTAATGTTTTTATTTTTACTTAAAGTACACAGTGCCTGATGCTCTTCCACAGTGAAGTTATGCATATAGGTGTCCTTTACAATATTCCTCATATCCAGTTCACACATGTCATCAAATACTTGCAAGGTATTACACAAGGGAGGGTTATATGTACTATTCTTTTTGAATTTGTTGTAATTATTACAAAAATCTTGTTTATCTACATTTACATCATGCAAAATGTAGTAGAGGTTCAGTTTTCTCAAAAAAAGTTTAAAATCAACTGTCAATCTAGTGATGTTGACAGAACTGCTAGGTATGTAGGAAAAAACTGTTTTCAAGACTGAAATCACATCTTTAGATAAACCACTGTCAGACAAGTTCAAAATGCGAATTTCAAGGTCTGAAACAGTTAATTTTTCTCTTTGTTGTTTTTCTCCTCGTTTTTGTCTTGTTCTGAACCTGGTTTAACCACTTGGGAGTCCGTTTGTTGCCGCCTTTGTCCACCAAAAAAGGACCTGACCCTCGAGAATTACCTGAGGATGAAACAACCTTAGCAAATGTTGCATTGTTGTTGTCCAGGACCGTTGAAACTTGCTGGACAGTATTATTGTTGTTAAGAGCATTATTATTCATCATGACATTGTTGTTCCCCTATTCCGTTATAAGTACAGTTAACAGCAATCTGAATAGCGTTGTTGTCATAGATTCATAGGTTGGTACTAGGCTGTCAGCCCTAGGGCCTATACAAGCCTAGCCATAACAATTCTCTGGTGATGTTAACATTAATGTTATTCTCTTGAAAACCCCGCCGACATTGCAAAGGGTAGGCCTGTTTGTTAGCATAGGCCAAAAGATACCTCCGCAGTTTGGACTGTCTATCGGCTTTGGCCCCAATGCTATTATACAAGTCAGAAAGTACATTGAAACAACAGTGTCCCTTGATTTTGTTATTCAAAGTTGCCATGTTCCCTTTAACCATGTCGATCTCTTTCACATAATGTGTTGGCATATGCATCATGTTGATGCCCGTTTCATTAAATGTTGACTAACTCAATGTAAAACGGGTCACCAGCATTCACACAGTTAGGAAATTTTGATGGTCTCAGTCCCTGTGGAACACGTTTAATACATTCATTGAGATGTACAATCTCTAGTTCCATAGATACAAAACAAACTGTAAGCTTTTCAAGTTTAAAAATGTCTTTCCTGCAACTACAGACGTCTTCATAATGACTTGTAGAATTGTTTAAAAACAGCACTTACATTTTCGCCATTTGATTCAAAAGTAATATCCAAGAAAGGATTGTTTGCTTCCTTGAATACATAATCCAAAACACTGCCGTCTAAGTGTACAATTCTGTTCCCACTCGGACCACTGCAGTTGTTTGCGGATGAATAAATGGAATCATTACCCTCCTGTCGTTGCTTAATGTTGTTTGTGGACCCCAATTGCGATTGGGTCTGAGAAAATGAACCCAAAATGACTGGATACTGCTGTCAAGACCCACATAATCTCGAAAAGCCGTCTTGTATGGCTCCAGTAGCTGTCCTGGCAAGCTGTTCATAGCTAGGTACTAGGCTCTCTGCCCAAGGGCATTTATAAGCATAGCCAGATTGAGTCAGCTTTCGCCGCCCCATTGATTAATTAACTGAGCCTCTGTCAATAAGAGCCAATGAAGTGATCCTAGGGGTGTATTTTCTGTTACCCATACACTCGTTAAGGTTTCTCTTGAAGAGTGTTAGTGAGGGGCTCTGCCTAATGTAGTTAGGAATTTTGTTCCAAAGCATGGGAGTCTCTGACAGGAATTTATCCTTCCAGCATGTTCTATTTAGTGTTGTGGTGAGGTTTAGCTCACTAGAGCGAGTGGCTCGCAGTGACTTGGATTTCTTTAGGTGGCTTACAGTGACTTGGATTTCTTTAGGTGGAGCATGTCCATCAATTCTGAGTTGGACATGGCTTTGTAAGTCAGGCAGGGATCACCTCTGAGTAAGCGATATACCACTGAGTACAGCTGTAGTTTTTCCAGTCGGGCTGCATAGGACATATGTTCGAGACCAGTAATACTCTTGGCGAGGTACTTTTGTGGTCTTTCCAGCTGTTGGAAGTGTCTTGAGGTACATCCCAAACTGGGCATTGTACTCTGATGGGTCTGATGAGTGACGAGTAGAGGGGCACTATAACCTCTTTATTTCTAGATGCGAACCCTTTAGTAATTCGATGGGCTACATAGAAGGATTTCCTAACTGCTTTGGCAATATGATTGTCAAAGGCGAGATTGCTATCTACCTGGGTCCCCAGATCTCTTATTACCCCTTCTGTATTAAGGGGGCTGCCACCTATGTGGTAATTCATGGGTGTTTTGTTTTTCCCAAATGGGATGACTATGCATTTTTTGGCATTTAGCTCGAGACCATGACTTTGACACCAGGTGTCCATCTCAGTAAGGCCCTTTTGGAGAATGTCTGTGTCAGCCGGAGAGTCAGTTATGGCTCCCAGTTTGCAGTCATCGGCGAACTTGGTTAGCCATAGTCGTCCTATGTTGGCCTGTACTTCTGAGTGGTGCCAGACCTATCATTAGGGGGGTAATGCTGGATTTAACCACGGTTGGTGTGGTTTGGTCACAAGGGCGAAGCCCGAGTGGCCAAAGACAACCGTGGGTAAATCCAGCATTACCCACACCCAGAAGTGGGTTATTGCTATTATACAGTGACATTATTTAAGAAAAAAAATACTTAATTTTCTTAAATAATGGCATTGTAGAATGCCTCCTTGCTGCCCTTCCGCAGCTGTCCGGTATTCTGCGGCAGTTCGTTTGTACTGCGCATGCGTACGCTTACGCAGTACATCAGAGCTGTGGGTGGAAGCAGCAGAGAAAGCAATATCTCCGTTGCTTTTTAGAAAGTGTCTCACTATGTTAAAGGAGTTTAACATAGCGAGACAGCTTTAAAAAAAGCAACAGAGATCTTCCTTTCTCCGTTGCTTTTTTTAAAGCTGTCTCGCTGTGGTAAACTCCTTTAACATAGCGAGACACTTTCTAAAAAGCAACGACGATCTTGCTTTCTCCGTTGCTGTAAGAAAGAAAAAGGACATACTAATGGAAAAAGTCCGGGCGACTGGACCTTTTTCCATTAGTATAGGTCTGATTTACAACGTTAATGGAATATAAGGAGTCTTTGTGGCAGATTAGTTTGGTAGCTGATAGAGCTCCTGGTCTGAATGAATGCATTAATGTTAGTGCTTTTTAGCACTAAAATAAAAATATATAAAAATATATATACGACATATGTTTTTACAAAATTATATTTTGAATGATTTATTGTCATTTATACAATATGACAGTTTTATTTTTATGGTATGATTCTATGCCTTTAATTCAAAAAGTGATATGGAAAGTCGTGATGATTTATGTAACTTAAAAGGGATGTGTTTCGACAGGTTTAACATTTTCTGAAGACGTTCATGAGGAATAAACTTGGACAAAAGTGCTTAAGAATTGTGTTCGTTCCTTCTACCTACTGCTTTTGGTTTTTGAGAAATGTAGTTTTCTGGTTGCTTGAGAGTTACTATTAAAAATAGGCCTGACTAATACTGTACCCTATACTATTTGTTTGGTTTGACTTCTTAGGTTGGGGAGAGAGGGAATTTATTTCTATCTTCCTTTTTAAAAAAACTCAAAGCGTAGGGCATGTTTCTGCGGGTGGGGGGGGGGGAGACAAAGTGCAACGCATGAAAATTGTACTGTATTTCTTCAAATTTTTTTTTCTGGCTGCTTGAGAGTTCTGGTTGTTTGAGTTCCAGTTAACTGAGAGTTTACTGTACCACAAATTTACAACTACTGTTTTTTGAGCTTCTCTCTATATTTGAGTCCCCTTAGCAATCCGCATTATTATTCCCCCTTTCTCCGTTTCTGCTGAATGACCATTCAGAAATCCTTTTTGTCAAATCCATATGCTCATTTCTATCTAGATGTGTCTCCTGCAGCATTACTATTTGCACGCTGTATTTCATAATACAGTTCAGTACTTTCTGCTTTTGCTTATCCTGTATGGCTGTTTATATCCATTGATAACATGGACAGAGGAGCAGTTATGATATAAATATTACCCACGTCTATTATACAGTACAGATTTTTGAATGTGTATTTCAAACTTTTGACTTACTCTGTTTGGCAGGCTGATCTTTTAAACAGTTGCTTCTTTTCAGCCCCATGTGGACCTGTTATATTTTTCATGACTTTGCTGCTTCAATGAAAACACACAAAACTAAGTACATTTTCGGAACCCCCATCCCATTTAACTTGAAACAAACACAAAAATATGTACAATTTGAAGCAAATAAAGTTTACCCTTGCAGATACCAGCATTTGCCTCAAATCAGCAGGTGCTGCTCCCAGAGGCAATACCTAATCTAAAATTAAGGTTACCCATGCTAAAGTGCATGCTACAGCTTGTGTTTCCACTTCGATCAATTGCTGTCTCTTCATTTGTTATATGTCTACCTCCTAGATGTGAAAAACAATTTGAATACCTTGAATAAACATTAACTTTTAGCATTAGAAAAAAGTAAGCTAGCTACCTTTAAGTAAATTAAATTGTGCATAGTTCAATTAAATGCAGTAAGGCATTGAGTGCTTCAGAGGCTACTGATTCTCATTCACTTTCCATAATTTTATACTTCCCTGTTGCAGTGGCAAGCATTTCACTGAAAAAAAAATTAAATTCTCTCTCAGCAGTGTGCTTAGATCTGTTGGGATTATTTGCTTGTCCATGCAGACAGCTCCTGACCAAATAAAAGCAGGCCATAATTTTGAAGAAAAGCAAGCTAACAGCTTTGCAAATGCATGAAAGACTGTAAATTCCCCAGAGCAAACCCTGCAGACATCGGTTGCCAACTGCTTGCACCTGAAGACTTCTTGTCTTGCACTCGAGTATTTGCTAATGTAAAAAACAGGATAATAACTTTGCAGATGCAAGAAATCTAGCATTTTCCATGCCTTTCACCATTGTCTTAAATTTTCAAGCCTGTTGATATGAGAAAGGGAAAAAAAACTCCTCTAGATTTTAAACTAAGGACATTAATCTCGGAATCCACCCTTACAAAAGCAAGGAAAATTGCTATCTTAATGTTGCACATAAATGCACTTCTGTACCCTGCCTCGCAACACAGCAGCCCAACATTACATTAACTTGCTTCTGACCAGCTTTCATTTTCCTACAATATAAAGCCTGTACATCTTACAACTAAAAAAATGTACTTACTTACTACTATAACATCTTTAATATGTACAGCAGCCACTGATAGTTCCCCTACCTCAGATTCAAAATACTGCTGAAATTGTATACATTTTCTGATAAAGCTGTTCATTTTTGTAGTTAATTTAGTATAACTATTATGATGTTTTTCTCCACTTTTTGGCTACATGTATTTTTTTAGGTTACTTCTGTAACTTACTCTCAGTTTTAAGAGATTATACATTGCAAGGCTTGTCATTCATTTGTTTTATTAACGGTCTCTCTGTTCAGAGTATGTATTTTTTATTGACTGCTTATATGAGCAGTATTTTAAATATTTTTTGGTTTAACAGAGGAAAGGCACCCCTTCTAGAATCTCTAAATAAAATCAGTCTTCAATTGCTTCAGATTACTGAAAGAAAGTACGGATTCAAGGCACCACAGGTACATGTCATGTGGGATAGGAAACTGAATGACAAGCAGATGGGAAATAAGATCATGGCCACTGTGGCAAGCTTGCAGTAGCAGTTCACAGATGAGTGCCCAGTGAACCAGACTGTAGCCTTCCTTGAATGCGTTTCAGTATAGTACTTTGCTAGCTGATCTTTCTCTGTTCACACTCAGATTGGAATACTACTTATTGGCTGTTTGGCTTGGCTGTTATTTCCATTAGCTGGCTGCTGATTTAGGCTGCGGTGGTGCAGCAGTTAGCATTGTCTCCTCACAGCTAGAGGTTCTGAAGTTTGATTCTCGGCTTTAGCACCACCTATGCAGAGTCTACATGTCCCCCATGTGGTCAAATGAGTTTTAAAGACATGCAGTAGGTGCATATGTGTGTTTGTGTGCCTTCTGTGAAGGTTGGGCACTAGGCTGGCAACTCGACACCGTAAAAACTTCATTGCCAGTCAATCTGCAGACCAGTGATCCACTGTGGCGAACCCTAACTGGAGAAGCCAAAAGAACTGGCTTCTGATTTACCTCCTTTCCTGGTGTGTTATGATGATGCATTCCCCTCCCCCATGCCAAAGGATCAGTTTCAACAAACCCCATTTGGCAGCCCCTTGAAATCCCCAATCGTCTGCTGGACAGTATTAATCCAAAACAGTGCTTGTAGAATTATTGATTTTACTGAAAAATGTTTATTTTTTCATTTGCATTCAGTTTTAGGCAAAATTGTCCAAGTAACTTGTCCCACTGTAAACTCTGCTTCAAATGTAATAATCATCTATTCTCCCAAGTTCATTTGCCTTTCCTTTACAAAGGTCCTACTCAGTGCCCCTCCACCTCCCCTTCAGCTTTTATAAAGTCTGAAATCCGCTTTGATGGAGGGAAGCACTCGCATATAATAGAGTGGCATTCTGCTATCTTCTCTTTGGGGCTTGTTTAAAAAAAGAAAAAAAATCACATTTGAGTGGCAGTTATCCACAGTTTTTCCTGAAATGAGGTGACCGTTTCTATGACTGTTTTAAGAACCTGTACAGTATCCCCAAAGCATTAGTACTTGTCATTTGCTTTCCTTTTAAGGATTTAAATGTGATAATCTAGAGGAAGTTACCAAGTAATTTGTAGAGATCTTTTCCCATGTTTTTGATGCAAGTAGTCCCTTGATTTAAAGAAATCCATATGTTCAGCTTTGCAGTTAGAGAAAGTGCAATTTGTGAATGTACACTGGTGCATGAAATTGAGCTGAAGTGATTGTGGTCTTACCAGAAGCAAAAAAAAAATAAATAAAAATACTGAACTATGACAAGATTGTGTATAGGTATTTTTGATCAAATTGCAGTTTCTTGTGAAATAGCGGTATACACAAAGTCCACAGACGCTGAACGCCACTCCCTAAGACCCAACTCTGCAATCCAATCCACCAAATATGAAAAATGAGTCTATTATCTAAGTATAAAAACAAACCTTGCATAGATGCTTCAACTGAAGCCTAAGTATTACAACAAATGAGCGCTTTTGCCTGTTTTATAAAGCCAGGACTGCTTCACAGTTTGAATGCTTAGTCAACATTTTCCCCTTTAATACTAATTCATTGTACCTGCACCCAATTACTTAAAGGGCTATACAGTTCCACATCCAAAAATATCCCCATTTATTTATGATATAAATATTGTTCCCTAGTAATCCTAAAGAGTAATAATAAAATTAAAAATATGTACTCGTTAAACAAAGCTTTGTACAACTTATGGGAATAGATATTAAAAAATATTTTAGGAATAAGTTCCCTGACTTAATATAGTAATAATTAATGGCTTTCATTTAAAAAAGTGATAAAAATTAAGCCATTAATTAAACAGATTGGGAATAAGTTCCCTGACTTAATCTAGTAATAATTAATGGCTTTCATTTAAAAAAGTGATAAAAATTAAGCCATTAATTAAACAGATTGTCAAGGAATTTATCTCTAAAATACGTTCTGTTCCAATATGTTGTACAAAGCTTTGCCTTTTTTTTTTTTTTTTTTTTAACAAGTACAGTATTTTTATTTTGGGCACCAGGCTGGCAACTCGACACTGTAAAACTCCACTGCCAATCATGAGTGGACAGGTGATCCACTGTGGCGACCCCTAACCGGGAAAAAGCCGAAAGAAGAAGAAGATGAAAAGTAAATGGGGAAATTTTTGGATGTCATATGTATGTACTTTAATTTAATTGGTGGAAGGTACGATGAATTGGTATTGAAGGGTAAAATTGATTTAAGCATTCACATTTTGAAGAAGTCCTGGCAACGTTAAAGGATGAAAGTGCTTGTTTGTTGCAATATGTAGGCTTCATTTGAAGCATCTATTCAATAAAGAGGTTCGTTTTTATATTTAGTTGGTAGACTCATTTTTCATATTTGGTGTACTGGATTGCTGAGTTGACTCTTAGAGATTGGCCTTCAATATCTGTGGACTTTGTGGTTTTGGGTTTATCTTAGTTTTACGGCTTTAAATAGGGGTATACATTATAACAAATGTGCATCTTGTTGGCTGAGTTCATAACAGTAATTTTCCCGTCTAAAACCTACATTATCTCAAAATTTTATTCGACTATGTAAATGTTTTATTTTAAACTTACCTTCCCTTGTATTGTTCGGTTTTGTTTTATTTTATGTAAGGTATGTAACATTAGAAATCTAATTTTAATGATTTATTTTATGGATATGGGAAGAGGGGTGGTGGTGATTTGGAAGAAGTGGGGAAAATACACCAAACGCAGAGGTGGGTGATGAAAAGATGATTTGTGCCTTAAGAGTCTTCTAATGAGCTATGGAAAGGAGAAGAGAGGTAAATGGAAGCTGAGGCTTTGACATGGTGTGAGAGGAGATTTGAACTACAAAGGAATTTTTGTGAGTAAGGAGAGCTAAAGCTGTTTAATTGTTGAGTAATGATTCTATTTCTTACCTGACAAGAGGTAGTCTGTGAATTTGAGCTTTGACAAGTCTGTTGCTTTCAGTGTATGGCTGTTATGTTCTGACTGTCCTGAAGTCACAAGGGATTTAAAGGAGAACCGCACCTGTAGACTGAAAAAACGTGCTTATTTCATCATGTCTTGGTGTTTCCTACATTTTGACACCACTTTTGGACTATATATACTGTTTTTTAAATATATATTTTTAAATGCAACTGCAGAGTCTGCCCAGATGGGGTCTGGCATCTTGACTTTTTAGTCTACCTGTAGGTATCCCACAATGCAGTGTTTGGCTTTAAAATATTACATCATAGCCCCTCAGCTCCTGTCAGTTCATTGACTTTACATGCAGGAAGTTCATTTAACTAAGCTGAATTTAGGTTCAGATATTACAATTTAAAGTAAGCATGCAATAATGTGAATAAAGATGCTAAATAAAACACTTTAAAAACAATTACAAGACCTAAAGAATAAATTACAAACCACCATGAAACTGCATGTGTACAAAGAAACAGATTCTTGTGAATGCAACCACTAGCAGACATCTCTTATACAAGCTGAGCCTCTCTGGACTCGTTCCTAGCAGGGGTGCCACCTTTGTGGAGTAAGCATTTCATCTCTCTCTCTCTCTCAGTTTTGCAGCATTCTTTGGTTTCCGCCCAAATACCAAAGACATGCCGATAACTCCATGTGAGTATTTGCATTTTGTGTTGGACTGACATTCTTTCAGGGCTGGTGGTCTGTTGTATTCTTGTTGCTTGCTAGAGTGGACTCTGACTCCCCTGTGGATTTGAATAAGATAAAGAGGTTGTTAGAAAATTAATGAATAAGCCTAAAATGAAGTGTCATGATATGGACAAGTGCCAGCATAGCCAGCTGGAGATTTGTAAAGAATTATATGTCCTTTGATTTATACAAGATGCTTGTGTCACAAATGTATTGGAACTGTGTCATTTAGTAGGTTTACCTTCATATGTCTGTAAATGACATGTGAACGCACTATTGTGCGACTCAAAAATACGAAAAATGTAACGTTGAACATCCCCAAAATTCAAAAATCCAAATCTGGAAAACCAGATTCGATGATTTTCGAACTACAAAGTCGAATACACATCGTAATGCAGCGTGTCATTTTGTAGGTTTACCTTCATATGTCCGTAAATGACGTATGCGAATGCAGTATTGTGCGACTCAGAAACACGAAAAATGTAACGTCGAGCGTCACCAAAGTTCGAAAATCAAAATCTTGAAAACCAGATTCAATGATATTTGAACTACAGAGTCGAATACACATTGTAATGCAGGGGGGCAAACCCCCCTACACCCCCCACTTTAATATACTAACTCCGAGATCGCACTACAGTGGGGAAAGGGACCATTTCTTGATCCCTGCTATAGTGCAATCTGCACCCAAAATGTCAAATCTGCAGTGAGCGAATGCCAATGTGCATTCGCTCATTGCACATTCGGACAATTTTTTTTCGAGTTTGTGAATTTAGGAACCTCCTTTCCACCTTCTTGTAATCGCCCATGTGCATCACGCACATATGAAGGTAAAAACCCATTTTGTATATCAAACTGATTTGTACCGATGTTTGTGCCGAAAATGAATCAGCAGTCCAGCCTGCTGGAATGAAAAGAAATATACAATGTATTATTGCAATTGAATTAAATGTAACAGCTAGTTTGTTTTAAGAAAAATAAGGGAAATATAAATGAGCTCTTAAAACATTAAGACAGTACCCCATAGTGCTGAATAGGACTGGTGATGCTAGGTCTGGGAAAAAACCTTTGTTCATTAGCTCAGTAAAGAGAGGAGAAGCCCCAGGTAGTGCCATAAGCATTTAGATGTGTATTGTAGCCATCTATGCTGAATTCCTGCCTCAGCTTCAAAGGGAAATACTGAGAGAACTTGGAGTCAGGTAACCAGATGTGGTAATTCTGACAGCCCTCTTGGAAATTGTATTTTAGATATTGGAGAAATCTCAAAGTATTGAGTATTCTGTTTGGAAGCCTGAGTAGAAAGACTGCTCACGTATTTCATCTTGCCTTGCCCAAGTAAGTTATTAGGCAACAGTAAATTCTCTTAGATTCAATAGTGATGCTTAGTTTAGAGAATGTTTTTCTTCATTTGTATGGGTCTGTCCATCTATGTTAATTTCAATATTTTCTGTGATTTGAACTCTGTGGTTTATTGTAAATATATATTCAATATTTTCATGTTCTTTTATTATTAAATATATTTAAAACTTTTATTGTGGCTGGTCCTTGTCAAAAGTAACCTTTAAGAGTACTTGTATTTATTTGTTAACATTGTGTGGGTCACTCCAGAAGGCTTGGTGGTCTTGGTCAACTACTATAATTTGCATTAATATTACACAGTATAATTGGACACCGTTTGTTAAGGGCCTTAAAGTAGCAGATTGTGAAGTATCTGTGGCAGTGATAACTACCTTATACTCTGGGCAGAAGGGGGCACAGCAGGTAATTTTGTACCAGCCTTTCTCAGGTGTGTGTGTCAGTCAGTTACTGGGGGCAGGGTGCTGGGTTTACAGAGAGGTTGCTGGAGGACTTGGCTTGGACACTCAGCTGAGGACCTAACCCTACAGCTGTACCAGTGGGGAGTCTTATTGGAGACCTGGAGGGAGACAGACATAGAGAAATACAGACCCTAGGCTGTGTGTGTTTCCTGTGTGCTTTTAAGGGAAATTTTATTTGATGCAGAAAGGTCTGCATCTAGAAATACTGAGTGTATCCATTTGTATTTCAAGTGCATGTCCCTCTCCAGACTCGGAAGTGATTCAGGTCCTTGATTACTTGCCCAGCGTGTGGATGTCATATGAAGCTTTTGTAGTTTATGAAATTAAACAGAATAGAATTTAAGATGAGAAGATGTGTACTACTTAAGTGTTGTACTAGTGTTGTCACTGATATATGTTCTAGAGTAATTAAGTGCAGATTAGAAATAAGGAACTCCCTTTGTAGAATACTTCAAATACAGAAAAGAAAATTGAATGACATGATAGGATCATTGTGCAGAAAGCCCACTTCTTTTTCTACTTGAAGAGGTTCCTTTCAGTGTTCTACCAGAAAAAAATATCCCAGGTAAGAAACCTCCTACCCGACTGTCTGGAGATCATTAGTCAAATATTAAGTGAAGAAAACACATGGATATGGATGTATTGAACACTAAGTGTAGGTTGTTTATTAGCATACCTCTTGACTACCTTGATTATAGTGCTGTGATTCTGGCCCTCGGATTTAGGCTTGCTCATCTTATATTTACTGATGTTCCTCATAGTCAGACCTGTTTGTAGATACACACCTTGTTATATAAATAAACCAAGTCTATCAAATATTCCCTAGCACTAAATGATAGTAATCTTCCGTTGTAGAAAAATAATAAAAAAAAAACTGTTCCTCTTACTAGCCCTCTGCTGTGATTTTTTTTTAAAGGATAGTACTATGATTTTTAATGCTGTGAGTTTGAGAGGTGTGTTTAACTTTCTCAGAGGAATCATCATTTAGGGTTATTAATGATCACCAGATACTCTGATAAACATAAGTTTGTCTTCATTAATAAACAGTTGGTCATCTGACATGTAAATTAGAAACTAAGTAAACTGGACCAAAAATCACAGCCAAAACGCACAGGAAATAAGTTTAAGGTAAGCTCTTTTGTTCTTTAAAACAGAACATCATCAGACTACAAATAAAACATTGGACCCAAATCTTTTTATATACAATTAATAAATCATCATGTAACAAATTAGACCAATAGTCAAACACCTTTAATTAAAAGTGAAAAATAGTTAAGCCCTTTGTGCCATAAGGAAGCACTTGATAATTGATTCAGACCTGGAGCCCTATGACCTGGAGCCCTATTGGCCCTTAGTCTGATTTGCCAAGATGATTCATGACACTCCAGTAATACCTTACTCTCACCATTGAAGTAACCTTCCTTGATGTAATCTATTAATTTAAAAGAGAATTTCTTAAAATTAGCACAGGTACTAGCATGTTTTGCTAAAGCGTTGTTAAAATCCTTTTTAATAGCTAATAGATGTTCTTAAACTCCTGATGGTCTTTCTGATATAAAAAGAGTAACAGGAATCGCACAGAGCAATGTAAACAACAAATTTTGAATTACGATTAAAACTAGTTGGGACAGAACTATAAGTGTTCCAATTAACCAAGGATTAAAAGTGCTTTTTTTTTACTTCCATTTGATTTGCACATATGCGGCAAACTACTCATAATGAAATGTACATTCAGTTTCCTAACATACAGTTTAAAATCGATGATAAGTTTAGTTAAATTCACAGGCCATGAAGGTATAAATGGAAAAACCTCTTGAGTACTGAAATGTGATCATTAGATAAAGTTTTTAAGTCTGCTTTCCCCATTCCTATTACAAATGAAATTTGGTTTATTAAATACCTTATTTATAATAACTGGAGAGTTATTTGGGGGAATGTAGAATTAAGCATAGGACATAGACCTATATTTACTTTTTAAAAAGTTGTGACTATTAGGTCTATTTTGGAAAATGGATTGGGTAGTCTTATCTAATGCAGATTTAGATAAAGTTGGAACGTTTAGTTGCAGCAATTGTAAGCAATGCTGTTTTATGAGCAATGTTTCTGTGTTGGTCTTTAACCATTGTAACATGAGTATTAATGTTCCAACTAGTTTCGATTGTAATTCAAAATTTGTTTACATTGCTCTGTCATTCCTATCATTCTTTTTATATCAGAAAAACCATCAGGAATTTAAGAATAAGAGTTTGCAAACATCTATTGGCTATTAAAGAAGGATTTTAACAACGCTTTAGCAAAACATGCTAGTACATGTGGTAATTTTAAGAAATTCTCTTTTACAGTAATAGATTACATCAAGGAAGGTTATTTCAATGGTGACAGTAAGGAATTACTGGAATGTCGTGAATTGGCTTGACAAATCAGACTAAGAGCCGATAGGGCTCCAGGTCTGAATGGATCAATTAACATAAAGTGTTTCCTTATGGCACAAAGATCTTAACTGCTTTTCACTTTTAATTAAAGGTGTTTGACTATTGGTCTAATTTGTCACATGATGATTTATTAATTGTATATAAAAAGATTTGGGTCCAGTGTTTTATTTGTAGTCTGAAGTTTTCTTTTAATTAAAGAACAAAAGTGCTTACTTTAAACTTATTTCCTGTGTGTTTTCGCTGTGATTTTTGGTACATTTTATTTAGTTTCCTCATTTGTTTGTGTGTTTTAAAGTTATCTTTAATTTAATGTGGAAATAGAACCCAAAACACAAAAATAACTAGAATCTTTACTCTTATATCTAAAATAGTTAAAACCAGAAAAAAACACACTGTTGGCAGTTGACTTAACTTGCAAGTCAGTCCCTCTTGTATGTGTAGAATTTCTGAAGGGATGCAGGTCTTCACATATGGTAACCTGCTCTGTTTATTGAATGATTTGGTTATGGTAAAATTTAAGCAAGTACTCAGATCTGCAGTTGTTTTACTTTGCTGCTTTAAGTCAAGTCTGCTTTGCATTTTTTGGTTGTTTGAACTGCAGCATTAGCCATTTGTAAAATCCGTGGCATTGAACTTCAGATAGGTCTTCTCCTAACACTGGATATTTTTGAGACTTTGATCACTTAGAATTTGAGAGGATGTGGTTGTGTTTATTTCTGTAGGTTGGACTACATCGCAGATAAGGAGCGCTATATATGTTTGTCTCTGGTCTCTTCTTTATTCTTTGTTCTTAATTATTCTGCGAATGTGAACAGTTCAGGCTGACCTATATTTTTTTTCTTTATATACACTGAGCACATTCTCTCTGGGTCTCCTTTTATTTATTTTTTTAACTCATTACAGCCTAGTGTTGTCTCCAGGTGTTTCTGCAGTTGTGTACTACTGATACTTGTACATGTGAAATATTGCTTGCTCATAATAACATCGATAATTCTAAACCCATGCTTATGTACAAGGTATACGATTTCATCTTGACGCTTACATGATGGTAAACTGAATTGTATTGATGTTTGACCTCTCTCTAGTGCAGCTAAAGATGAATTAAATATTTGTGCACTATTTATTTGTATTGTAATTTTTTTATTTCTCTAAGTATGTCAACAATCAAGAAAAAATAAATTGCTTAGCCTCTTATGGAAGCTCACATTTGTATGACAAAAATGGTGCTCGGCAGTATGTATGTGTGTTCATAAGTAGTAGGCTTGCTGCTCTTGGAGGCCATTTTAAGTCTAGTCAGTTTTCCTCAAAGGTGAGAACTAAACCCTGTACTATATGCTGTGAGGCAAATACCTTAACTGTTATGGCAGCCTCAACCCTGTACATGTGTGTTGCTTGAATGTTTACTGAGATCATATGCTGTGTTTTATACAGCATTACAGACTTTAATACTTATTCTTTGTAGCTTATAAAATCAAATTTAAGACATAAAAATCAAATGAATGCCACCACTGTAAAGATTTTTTTGGGTGCTGAATAGTTTGCTATTTACAGTTTTTAGAACTTGGGTTTCTAGAGAAATAAGCATTTGTTTGAAGTGTGAAGTGATATTTTTTTAAAAGGCTTAGTTCACACGCATTGGAAGTTGAGTGCAAGCTCAAAAGGGAGATAATGCATTAGACATCTTTAAATTGTCATATTTTAAACTACAACTACAACAAAACGTAGTAACATTTCCCATTGTTTCATGCAGTATACACTTTTTTTTTCTTTTAAACAGTTTTCATTTACTCCAATATTATGTAAATCGCACATTTCTTGCCTTCCCTTAAACCTCACTCCTCCTCCTGAATAGTATACTGCGTGTATTATTGCTACAAATTCATTCCTTTTTCTAAATATCCTACCTGTAGATGTCCTTCCATATCACTGTTCCAGTGTTCTTTACATAAGGGATCTCCTGCTAAGGATAACCCAATGTCTGGCTGGTACACCAAAGGCCAAAGTGTTTACAGGTGTGGTACGTCACGTGTTTGCTAGCTGTGCAAGGCATAGGGCATAAAGGTGACGTATGGACACACACACATCTTGGAGCTTCTTTGCTGCCAGTTTGAACACCATCACCGAACATCTGTCTTAATGATCTTTTTCTGTGCTGGTTACCGATCTGCTTTCAGATCAGTGCCCGTTTGGGTTCTCCTTGTCGTTCATAGGTTGGTACTAGGCTATCAGCCCTAGGGCCTATACAAGCCAGCCATAACAATTCCCTGGCTATTTCTTCCCACACTCTTTACTTCCCTGGACCCCTGTCTAGCAGGGTGACTGACGTGATCCCCGGGGTGAATTTCCTTTCTCCCATCCAGTCGTCAAGGTTCCTTTTGAAGAGGGCCAAAGAGGCACTCTGCTTGACATGTATGGGCAATCTATTCCAGGGTCTGGGGAGTCTCTGGGTCAGGAACCTATCCCTCCAGCATGTTTTGTTTATTGTGATGACAAGGTTTAGATCCCTGGAGAGTCACTCTGAGGGATTGGGATTTCTTTAAGTGTAGCATGTCCAACAGCTCTGGGTTTGACATTTCCTTGTATGTTAAGCAGAGATCGCCTCTGAGTAGACAATAAGTGACGAGTATAGCTGGAGATTTTTTAAGGCTTTAGGCCTGTGATTCTTTTTATTTTAATGTTGGTTTACGTGTCATCCAAAAAGAGAGATGTAGATTCCCCATAAAGATAATCACTAACAGTGTCTCTTCTGTTTAGATGCTTTTCACAACCTACAAAGTGTTCCATCTGCCAAGTGTTTGTCCCCAAGGCCCTACGTAGTCACCTTCCTGTTTGTCTGTTTACCTGGAAAGCCAACATCTAAAGTTGTTGGCACAAGGTACTATGGTGGAGTCTTCCCATCCCGATGGTCAGCTGCTGGCCAAGAAAAAGGCCAAAAAACTTTGATTTGATTCATCTGCTGTCCAGCCTCCCCAAATGTGTCTCTTGAGGTTGGTGAAAGCCTGGAGGATTGTCCAGTTTACTGATTTGGATTTCTCTTACGTGACCCTGTCAAAGGCCGGCATAGATCCAACAGTTCGTATGTCCTCATTGGCTTTTCAAATGTCTGCTCCAGGGATTGAGAGGAAACCACGGCTGATTATATCTGAGGGACTGATTGGGTTTCAACAGATTTTAGTACAAGAGGAGATTCCTACTATGCATGTAGAGTGTCAGTAAGGGTCTGACCCTCTTACAATTTTTCGTGTAGGTGTTCCACAGGAAAAAAACAAGCACATTTCTGCTGCAGTTAGAAATCCCCAATGTGAATGACAGTATTTTACTCCATGTGTGTGTTTTAATGCTTTGTTTCCTCTGGGGGAGGTCTCTATGACTTTCCCTCCCTGGTCTTTTACTCCTGTTAAGAGACCTAGGGAGCAAGAGACTTCTGACGAGGATCTGGTTTCTCTGGACGTTCTTAATATACCCTTCTCAGAGCCCTTTCCCTTTGGACTATGGGTCTGAGGAAGAGGATTCTATCAGTCCAGATGACACTATTTTACGTATGATGGAATTTTTCAAGTGTTTCTAAGTTTCTAGTATCCAGTATCCAGAAGAGGTATGAACTCCTCCATGTGAAGTGTCGCAAACGCTGTGCTGTACCTCCAGTCTTGGCTGCCCTCCTACATACCTTTTTAGCAGTCTCTGTAGCTCCTGATTCTCCGCCTCCAGCTCCCAAGAAACTTGACAGATTTTACAACGTGCCTGATGTTTGTAACTTTCTGTATAAATGTCCTTTTGATGATCCTTCTGAAATGTCTGATTCCTCTGACAAACTCTTTAAGCTATTTATTTCTACTAAATTGCTTCTTTCAGACAAGGATGGTAGGGCCATACAATGGCTGGGCAAAAAAAATTATACTGTTGCCACCCTGGCTTTTGGGGCTTTTAATTACCAGACCCATATGACTGTTAGAAACCTGATAAAATAGGACTTAAATATACCTAGTTTCTGACCTTTCTGACTCTGAAGGGAAGATTTTTTCCTTTTTCTTTTTGGGGTTCTCTCTCTCTGCTTTTTTCCATTCTCTTCTTTGTCTGGCTGCATCACAGCCAGGGACTGTTTCTGGGTCCTCAAGATTTTATGATTTCCACCATTCCTATGTTGCATCTGGCCAAGCTGCATATGAGAACTTCAGTGTGGCTTAAACACTGTCATCCCCTGGACTTCCTAGTTCCATTCCTTCCCTACCTTAAGCTTGAGCTTTAGCGGTGGATTCATCAACTTTCACTCGACCTGGGGCTTTATTCCCAACCTCCATTCCCTGCTGAAGCTCTTTTCAGATGCCTCAGACAGGTGGTGAGGAGCTTCCTTTGGTTCTGTCAAGGTCTGGGGTCTCTGACCTCTTCATCAGAGGTCAGACTACATTAACATGAAGGAGATGAGAGCTGTCCTTTTAGCTCTCAGGCCTTTTCATGCTCTTTATTCCCGGGCCCCTCAAAGTTTTCACAGACAATACCACAGTGATGTGGTATGTCAGCAAGCTAGGGGGGTACATGGTACCTTCATTGCAGTCTCATTCGTCAGGTCTGGGATATAGCTGTCCAGTGTGTAGCGACTCTTCAGACTATATATACATTCCCTCAGAGCAAAATATAGTGACAAATTCTTTGAGCAGGTCCAGCACACTGGCCCACAAATGGATGCTTTACAGAGCTGTGTTAATGTATATCGCCCATCAGTGGGGTATTCCTCGGGTGCGTCTTTTTGCCTCCACTCTGAACAGATAACTTCCTGTATTCTGTTCCAGAGTCCTAAGTCCTGTGGTTTGGATGGTGGCCACCCTATCTTTACCTTGGAAGGGGGTGTTTCTGTAAGTCTTCCCTCCCCTTCCTGTGTTTCGAGGGTACTGCACAAGATCAGGCAAGACTCCCCCAAAACTCTTGCTGATGACTCCCTTTTGGCCGAGACAGCATTGGTTCCCCCTTCTTTTTCACTTGACCACGGGCAATCATCATAAGTTACCTCGCCGGGTGGACCTTCTGACACAAGACAGGGGTTTTTTACTCCATCCTCATTTGTCCACTCCTCAGCTGACACTATGGGTGATGTTGATTCCTTTTAGGCACCTCTTTTCTGAGAATGTTCCTTGAGTCCTGCAGGAAGCCAGGAGACCCACTACCTGGAAATAGTATTCTTCCAAATGGAAGAGATTTTCTGCTTGGTGCCTCTCTTGTAACCAGGATCCCTTTTCTGTGCAGATTCCTATGGTTGCCTCTAATTTGTGTGATCTGCTTCATGCTGTATTGGCATATTCTTCAGTTAAGGATCACCTTTCTGCTTGTCTTCCCTTGACTCCTCCTCTGCTGGCCTCTAGGTTTGAGATCAAACAATTTCTTAAAGGTGTCCTTCATATCAGGCCTCCCAGGAAGCCTCTTCTGCCTTGCTGGGACCTTAATTGTGTTCTTGAAAAATTGACCATGGCTCCTTTTGAGCCTGCATCTTCAACTTCCTTGCAGCATTGTACTTGGAAGACTGTTCTTCTTTTGGCCCTTTCAGCTAAGAGAGTATCTAAGCTTTAAGCTCTCATGGCCTCCCATTTTTGTTTTTCACAAGGGCAAGAGTGTCTGGTCATTCTAATCCTTCCTTCCTTTTATACCCAAGGTGGTCAATGAGTTGCCTCCTAATCAATCTGTTAACTTCCCTTCCTTGTTTTCTTCTCGGCAGTCTGCCAGTGAGCACGTTTTTCACACCTTGGATTTGCATAGACAACTCTGCTATTATTTGGATAAGACTAAGACAAATCTGAGCAGGTTATTGTTTTCTTCATCCCAGATCTTTGAGTTTGGCAGTTTCTAAACAAACCATTCTGGGATTTCTAAGGCCATTTCCCTTTGCTATTATTTTCATGGTAAATGTCTTTCATCTTCTGTAAAGACTCGTTCTGCCAGAGCTCTTGTTTCCTGTGGTGCCTTTGAGACTGCTTCTAGGACTTCTGTTATACCTTCACTAAGCATTACAAATTGGATGTTATTTCCAGAACAAGAGCTGGCTTTGCCATGGCTATCCTGCACAGGGTTGATAGAGGGTTGTTCAGTGCCATCCTCATCACAGTTTTACTCTTGAGCTTCTGTACTTCCCCTTAAGTAAAGAACACTGCAACAGTGATATGGAAGGACATAGTACAGCTGTGTAAAATCTTACCATAACAGTAGATGTCCTTTTCTTCATTGTTGCTTTATTCGCTTCCTCCCTCTTACCCCTTCTGCTCTGCCCTATTGGCCACAGATTCTTTCTTTTTCCTTCTCTTGGGTACACGTGTTCCTCTTGGTCCCTAGGGACATTCTGTTCCTCCTGGGGGAGATCCCTTCAGTAAGGAATACTGCCAACAGTGAAGAGATGGACATCTCCTGTTAATGGTAAGATTTTACACAACTGTACTTTATCTCCTTCACAGTACAGTATCTATAACTTTTATATTTGGAAAATATTTTGATTTCAATTTTCTAATTACAGTAACATTAAATGTAGAATCTGAATTCCTAGACATATTGATGCCTTGCTGTCTGCTAGCTCAAGAGTCATTTTCTTAGTTACAACTATTCTCCCCACATTTCTGTCAGAGTACTATGTAGGGAATTTTAAAAATCTGTCAACTCATTACATTTCGCAGAAAATGAGTTCAGAGAGAAATACAAGGCTAGTTGTCCTTATGGGCTGTTTAAGTCTAGCCATTTTCCCATTTACAAGTGAGAATCAAGCCCTGTACCTTGTGTCTGTGAGATAAACACCTTAACTCTTACATCAGCCTTCTTTGTTCCTGATTACCTCTCTGTCCAGCATCCAGCATCACACATCTAGCATTTACTGTCTACCTGAGGAAAGATCTCTGAAGTCTGATTTGGGTGTAAAAATACCTATGTAAACACTTTCATGCAAAAATCCTAAACCTTTTGGACTTTGTTGCATGTTTGGGAGCCTTACAAATTTCATTTCCATTGTTTATTTATAAATTTACCTTACATTTTTTTTCTAATAGCTGATTAGTTCCAGTAGTTATTTTGCTGTATTGTGTATGCCCTACTAATTATCCCCTTCTGTTATGGTCCATTGTCTAGATTCTGAGGCTAATACTGTTGAGAAGAAGTGATACAAGACACCAAGGCACAAGCTTAAGCAATTTATTTAACATTAGCAAAATTGTTTTGTACTTACAAGCATCAAAATGATCACCTTTGCTCAATGATAGAGGGACTCCCAAATTCTAACAATGCAGCTATCTGTTCAAATCAATGTCCATGCCATGCTGATGAGTCCAAAGTCCATTGCTGGCTGATGGGCATTTTATAGTCTTGTATAAACAAGTTCAACAGGGACATATGCGTTGGCATGTGTGTGTGCATGTGTGCGTGCGTATGACTAATATATGCACAATACACACATGGGTTTACTTCAGAATATCGACAACCCACTTGTGCGAAACACATATGCTCGAGACAATAGTGAAACGACAGTTCAACTCCTCGCATCACTGACAGTTTATGGAGGGAGAAGAGGCAGTCGGCCAACAATAAAAATAAACCACGGCAAACCACTATGGTCCCACACAAAAGGGGGGGATTCAACCCCCCCTAAGTAAATGTACTAACTCAGAGATCGCACTACAGTGGAGAAAAGAGCAAACTTGTGACTGTCGGCCAACTACCTCCTTTCCCTCAGTAAACTGTTGATGTGAGGAGTCTATGAACTGCAGTTTTGCTGTCATCTAGATCATGTGTGTTTTGTGTAAGTGGGATTTTGATACTCTGAAGAAGACCCACACACACACACACACACACACAGATATATATATATATATATATATATATATATATATATATATATATATATATATATATATATATATATATATAATTTGTAGCACCTAGCTGTGTGGGCTAGTCTTTATGCAGCTGTTATGGTCATTTCCTGTTTGGCATCTACTTTTAAGTAAAAGCCAGTACCAAATGACTCTGACTGCTTGCAGATGTCCTAAGAGTTGACCCAGCTGTTCATGATTTGGGAATGGATGTGGATGGTGACGTATTTTTTTTAACCAACGTGTCTTCCTGTAATGCACAGTTTATAAACAAAGGGATTGTGTTTAGTTCTAGGGATGTGATTGACCCTCCCCCCTTTACTCAGCCCTCATTAGGCCAGTCATTGAATATCATGCCCCTTTTGGCATGTATCTGTCCACATGCAACAATTGGAATGCCCACAGTGATACCTTATTAAAAGGATGCAAGGCCTCAACAACATGTCGTGCATGGACCAACTCATAGCCCAGCCACTATACTGTGTATTCTAGACTGTGAAGCAATAACATGCATCTGGCATACAAGGCATCCTCTGACCTGTTACTGATGGATTTACTGCACATCAAGTCAAATTGCATTTGAAATGTTCTGTCTAGGGATGTAAACCTCTTTCATGGTTTGGAGGGACAGGTGTGTTTCACAGAGGATATTGCTGCTGTGGAACAGACTGCATCAACTAAAACCAAGTTCATCCCTTTCCATTTTCAAGCGCAACTTAGATCTATGGATGGGCAACAGAAAATTTATACCAGGACTGCCCCCTGTACTACTAATGGACAGAGGCAGCTCCTAAATACTTTATTCCATCAGTGGATCCCCTCGAATTATATATAGTATGTTCTCAGCTATTCTTGTTTGGGATAGTATATAATTATCAGCCATGGGATGGGTAAGGCCAATCTATAACCAAAAGAGAGAGGTTTGTTCTAGCACAAAAAGCGAAATTGGCTAGACTTAAAATGGAGTGGTGGTTAACAAAGTTGTCTTTTTCCCCAGGATTGGAATACAAGTTCAAGATAATTGTGCATAAATATTTGCTCTTGGAAGTTAAGTCATTGATGAGCATTAAATGAGTTGTTTTGCTGTCTGTGTTGATCACAGTATTTTAGAGCTAAAAGTTTTGTTCTGTGCTGTGAGTAGTTGAAGGCAAACCGAAAAAGATAGTCTGTGATTTATTTGGGCACATTCGAGGTAGTCAAGTTCATCTATTGGAGTTTGGCTTTCCTGTACAAGAGGTGAAATTCTGCAAGTCTTTAGTGCTAAATGGACTAGCTGGACCTGAGCAGGTCTTTTATTATATTAACATCTTCCTCCAAGAAAGTAATGTATTGGGTGGACTTGAAGCGATGACACACCCCATACGAATGGTTTGGATTTTCCCAGACAAACCTCTGTGCAGTCTTTGTCCACTTCCAGAAGCCCTAATCGAGCTACTGTTCAGGAATGAGACTTTGGTAGAAGGAGTCTTAAATACCTAGACGTACACTACTGAAACGGTGAAAGACTGTGCCATTTGTGAATACATGGTGCTTTGGCAAATTACTAATATTTGTAGTTGTGTCATCTGCCTTGCAAGTTGGTCATTTTGGGAACTACTTGCCAGTCTTAGCCTCCCTCACTTGCTAAAAGGCTTTAAATGTGACTGCTGACACACATACCTGGAGAGGTTAGGCTGTTGAATGTTTCAAAGCATCACTATATCAATTGGCTCTTTTAAAAGGTTTACATATGAAGGCTTGAGTCAGCCTACTCTGTTTTGCAATTCCTTGAACACAAATAAATGAGTCATCTGCGCATGAACCAGTGCTAGTTCATTACACATCAAACTTGATACAGGGATGCACAAAGAATAAAAAAAATGCAGAGAGGTGTCGCTGTATCCCTACGTCTCCTTGTTTATTGACCAGGATAGTGGTCTGATCCGTAGTAGACCCATTTTGACTACAGCCTAGGAATTACAGATGTGAAGGACATACAAAACCAAGGTATAAAAACATATAGCTGTACTAAACAATAATAAGGAGAACACTAATCAAGGCAGAATAATAAAGGCTCATAAAATGGATGGTGAAAGCTAGTAACTGCATATGTAGATTGAGAGGTTACAGCAGGTTGGAAATGCTTATATATTGATAGAGTAATAAGGAATGAAGGGGAGAGAAGCAGTAGGGCTAGAAGGTAAAGGGGTTAGGGAGGGCTAGAGGTTAAAGGGATTAGTCATATCAGAATGGGAGGGAGGAAGGAACTGGAGAGAGGAGAGATGCTGTGAAGTGTGTGTGTAAAGGCAAGTCCAAAAAGCTCAGTACATTGAGTGGAGGAAGAGATTTCAGGCTAGGGTATGAGTGGAGCAAATTAAATTATGGGTGGGGTTGTTTGCCTGAAGCAGGTGCAAGTAGCCCCCTTTTCACGTATGGGGATGATTAGCTTTCTGGATTTGCTGTATTCTGGTGTATGGAATAGTTCAACTGGGAGTGATTTCAATTAATGTCGGTGCAAGAGTGGAGAAGTCAGGCTGTGTGGAAGAAATGGTTCCTACGTCTTAATTATTTGGACATTGTTGGCATTTGAGTGAAGGTGTTTTTTTTTTTTTTTTTTTTTTAATGGGCAGTCTGTGGTTGAGTGGGATTTCATTCACTTTAAAAGTTCTTTATGTACAAGGCTAAGGAAGTTAAACTGCTCACTTCTTTACAAGGGTGCCATTTGTAAAGTGTTGTAGTGGTGGTGATTTCTGAGACAGAGGATCACAAAGTGGCAGATTTTTGTAAGTTTGCAAGGTCTTGAGGCATTTAAGGAAGGTGTACGCCAGTAGTACTGTAGCATATTTAGATTGGAATCAGAGTACATTTAAATATATAGCCTTTCTTCCTTTTGGGGTAAGGGACTGTAAAATTTTTCAGCATCTATAGAGGGTGTGGTTTATTTTTACTTTTAAGTTATCAGTGTGAATGGGCATGTTTATGCTGAGGTGTGCATGGATGTATTTAAGCTGAGGTCTAGTGTTACACCCAGGTAGCCGAAAAGAATATCTGTTCATTTGGCTGGGAGTTGTAAGTAAAAGGAACGGCAGTGGTAGACGTTTATTTGGCTTCGCAAAGTGTTGGAGGGACATGACTTTGCTCTTCTTAGAGTTCACGTTTTGCCTATCAGAAGTCCATGGTTGTAAGTTGCTGAGGCTACATGGTAGTTCTTGCATGGTAGTTATGCTGTGCTACTAGTAGTAGCAGTAGCAAAATATGTTAGCATGTTTTATAAAATTTAGAGTTGTAAGTTGAGTGAAGAGAATCCTATATTTATAACTGAAGCTAGTGAGTTGGGTGTGTACTGCATTTTTCTATCAATTTGCCCAGGTATGGTAGAAGTAAGATTGGTCTGACATTTACAGCACAGATTGATTTGGCCATTTTAAGGATGTGGTGACTGTAGCCTTTTTCATATGTCTCGGAAGATGCATCGTGAGATTGACGGGCCAAAACAGTTTGGACATGAGGAATTGTGAGGTTTTCATATTTCTTGAGGAACCATGAAATGATGTCATGTGCACCAGGTGGGCCATTATTGGGTAATGCTTCTGTTAGGGAATCATTTTATTTGTTTTCTCTGTCTGCTTCTTTATTGGAAAATTTTGTAAGGTAGAATTTGGGTTGGAGGTGGAGTTCCAAGGGGGGATCTGGATAGCTAGCTGTACTGATTGTCACAGAATTCATCAATAACCCCAACAAACTTGAAGGTGGATATGGTGTGTAGAATGGGGTGATTTTTGCCTATCAATCGGGTAGTTAACCTCTTTCCAGAACTGTCTGTGTTTGGAGAAGGTGGAAGACACTGTCTTGTGTAAGTAGAGTGCTTTAGTCCTTCGAATTGCTTTCTTGGCTTGATTGTTTGAATATTTGTGCTGTCAGTGTTTTTTAGTTTTCCAGGCTCTGTCTTTGCTTGAATATGTGTCAGGAGTTCTGCAACCAGCTGGAAAGAATTTTTTATTTTTATAGTCTAAACTTATTAGGAAGAATGATTGTATATTGTGCAGTGCCACAGTAAATAAGTTGGCTGCTTTGTTAGCATCAGTGATGAACCATAGCAAACATTGTAGTGATTATTTTTAGTGGCGAATTCAGCGAGTTGGGGCCTGGTTGTATTATTGCCTTGGATAAAGGATTGTTGAAAGTTTTGGCATATTAAGGAAAGTGTGTGGGCTGGTTTCAAATAAGGACATCCTTGCTTAATTTTTCTCGTGCGAAGGTCCCCTCATCTTGGAGGAGGACGAAAATATGCAAACTGTCATCAACATGGAATAAAAATTACTGTATAAATCGACCACAAGTGCATAAAACCAAGCTAAATGTATATTCCTATGAACACCATTCCAACTCAAGATAGAGTAATTCTGAATCAGTTGTACCTTTTTGTAGGATAACTTTTTTTTAAAAAAGTAGCGTTCTTCATCTATGGTACTTGTGTTGTTATGGCATCCATTTTGGAATGTTGGCATAAGTGTACATGCTAGTGTCAAGTTAGCTAGGTAAGTTGTGCAGTTGAGTACTAATTCAGTTGTCTGTGCTACCTATTTTATGAACTGAATGTTACCTTACTGATTTGTGTTTTGGACACAGCACACAGTTCTAAATCATTTTATAAAAATTACTTTTCAGGTGGTAAAATCTGCAGGTCTGGTTGCCATATTTCACAGAATTCTGTCTGCAAGAACTTGATACAAGGTAATGATTATGCTATTAAACTTAGAGTTTTATTTTAAGGACTGTATGTTTTAAAAATGTTTGTTAGATATAAATCAAATGTTTTAATATTTGTGGCCGTGAAGTCTTTGATAACCGTTCTTGAAAGTTTGTGTGGCACAGAGGTGCGTCCCATTCATAATCTGTATGTAATCTGCTGAATAAATGCAGCTGTTTATGTGAAATGTGACTTGAACACTGATTGTAGGACAGGTAAGATGGCGCCAGCTGTCCAGTCTGTCTTGACTAATCAGAATTCCTCAGGCTGCATCCCAGTTTTCAGTTGTGTTGATTTTTGCTCCTAGTACTTCCCTGCTGTTGAAGCTGCCAGTTCGTTCCACTGCTTGTTAAATTCCATTTTCCTTTTCTTAAAAACACCTTTAATCACTTGCAACATAGGCAAATTTAAATTTTTATAAAAGTAATCAAACTGTATTAACAATATCACATTTACAAACCTTCACATCCATTGCTATATATCGTTTCTATATTAGAACATTGAAAGTTTAATGGTTCGAATCACTAAAGGTTGACCTTTAATGATTGAACCATTCAAATTTCTAATGTTCACAAAAAAAAATTTTAAAAAAAAGAAAATTTAAAGGGTGTAGGCAGGGGGGCAAGTCCCCCTGCATCCCCCACACCCCTGCTACTTAAATATACCAACTCCGAGACCGCTCTACATTGAAGTAAATAGAAATCTTCCCTTACGTTTACCCGTTCGACGTTCTGCACTTTTGCTATTCTCGTGTCGACAATGTTGGGTTCAACATTGTCGGCCTTCGAGAATATAATAGGTAGCCCTATATATCATATAACCTAAGCAGCATTATATAAATTATTCAATTCCTGCCCTTTTTTTTTTTAAACAAGAAACATCATGATTAATCCATCACTTATGACATAGGCAATCATACATTTGTATAAATAAAAACAAACCAAACTGACACAATCCTAGTTGCAAGCATTTTACATCATAAACCATACTGACACTCCCATCAGCAAACATTATACATCACTTACAATCTACCCAGTCATTTTTAATCAGACATTGCATAGCTCATTTAAGTCCCGCCTTCTTATAAATCTTATTCCTTCCCTGTGTGTGTTGTTCCCACAATTCCCATTTTTCCTATGTAGTTTGCTTCTACCCTTTTCTAAAGATCTCTATTCCAGTTGTTTTATTACTGTTACTATATTCACTACTACTATAGTAGGTTTAGATTTTGATTTCCATTTTCTAGTAATTGCTTTTTTGGGGAGCCACCATAATTAGACACAGCAAGGCCTTAACATGTCTAGGCAGTCCCGATTCTGCTTTATAGCTCAGAAGAATCATATCCCTCATCACACCAATCTTCCCACCCAGCATCTCTGACAGTGCATCCGGCAGTGAGTCCTTAAAGCCTGCCAACTCACCACACTTCCACAAAATATGTTCTCAATTATCCCTTTCTTCACGGTCACACCTCCATTTGCTGTCTACCTGAGGAAAATTCTCTGCTTCCATTCCCCTGCTCATAAAGTCCCAGTTTACTCTGTGAAATGCTTTGTCTGCATCAAGACCCACCAACAGCAATGGTATTTTCTTATATTCTGCTTCCCTCTCGATCATCACTGTTCTGTTTTTTGTCAAATGTTTGCCTCCCCTCCACAAAACCACATCGATCCGTATCTTATCAATTTCGGCATCACTTTTGCCATTCTTTTAGCCATTATAGACATGAACACCTTTATAATCCTGTTTTAGTATTGAAATGATCCTTTATGAAGCTGGCTCAGATGGATCTTTACCCTCTCTAGGTATTACAGCTACCACTCCTTTCTTCCAGGATGTTGGTACTTCTCCTCCTCTCCAAATATTGTTAAACAAAACCTTCCAGATCTTTATCAGTTTTTTCCCTCCTAGTTTCCAAACTTCCACAGCAATACAATCTATTCCTGGGGACTTTCCTGAAAAATTGTTTGCACATCATAATTTTTCTCTCATCTCCTTCTATTCTAACTGTTGGTAATTGAGCTTCATCTACCTCTAACCTTGATGTACTTAATTCTTCCATAAACATTTCCATTTGTATCTCTTCTTGATTTCCATATTTATCGGCTTTATACAAACTTTCATAAAATTTCTGAAATATTTCTAATATCTCTACATGATCTCTTGTTCCCTTCCTTGTTATAGGCTCCCTAAGCTTGGCAACAGCCCTTTCTGCTTTCTATTGCTTGAGCTGTTGTGCTAAAAGTTTTTGTTCTCCAGTGTTATCAAAAAAAAAAAAAAAAAAATTGCTCAACAGCAAACTTTCTAAAACTCGTGTATATTATCAAGGTAATTTCTGCTTACCATTCTGTAGTTGATCCTCCTCTTGTTCTGTGAGATTCCGCCAATTCTGCAGTACTTTAACATTGTCAGTCCTTCTCAGTAATTCTAACTTCTTAACCATAGCTCCCTTTCTTTTATTTCCAGCCTGTTTTTAAACTCTGCCTTAATTTTATCCCACTTCCTAGCTATATTTTCAGAAGTAATTTCTATATTCTCTAGTAGCTCCTAAATCATCTCTACTACACATTCCTTAATATGTTCATCGTGCATACAGCTGCAGTCATAACAGATGGGGTTCTCCTGCCGTCAGGCGGGTCCTCGGTCGGCCGAATTCCAAAGTCTAGGTCCGGCGTCAGTTGTCATCGTTTCCTCCCTGATGTCAGTGCGCCAGCGGTATAAAAGAACCAGCTGACGCCATTTTCTCCAGTCTTTCTTGCCGCGCAGTGCCCGAAGCAGAAGCAGTTCGCAAGTGCCGGTCTGCCAGCTCCTGAAATTACGAAAATTTTGCAACCAAAGTCTTCTTGAAAGCTAAGTACCCCGTTGGGGAAACTTTTCTTGCCTCAGACCGATGTCAGACAAAGTTAGTAATTCTATTTCTTGTGGGAAGCAAATACCACATAAGGATTTTCATTCCCTCTGCATTCCTTGCTTAGGCCCAGACCACGACGTCTCGGTCTGTCGTTTTTGTGCTACATTCAACAAACGCACCATTAAGCGTCGGGCGGAGTTTGCCCAGCACTATTTTGGCAAAAAATTTAACTATATTATGTCGTCGGATACTCCGACTCCAGTTTTGTCTAAAAAACGCAAAGATAAGGACCGACACATGAGGTCCACGGCCTCTACCGACACCACACCAAAGCCGACTACAGGTGGTCCGGTTCTCAGCGAGGCGCCTACGCAGCCCCTGCCTACCGACGACACTTCATTGGCGGTGTCTTCTGTGCCCGAGGTCGCAGGCTCCTCGGCCCACACCCCGACTTCAGATACCGAAGCCAGTCTTGGTGGTGAATCTCTAAATGTAGACAGGTCTGCCTCCTCTCAAGGTGTTTTCAGACCTTCCTCTTCTTTTTCTATCAAGGCTTTCACTAAGTCTAAAGCAGCCATGCATTCTAAGAGACAAGCTCCACAGGGCCCTTCTCCAGGCCCCATGCCTAAAAAACAGATGCTTAAAATGGCTGAGGATTTGATTACTCTTATCAGGGGTTCTCAACCCCCCCCCCCCCCGGACAAGAGGCCCAGAGTGGAGGAAGAATCCCTCTCCTCTGACCAGGCTTCCATTATTTCAGAGCACTCTGATGAACAGGAACATTCTTACTCCCCTTTTGAAGATTCTGATGCTGAGGAGTCCATTCCCTCTGTCTCCCCCCCAGAGGATTACTCATTTGGGGAAACCTTGCATACCTTAAGGGAACACTTCCACTGGGAAGGCCAAGAGTACTCAGATTCCAAGAAAAGGCTTAGGGATTTTCTCTTGCTACCCCAGCACAGGCCTCTGGCTATACCTCCTGTCTTAGACATACTAGATGATGTGTACTCGGAGGCCTGCCTTAACCCGGATTCTTTACCTCCAGCCCCAGTCAAGCCTGACAGGTACTACTGGGTTCCTGACTCACACCAATTTTTATACAAAAGCCATGCGGCTGACCCAGAAACTATCTCACAGGGCCCCAAGGGAATTAAGGCCTCCACTGCTAAAAACCCATTACCTTCCGAGAGGGATTCCAGGTCCTTAGAAAGGTGGGGAAAAAAGGTATACACCTCTGCCACCTTAACCATGAGGGCATTAAACTGCCAGTTCCATATGCTAAAGTACCAACAGTTTCTGTTATCACAATTGAGAAGTAAAAGGTCACAACCTGAACAACCAGACTTGAAGGAGTTGCAGGATTTGATGCATAGTGCAGAACAAGTGGGTAAACATACCTTGCAATGTGGTTTTGATGCTCTAGAGGCCTCATGTAGAGCTGCTGTTACAGGATCAGTCATACGTAGGCATGCCTGGCTCAAGGAGCAAACCTTACCAGATCATGTCAAAGCTAAATTACTAGATGCCCCTCTACAAAAGGATGTATTATTTGGTGTTAAAGCTGAGGAGGTATTAAAGAAAATGGAGGAAAAGGCTAAATCAATGCAAATAGTGAAAGATTTTCTACAGGTACAACCTCCACGTTTCAGTAGAAATTGGCCTTCCAAAAATTGGTCCTTTCCAGCCACGGACAGACAGACGGAGATACAGGCGCCCGAGGGGCAGAGGGCAATCTCAAGGATCGTTTAGAGGCAGACAATGGCAAGCTCCTACACAAAGAGGTGGTGAGGATAGTTCACAGCCATTCAGAAAGCAAGCCCAATGACTTTCCCCTTTGCATGCCAAGCAAGGCTCAAATGGCAGCCCCCATAGGCGGAAAACTGGCATTATTTTCAAAAAAATGGCATATTGTCACAAAAGACAAATGGATCCTGGACATTATAAACAGAGGCTACAGATTCCATTTTCACACCCTTCCAAAAATGAGAGGCATGCCAAACCTGCCACACAATCAAAGGGTAGAGGCACAAAGACAAATTTCATTTCTCATGGACATGAAAGCTATTCAAGAGGTACCTACTCACGAACAAGGTCAAGGTTTTTATTCCAGACTATTCCTGCTACCAAGGAAGGGAAAAGATTGGAGACCTATTTTGGACCTATCCATCCTAAATACATTTTTACTTGTACCAAAATTCAAGATGCTCACATTACAGCAGCTTCTTCCCATGCTGGGCAAGGAGTCTTGGCTGGTAACATTGGACCTCAAGGAGGCATACCTGCATGTCCCAATCAGACAAAATTGCAGAAGATACCTCAGATTTCTTGCAGGTTCAACCCATTATCAATTCTCTGCATTGCCCTTTGGCTTATCTACTGCGCCCAGAGTATTCACGAAATGCCTGGCATCAGTAATTGCCTACTGCAGACTTCAAGGGATACAGATATACCCATATTTGGATGACTGCCTGATCCAAGCGGACAGCAAGCAGATACTTCTGAAACATCTGGCTTTTGTAATAATGTTGTTGAATTCTCTGGGATACACAGTCAACAAAAAGAAATCAAGGCTAATACCCTCTCAGAAAATAATTTTCCTGCGTACCAACTTGGACACAAACACCCAGATGGCCTACCTCACGCCAGAGAAGCAGGGGCAACTAACTCAATACTTCAGAACACTAGCAAATTTCACCAGGCTGACTGCAAGGAAAATCCTGCAGGCTCTGGGATTCATGGCATCTTGCATCCTACTAATCCCATGTGCAAAGCTGCATATGAGGAAACTTCAGTGGTACCTGAAAAACCTATGGTCTCAACACAGCCACAGTTTGGAAACAATAATACCACTAATTCCATGTCTTCAAAAGGAATTTCTGTGGTGGGCTCAAGCATGCCAAACAAACACAGGTCTCCCATTCTGCAAGCCTCAAGCAAATCAAGTCATTACAACAGACGCCTCGGACTACGCCTGGCGGGCGCACATGACAGAACGCCGCATTCAGGGCAAATGGTCCCCAAAAGAAAAGCACCTTCACATCAATCAAAAGGAAATGCTAGCAGTAATAAATGCTATTATAGCTTTCAAAGACCTTCTGCATCCAGGTCAACTATTGATAAGGACAGACAACACCACAGTAATGTGGTACATAAACAAACAGGGAGGAACCCATTCATACCCCCTATGCGGGCTGGCCATGTCACTTTGGAACATGGCTCTGGAATTACAAATCGAACTTCAAGCACAGTACTTGTCAGGCAAGGAAAACACGCTGGCAGACAACCTAAGCAGAAATATGACAGATCCACACAAATGGAAGTTGCATCCTCAAGTTTTTACAGAGATAATTCAAGCATGGGGAAGGCCAGACATAGATCTCTTTGCCTCCCACAAAAATCACCAATTGACAAAATTCTGCTCAAGGACTTTTCATCCACAGGCCTGGAGAGTAAACGCTCTCTCTTTCAGTTGGACAACAATGACAGTTTATGCCTTTCCACCTCTTCCTCTGCTGCCCAAAGTTTATTAAAAACCAGAGCAGACAGACCAAAGATGATTCTCATTGCTCCAGACTGGCCAAGACAGCACTGGTACCCACTCCTGAGGAGCCTGACGCATTCCCCTCCATGGACCCTCCCTCTAATGCCTCTTCTTCTGACTCAGCACAGCTTCAAAACTCTTCACAGTCAGCTGAAAACACTCAATCTGGCCACATGGAAGATTCCTTAACATCACAACAGACCCTACTCTCCAAGGAGGTGCAGGATGTCATTTTGGAGGCCAGAAGGCCATCTACTAGAAAAGCTTACTCCGCAAAATGGAAACGATTTTGTGCCTGGAATGAGAAAAAGGGCCGGAATCCTGGAAAACTGAATTTACCTCAAATGTTGCAGTATCTAGCTGAGCTGCTAAGCAGTGGACTTTCATTCTCCTCCATCAAAATCCATGCCTCCGCCATTTCTGCAGAATACAACACTGATCCACCTTTATTCTCTCACCCCCTCTTAAGACAGTTCCTCAGAGGGGCTAAGAATATAAAACCCCCAAGGAAACAACCAATACCTGCTTGGGATCTCAATTTCATTCTAGAAAAGCTGACCTTGCCTCCTTTTGAGCCAGCTGCCTCATCAGATTTGCAATATTTGTCCTGGAAAACAGCTTTCCTTCTGGCTATCACCTCAGCTCGTAGGGTATCGGAACTACAAGCCCTCATGGCTGTGCAGCCTTTTATCATCTTCTATCAGGACAGAGTTTCCTTACGAAACAACCCGTCCTTTATGCCAAAGGTGGTATCCAGGGTAGCTTTGAATCAGGCTATACACTTACCTACATTCTACCCTAATCCTCAAAACAAAGGGGGAGAGACTACTACATTCCTTGGACATCCACAGACAGCTGCGTTATTTGGACAGAACAAAGCCTTTCAGAAAATCAGAACAGCTCTTTGTGTCCTATGCTATAGGAGCTCAAGGGAAGCCAATTTCCAAACAGACAATCTCAAAATGGATAGCTCACTGCATACACTTTTGTTACTCTTTTCATGGTAAAACTGTACCTGCAGGCATCCGATCTCGCTGCACAAGGGCCACAGCTACCTCTGCAACCTTCCTCAGAGGAGTTCCTACCAAAGATATTTTGGAAGCAGCCACTTGGAGTTCTGTTCATACCTTCTCCAAGCACTACCACCTACCATTATACTCCAAAACTAGTGCAGGCTTTGCCACTGCAGTCTTGCAGGGCATTCTGGCTCCTCCTAGTTCCACCTAGTGCCTATCACCCCTTTCTTAGCTTTGGGATTCTACCCATCTGTTATGACTGCAGCTGTATGCACGATGAACATAGTACAGTTTTGTACCTACCATAAATGTAGATGTTCGAGTGCTAATACAGCTGCAGTCCAGGTTTCCCTCCCTCCTTCCCCTCTTGGGACAGGCCTATTGGCTAACACCTCCTCGTACAACCTTATTGGGGTATTCTTTTATGGTGTATTTGCTTGCAACTACTGTATTTTGATTATATTGCATTGCTTTATTACACAAATTTATGTATTGCCTTCCTTCTGGGGGCACCTGACATCTGGGGCAAGAAAAATTGAAGAAAATGGCGTTGGCTGGTTCTTTTATACCCCTGGCGCACTGACGTCAGGGAGGAAGCGACGACAACCGACGCCAGACCTAGACTTTGGAATTCGGCCGACCGAGGACCCGCCTGACGGCAGGAGAACCCCATCTGTTATGACTGCAGCTGTATTAGCACTCGAACATCTACATTTATGGTAGGTACAAAACTGTACTTTCCTCTCTCTGCAACAGATAGGTGGGAAAGCACCAGTGTCTCATTTTTATTTCATTACCCTGTGTTTTTATTTTAGTTATTATTGGTGCATGATCTGAAATAGTTATTGGATGCATATCAGGGCCTTTAATTTAATGTGCATGTTCCTGTGAAATGTAAATTCTTTCTAGCCTAGGCCAGTTTTCATATCTTGGGGAATATGTAAGCTCACTCTGAACTCCTGTTACTGAATTCACATCTTCCATGCCAAATATTTTGATAAATTTCTTCAAAAAATCTACCTTTCTGTGTTGTATCCACCCCCCTGACACATGTTCACTACTGCAAATCAAATTCCAGTTCCCACCTAAAAGTGATATTCCTTCCTGAAAACTGATCATTTCTACCAGAATTTTCTTCAACTTCATTATAGCAGTTTTAGGTGAAATATAAATGCATGCCAGTGTAATTCTCCTCCCTTGCCAGTAGCCCCGTAGCACTACAAATCTGCCATTATCTTTTTATCCTCTTCTATCACCATTGGAACTCCTCTTGCAATTAGTATAAGTACTCCTTTTTTCCTTTGTCTTAAATATTCTGCTGAATAACCATTATGAAAACCTTTCTTTTTCAAATTCATATGTTTAGTTCTTTAGAAGTGCGTCTCTTGTAACAGCTATTTACACACTACATTTTTTTAATATAGTTCACTATTCGTTTTTGTATTTATCTCTAAGACCATTGACAAAGATATTACAGAAAGCATCATTGTATTAAAAAATATTATTCCCACCTTTTATGTACAGCACTTTTTTTTTTTCTTAAATGTTTAGTTCCATCTTTTATACATATTTATACATGCATACACTGTTTGGCATGTTGCACTTTTATTTAGTTGTTTCTTGTCATATCCATTTGAGTCTGTCACATCTTACAAAACTTTGTTTTATTGAAAGCCCTAAAAAAAGTACACACCTAAAACCTTTTAATTTAATATTAACATACAAAACAAATACCCCAAACTGGCATCCACACTCCAACTTGAGTTAACCTAAAAGAAACATTATCCATGCTAAGACGCAAGGTACAGCCTGTGCTTCTACTAAGAGCTGACTGGTTTTCTCTTCTCTTTAGAGCTCTCCCAGCTACAAACCCCCCTGAATGCTTTCAGATTACATTGTCTCCTAGCCAGTTTCACCCCCCCCCCCCCAGCCAATCGCCCTCCACCAGACTGTAACCAAGTTCTCTATCATATTGTCTTCATGGAGACAGGAGAACCAGATGGTCAATTTCTTGTTATCAGATTTGTTTCCATGGAGACATGAGGGCCAGGTACAGAATTGTTACTAAGCATATTCATTTACTAGAAAAAAAAATCCTCATAATATTCAATATTCTTTTTCATTTATTTGCTTTCTCTTAAAACTTGTTATTAAATCCAATTAAAGGTTCTTAATCCAGTCATTCCTCCATGTAAGAATGAGAGAAAGCACATTAATTTTTCTTTTGTCATGCTCTTTTAACCAGGCTTTTTATTATGTTGCAGTGCCTACATTTCTTAAAACTGAACAAGAAGAAAGACAGAAGGGAGAAAGAAAGGAAAAAAACAGCAAATCCTATTTACAGTTCCCATTACACTTAGAACCAACTGAGAAAACTTTATAGCATGCAAAGAAAAACATACACCGCAAAAGAAAAAAGGCTTTCTTTATTTAACTTTCTCCCTTCCCGAAGTATTTTTTCTGAATATTAATGACATGAAGGTATTGCATATACTTTAGAGTCCCTGAAAACTCCAACACATTCTGAAAAGGTCCAGTATTTCCAGATTTTCTTGTTTTGTCATATTTCATAAATATAGATATTGCATTGTAATCCCACATTGTTACTACTTTTATTACTGTTCATCTCCATCTCCCAAATCCCGTCTCTGCTTAATTTCCAATGTACTCTCAATTCTTCTAGTCAACTCTCATGCTCCCTTCCTTCTCTGCAACATTTCCATTGAAACAGTGGGAAAGATTTCACAGGTACAGTCTCTCTCTGGTGTTAATTACCAGAAGAACAAGAAGCAGAATCTCTTTCTGTTTCTCAGCAAACATTTTGTTGAACAGACTTTTGTATTTCCTCCTTATGTACTTAGTCAAAAAAATTATTTTGTCCCTCCAGGGAAGAATACCTTTAAGACAGTTAGGTGTACAGCAGCTTGAATCTCACACTTGCGTTTCAACATTCCCTGAATAGTGGAATGAATTTACTCCTCTTATGCCTGGTGTACAGTGAGTAATCATTCTCCACTAACACTCTACTGTGTCCCACTTTCAGTATTTTGTCCTTCTGCCACAGCTTTATCAGAATAAACTCCTTCTGCTGGTAGGATCACATCTTTGTTATTAATGGTCTAGGTTGCTTTCTCATAGCCAGGTTTGGAGCATAGATGCAATGTGCCCTTTCAACTAACAGCAACTGCTGTGGAGTATCAGTCCAGTTGTTTATTTGTGCTTTCATAAAATTAATGCGGTCTGTTCCTTCCAGCTCATCTGGTATAGATGAAAATCACAGATTTTACTTATGTAGTTTGTCCTCTAATTCTATTCTTTTTTTTTTTTTTTAAACATTTCTTCCTGAGCTGTCTCATTCAGCCTCTGATTTTTGCAGCTTTATCACCTCATCTGAATATCTGTTTTAACCTTGTACTTGTCCATGAACCACCCCCTAAAGTAGTCTCGTTCTTAACCCCTTAAAATGGTTCACCTTACACTACCATATTGACAGCCCAAGTAATGGAGTGCATATATATGAGGTAAGCTTCAGCCACATCCATATATGGGGGAGGATGTGGAGAGACGTACAAACTTAATTCATAGCCACACCTTTTGTGTCATGTATTTTCCATTGTTCTTTCTGCATTGTCTTTCTGTCAGGTGTCTTGTATACAGAAAGAGCCAAGGAGAATTGACAAGTGCACTCCCTAACCGTGATTACTGCTGTGTAGCATAAGCAGAGCTTGATTCCCCCAATCTCTGTTTGCCCTAATCTGTAACTCTGAGCAGGTCGTTTAACTAGGCAGTGCTCTCAGCTATCCCCTGAAAATGTGCACATGACCAGCACGCTTACTGAGGTTACAAAGTACAGAAGTTGGTATTGGTGCTTAAATAAAAATTGGCAGGAAGGGTAATATTTTGCAAGTTAGTTACTTGGTGAACTAATCAACTCTTAGAGGGCATCTCCTGCTACCTAAGTTGATTGGTAAAATACATCTGCATTTTGGGTTTAAAGAAGTCTTTTTTTTAAGTGGATGGCCAGGCAAAGTTTGGAGTGATTGGTGGTGTATTAGACTGTTCAGGTACAGGGTTGCAGGTGACTAGTTAGCATTCTGTTTATTGTTGTAACTAATTCCTGCTAAGTGCATCATACAGAGCAATGCAAAGATTTAAGTATTTGTCATTTTGTCCTAGTTTTATCCTCAATACAGTATTGATTGTTTATTTCTGATTTTAGGATTTGATTGCATTTTTAATTCAAGTAGCCTTCACAGTTGTGATGAGTGAATTGCTTTGGATTGGGATTTACACACTATACCATCAGATACCCAGCAGGAAACGCAGCAGAAATCGCAGAAAACACTACCCTAGTAGCACCTACCAGAGAGTTATCTGACAGCTGAGACAGGCCATGGAGAACAAGCCTGCAAAAAACCATAGGGCTGAGTCTGCTGGACCTGATGAAAATGATGGGATGCAGTTGTTGGAAAACAAGGAGGATGATGGTAAACCTCCTGCAGCTAAGATAGCTCGACAAGATAATAGCAGACTTCATGTTGTGGATCCCAGTAGGGATGATGCTGACAGTATTATGGTACAGCCTCTGGTTGAAGGTAGTGGTATTTCTGAAATTGCTAAGTCTGTAAATATAGAAAGATCTGCCATTCTGGAGTTCCCCAAACTTCCCACTGGTACAGCATTTGGACTGAAGATTCCAACAGAGGTTCAAGAATTTCTTCCTGCTGTAGTTATGGACAGTCAGACACAAGTGAGTGAAATAATTTCTAAAGTTAAATGTGATGGACCAGACATAGTGGAGATTCCAGCAGCAGAGCAAGAAGTTCTTCCTGCTGTGGTTGTGGACAGTCAGACTCAAGAAAAAGAATTAATTTCTGAAGTTAAGCTTAGTACACCAGACAGTGTGGGGATTCCAGCAGAAGTGCAAGATTGCCTTCAGACAGTTGTCATGGACAGTAAAACACAAATGAAAAACATAATTTCCGATGTAAAATTGGTGGCGAGGGATGCAGCTGAATGGCAGCAAACATTTTCTGGCCATGTATTGCCGTCATACCCAACCCAAGAGCCAGAAGTAGTTCCTGAAATCACACAGTTGGGCAGCCCAGCACAGCAACGTGAATGTATTTCTAAGGTCATAGAAATGGAGGGCCCTGAGCAGAGTGACAAAACGGTCAGCAGCTGTGAAACAGAGCCCATCACAGAGGAAAATGTTGGATACTAGTAAGTGTTTTAAAACCTAAAACATTTTTGAAAAGCTTTAATGGCTGTCTTATCCATGTTCCAGGAACCAAGTACTTGGTTTCTCTATTCTGTTCATTTGTTTCCTGTTTAAATTCCCATTTTTCATAACGTGTGTGTTTAAAGGTTGCCCTGCCTCTGTAGTGGTCTTTGTGATATCAGTTTCTGATGTATGTTCTTCATTGAATCGCAGTAGGAGACATAACTATATTAGACATCTGGCCAGTCTGCAAAGCTTTAGGTGTCCATCCTCGTGCACCATACTTGCACCTTTAGCATGAAATTGCATACTGGTATAAGAGGGAAGTAGGGCACACTGAAAAATCAGAACTTTCTTGCTATTTTAATGCTTTTGCAGACTTTTCATTATCTTAGTGGTATGATTATCGGTGGTCAGATTCAGGTACAATTTTTGGGCATGCAAGTATCCCCATTGGGCTGCTTTCTTTTTGGTGCAGAGGTTTATATTAACATTTTCTTACTCCTGTCAGAGCAAATGTCCTTGTGGTAGACAAAAGTCCTTATAAGGGCACCATGCTTCCTTTTTTTTGGGGGGGGGGGGTCCTGTCAGATCTGCCTTTCCTTCACTCCTAAAGCTGTAAGGAATAGGTTAAATTATGTAAGGTTCCTTGAAAACGAGCACTTCATGGTTTCATGGAGTCAGATGTCTGACGTTGTTCTCCCTCAGCACAGGGGGGAAAAACTTCTAAAGAAGTTTTTGAAGAATCTTGGACTTTCACTTCTCTTTCTGTGGTCTTGGACTGATAGTCTGAAGAGATGCCTCAGCTCAGCTCACTTATTAGTCTAGCTGTCTTGGTCCCTTTGGCATGGCCCCTCAGAAGGCCACTAAGGTGTGGGATCATCACACATCAGGAAGACCTCATCAAAAAGAGAGAACCATTCCTTATCTCATTGGGTGAATGTGGCATATACCAGCTACTGGTGAGAGAGGATGTCTTCAGGTCACTTATGAAGGATGACTTGAAGGAAAGGAGAAGGGATCACACGGACCTATTCAAAAGAAAAAAAAAAAACGATTGCCTGTTGCTCTTAACTTCCCTTCCTTTCCAAACTGCAGGCAATATATCCCACTGCCTTTGTTTCTGGAAACAGATAATGTCAGATGCCTGGGTTCTAAAAATTAATTTAGAATAGTTACAGACTGCAGAGGGCATCACCTCAATCTCAAGCTGGGATCCCTTTTCCTCCAGAGAGCCAAGTCCATCAGTTCCCCTAAAATTAAATTTATTGAGGAGATCCAGGATAAACCCTCACTAGTGAAAGCCACACCCAGAGGTCTTTAAGGAGACTGTCTTCCTGTGGGCAACTCCACAAGTATCTCTGTCTCCTATCTTAACAGACAACTAAACCAGTTCTGTTCCAAGTCTCCTTGCAGAAAGGGCTGAAAAACAGATCCATTATGTTTCCCTTGAACAAGGCTGTTCTTCTTTGCCCCCTCCCCCCTTCCCTGTTATCCACAGTCATTCTAAAGATCAAGCTAGAACTACCAGACATACTTCTTGTGATTCTGTTTTGGCCCAGACAACATTGGATGTCCTTCTATTCACTTGCTGCAGTATTCTTCACCTGAGAGATTTCCCACCTGAAGGTGACATGATATCAGCCAGTATATAAAAGTCTTACACTGCTGTAGAGTACATGGGTAGTTGCACGTACGCTGCAGCCAGATTTTAGGTCATAAAAGCGAAGTACGCATGTACCATCCTCTGAACTTTGCTGCTGCCAGTCAGAATACAATTCTGACCGTCGGTCTACTTTTTTCAGTGATCGTGACTTCAGCCTTTGCCAGATAAGTGCCCCGTTGGGGAATATTTTCTGTTAAACTGTTTTGGTTATGTCATCCAGGAGGGGGGAGAGTGTCAGTGTGAAAGACAAATTCCATGTACTGACAGCCATTCAGAGTGTCTCTCTTGTTTAGGGCCTAACCACAGCCACAAGTCCTGTAGCATTTGTGAGTTCTTCGTACCCAAGACCCTTAGGAGCAGGCTGTCTTCTCTTGCTATTTATTTAGAGAACCAACGGTTTAAGTTGTTAGCTAATCGTATGGAAGGTACCTCAGGGCCCAATGCCGAGCCGGTGAAACACAAGGCCGAGAAACCTCAGCCTGTGGCTTCCAGTGCATCTTCGCTGTCAGACATTTCTCCCGAGGTGCTTGTCAACCCGGAGGCACGTCTGACTTCAGGCATGGATTCACAGGCCAAGCCCAGTTCTGAAGCCACCTTGACTTTGGCAGCGAGCACATCTACCATGTACTCAAGTAAGGGAAGAGACTGAGTCAGAAATTTTTGAATGCAGGCTTTCATATGGTCCTCTGATGTTGCATAGGATTGTTTCTCCTGGAAAGAAAAAAAAAAACTAAGCATTTATCCCCTGCCAGAGAAGTCCCTACAGACTGGCAGGCCTTTTCTGAAAGCTTGTTTCAGGCCTTCATGGCACTGAAGCTGCTTTCCTCTCAGCCTTCTCCTACAACTGCTCCCCAGCCTACTCAAAAAGGGATTAAGGATGACTCCTCTGAATTCTCTTCTGAAGAGGAATCTTTGGATTATTCTACACATAATCCCTCTCCCCAGAAATATGTTTCCCCTGAAGAGGAGTTAGTCGGTGCTGACTCCTCTATGGAAGAGAGATCTTTTGGTGAAACTTTCCTGAAAATGGGAGAACACTTGTTCAGAAAAGATGCTACCAACTTGTACAAGTTGATGTCCCTGACCCCTTTGCAGTTCCACCAGTATGTATCCTGCATTTCTGGATGCCTTTCACAGTGCCTCACAAACCCCATACTCCCAGGCATCAGCTCCCAAGAAGCCCGACTGCTTCTACAAGGTCCCTGAGGATTTTAAATTCCTCTTTAGATGTCCTTCTGCAGACCCAGCAGTCATTTCTGTAGCTACAGACAAATCCTCTAGGATGCTTCCCTCCACCAGTTTTCTGCCATCAGACAAAGAGAGTACAACCTGTGAGAGACTGGGTAAAAAGGCCTATACATCAGCCACCTTGGCTTTCAGGGCTATCAATTTATCAGACACAGGACTACTCATAGCTTTTATCTCGGGCATCTAGTGCCATTGTAGCTAGATTCAGAAGGGAAAGCCTTGGCTCTGTCTATCCTGGGAGCTTCCTCCCAAGTGGCGAGACATTCCATTAAATGCAGCCGTGATGCTACGGAGGCTTGTGCCAGGGCAGCTGCTACTGGGTCAGTTCTTAGAAGATTTTCCTGGCTGAGGTTGCAGCCCTTCCAGGATGACTTCAAATTAAACTAATGGATGCACCATTGGACAATACTACCTTATTTGGTAAAGCAGCAGCCTCCAAGTCCCTACAGGAAAAAAAGGAACTTGATGAGTTGAAATGCATCTTGGTTTCTCCTATGCCAGGTTTCATAGGAATTTACCATCTTAGCCTGTTTTCGTCTGTAGCCGCTCCCAGCATTCCTGCAGTAAAGGTTCACAGCCACCCTCACAACAAAGGCAGTCCTTTCCTGACAAAGCAGGGAGTCTATGACTACCGTACAGATGTCTCCCATTCCCCTCTTTCCCTTCACCTTTCAAACACTTGCAGAGTCTGGGAAAGCATTGCCCAAGACACCTGAGTTCTTTCCGTAATCAAAGGATACTTAATGGTTTGGCACTCCACACCCACCTTCATGGGCATTCCTCAACCCCCCATCCCCCAAGAGCAGCTGCCCCTCTTCTCAGAGTTCCTTTGGTAGCTTTGGCAACAGGGCTCCATTCAAAAGGTTCCTCAAGAAGGAAGGGCTTCTATTCAAGAATGTTATTACTGTCCAGAAAAGATGATCCCTGGAGACCACTCCTGGATTTATCCAACCGCAACACCTTCTTAAAGGTTCCTTTCTTCAGAATGTTGACACTCCAAACTCTATTCCCCCTTATCCTTCTACAAGGATACATGGCATCTCTAGATATAAAAGACCTTCACATCCTCATACACCCCATGTTGAGGAAATGCTTATTTTTTTCTGTGGGTTCCTGGGTCTGTCTTACCCTTTGGTCTTTCTACAGCACCAAAGGTATTCACAAAATGCCTGGCTCCAGTGATTGCACATTGCAGGCTGCTGGACATCCAGATTTTTCCATACCTGGATGACCTGCTCTTACAGGCCACAACTTTCCACACACTACTCCAAAACCTGCAGACCATAACTTCCCTCCTAGAAAAGCTGGGATTCACCATCAACTACAGGAAGTCAGTCCTCATCCCTTCACAAGACCACATTTTCCTGGGTTGTCGAATCCAGACAGGTGTAATATAATTGGAACTTCCATCTCAGAAGGTGCAGGACCTTCAATTCTTCTTTCACTCCCTTTGACTCGCATCACTGCCAGGGAGTTCCTCAGGGTGTTGTGATTCATGGCTTCAGCCATTCCCATGGTACCAATGGCAAAACTCCACATGTGGAAATTCCAGTGGTTCCTCAGATCAGTGTGGATCCAGCACTCTCATACACTAGAATACAAAGTCCCCTCATTCCTTTACTAAAGAGGGAACTGCTCTGCTGGATCAACAGATGGATCCAAGTCAAGGACTATCCCTGCATCCTCTCACCCCAATCCTAGAACTCTACACAGATAATTGGACGTGGGCTGGGGAGTGGCCTTGGGCAAATTCACAGTGTAGGGAATTTGGTCTCCCTCCCAACAACGGAGCACATCAACATCAGGGAAATGCGAGCATTGCTACTAGCTCTACAAGCATTTTGCCCAGGCCCTCTACACCTGTTCACAGACATGATAGTTCTCTTGTATGTATAACAAGAAGGGTGGACCAAATCTGGTATGTAGAACAAGCAGGGGTTGACCAAATCCCATCTCCTTTGCAGGTTGGCTATTCTGGTATGGGAATTCTTTGCCCGGTACCAAATGACTAGTCAGGCCATGTACATGCCCTCAAATGGAAATCTTGTGGCAGACTCCATAAGCAGGTCTCTGATTCATTCTCACAAATGGGTGCTTCTTAAGGATGTGTTCCTAGACATAGTCCACCAATGGGGTATTTCTCAAATAGACTTATTTGCCTCCCCCCTGAACAAATAACTTCCAAAATTTTGTGCCAGAGTCCCAAGTCCACTGGTTTGGAAAATGGACACCCTCTCCTTTTCTTGGAAGCGGATGTTTCTGTAGGCATTCCCTCCCCTTCCTCTGGTAGTAAAGGTCCTGTTCAAGATTTGACAGGACCACCCAAAAATCTTGCTGGTGACTCCCTTTTGGCCAAGACCGCACTGGTTCCCCCTCTTTCTGCATTTAACCAAGGGCCATCACCACAAGTTGCCCCACAGAGTGGACCTACTAACACAGAACAAAGGATCCCTGATATACCCACATCTTTCAACACTACAGCTGACATTCACTACGAACTGAGTGAAGGAGCAGGCAGCCAGCTCGAAATTTAAACCATATAAACTAAAACAAAAAGCCAGCAACCCAAAGCTATACAAGAACTGTAAACTTTTAATAAACACAAATAAAAAATACACACAAAAAGGATGAGCGCTTTCGTTCCAAATCTTGGTGCTTCATCATATCTAAAGTCAAACAAATAAACATCCAAATTTAAATACTAAAAAGTTATCGCCTTAAACCACATGATCTTAAAATAGGTTTTAAAGGGACAAACTCATTCAGTCCCTTACCTCTTGTAGCTTGAAGCAATAGAATCCATTTAGCCTCGAACCTTTCAGTAGTGGTTCTACGATCACCACCCCTTACATTGGATACACAAATTTCCAGGACAAAAAATTTAAAGTTGTGTGAATGTCCTTTAGCCACATGTTTACCCAAAGCATTCTTAACATTACATCTACTCATGCTGTAAATATGCTCTCTAATTCTCTCTCTCAAACAATGATTCATTTTTCCTACATAGTAACTATGACAAACATCATAGCATGCATAATAAACATTCTCTGTGCTACAGTCAGCATAAAAATCAAACTTGTACTGTCGTCCTGTGACTGGTTGCATCAAATAATCACCTTCCTTAACATACTTACAAACATTGCATCCACCTCACATAGCCACACCACATTAAGACCTAATCTGGATTAATTGCTGACTACAAGAAAGAGGTTTATAACGTAGCGTTCTCCTACCAGAGTTAAAATTCTTAAAACCTTGGTTGATCACCAAAAACTTCTCTGCATTTGGCATCTGATACAAGTATCTTCCAATGTCTTTTGATAATATCACATATATGATTTACATTCATAGAATGTCCTTTGATAATATCACATATATGATTTACATTGATAGAATAAGTCAAACTCATCCTTAAGCCATCGGTACTGATATCCCTCTCAGTGGTATAGTCACTATTACCATTATTAAAGAATGACTTGGCTGTAGTTTGTCGACAAGACAACGCTGCATTCTGTGTCTGAATAATCTCAGAATCACAGTAACCTTTTTGATGAAATTCATTAGATAGAACATCAAATGGAAGAGTACATCTCACCGTTTCTGTTTTGTAACCTTGCATTTCTAAAAAATTGGCTTCTCATAAGATTCTTCTTCAAATGCTTAGGCTGCATACTTTGAGCATGTAATAAGTTTTTTTCTTACATTCTTTCTTGTATATCGCTGTTTCACTACCACTAACAGTTTTCCGTACGTAAACATCCAAAAAATCAATTCCAACTGAAGAATGCTTAAAAGTATATTTCAGAAAACCAGTGGTGCTATGCAAATACTTAATAAAACCATGTAGAGATTCAGTAGATCCAGCCCAAATAGACATCATCCACAAACTGAATAGTACAAAATCAAATCATGATAGCTGTTCATATCATTAAAAACAAATTCAGATTCCCATTGTGCCAGCGCCATGTTTGTGGAACTGTTCGCACACATGGCAACACCATCCTTCTGAACATATTTCTCTGCAAAAGAAAAAAATGTTACTCATAAGAATAACGTCTCACTAAAAGCATATCAAGTATACTTGATCAGATGTATATTTAGAATTATTACTCAAAAATAATCTAACAAACTCGATCCCTACATCATTAGGGATGACCGTAAACAGACACTATATCCATGATAACAAATAAATAATCATCAAAGTTATTAACTTCAGCCCAATGAGCGAAACTTGTCAAAAAATGTTTAGTATCCTGAAAAATGATACCTACTTTTATCAACAACTGGACGAAGCTGCTTATCTACATATATAGATAGGGGTTCCATAACCCATCCCCTCCCTGTAACTATCGGCCGCATAGGGGGATTTTATAACATTTTATGGATCTTGGGAAGCCCATATATCACTGGTATAAGAGGATGTTCAACCAGGAAATAATTATATAATGCTCTATCAATGACGGCTTCCATCAGCAAGTCATGTACATGTTTGTGTACATTTATAATAATCTTAGCGTCTGACCTTACACATTCAAAATATGTAGAAGCATCATCCAACATATTTAACATAATGTTAACCTACTGTGTAGTATCCATTATAACAGTCCCTCCCTTTGTATCTGCTGGATGTATGTAGAGGTGCTCGCATGCAGCCAATTCATTCAAAACCTTAGTTTGCTCATTACTCGTGTTATAAAAGCATTTCTTCATTGTATTATTAAACAGATCATAAATGTCATCCTGACATACTTGAGTGAACATCTACAGGGGGAGGGTTCACAGTGACATAACTACTAGGTTTTCTGAACATTTACTCAGAACTATTCAAGCCACTGTAAGCTAACTTCAAAGAAATGTTACAAATAACCTGAAATCCAGCAGGACATCCTGCAAAGTGGAACCTCTAGCCGGTGTAAAAGACAAACTGATACTCAGTACCTCATGTTGTTCATCAGTTAATGCTACTGAAGAGAGATTTACAATCAAATTTTCGGTACTTTCCTCCTAACTGCAAAGCCTAACTACAGCTGACATTGTGGGTGATAGGATTCTAATCCCCTTCAGACACCTTTCCTCAGAGGACATGCTCAGGGTTTTGCAGGAGGCCAGCAAACCCAATACCAGAAAATCTTATGTTTCTAAGTGGAAAAGATTTTCAGTCTTGTCTCTCTCTAACAACCAAGACCCACTGACGGTGGGAATCCCAGTGGTTCTGTCTTACATGTGTGAATTGCTCTCTGCTGGCTTGGCTTATTCATCTGTCAAAGCACAAGTCTGCTGCTTCTGCTTGTCTTCCTCCATCTCCCTCTCTAATGTTCAAATTTGAGGTAAAACAATTCCTTATGGGTGACCTTCACATTAGGCCTCCCAGGAAGCATATTCCTCCTCCTTGGGACCTTAATTCTGTTTTAGAAAAATTTATCCTGGCCCCCTTTGAGCCCGCATCTTCGGCCTTCCTCAACTGTTTTATTATTGGCCTTGACTTCAGCCAGAAGGATGTTGGAGCTACAAGCCCTTATGGTGGTGCCCCTTTCTTGGCCTTTCATAAGGACAGGGTATCTTTGAGAAAAAATCCTTCCTTTATGCCAAAAGTGGTTTGAGTTATCCCGTAACCAGTCCATTAAATTGCCTACCTTCTTCTTTTCTCCCCAAAACCACAGCAAGAAAGTACTACACTCCTTAGATGTACACAGACAACTTAGGTTTTACCTCGACAAGACTAAAGCAATCAGGAAATCTGATCAGCTCTTTGTGAGCTTTCATCTCAGGGCTTTGGGTTTACCCATTTCCAAGCAGATTGTTTCTTGGATTTCAAAGACTATTTGCCTTTGTTTCACACTCCATGAAAAGAGCCTCTCTTTACCCATGAAGGCCCACTGTACTAGGGCTGTCTTCTTCTAAGGCATTCTTCGAGGGCTTAGATAACAGCACCATCCTTGAAGCAGCCACCTGGTCTTTTCTTCTCATCTTTACCAAACACTATAAACTGGATGGCATCTCTAGATCCAGAGCTGGATTTGCTAAAGCCATCTTACATGATTTCATTGAGAGCTCATATGCTCCACCCTCCTCTCTTCCTTCTTGAGTTTTGGCACTCTCCCTCAGGTTAAGAATACTGCAGCAAGTGAATAGAAGGACATAGTTGTGTAAAATCTTACCATAACCATAGCTGTCCTTCTCTTCACTGCTGCAGTATTCTATCCAGCACTTCCCCCATGGTCTATTGTTTTGCTTGGATGTACTGACCTTTTATATCCTTAGGCTGGCATTCCTCCTGGGGCATCTAGTTCTGAGGATGGTACGTGCGTACATCGCTTTTATGGCTTACGTCTGACTGCACCCTGTGTGCGACGTCCCACATACCGAACAGCAGTATAAGACTTTTTTCTATACTGGCCGACGTCAGGTCACCTTCAGGAGGGAGATATCCCTCAGGTTAAGAATACTGCAGCAGTGAAGAGAAGGACATCTATGGTTATGGTAAAATTTTACACAACTTTTCCTTCTCCCTTCTTGTGCATCTGGCCAGAGTAGATTTATTCACACAGGACAAGGGATCCCTAATCCACCTCAGTGTTCAAGGTCTGCATCTGGCTGTATGGATGATAGATTTTTAATCCCACACTGATGGCATGCAGCAAATGTTAAATGAAGCAAGAAAACCTGCTTACTAGGAAATTGTTCTTGGCCAAATTGAAGATTTTCTTCTTGGTGCCATAACAGAGAGCAAGAGTCATCTCGAGCAGGTGCTTCTCTGGGTCTTCAGTACCTCTATGAATTGCTCAAATCAGGCCTTACTGATATTTTATAAGGTGGCACGTTTCAACTATTTTTGATTGTCTGCCTTTGAATTCCCCCTTTTCTTAGTTCATGTTGCACATTTTTGAAAGGAGTTTTAACACATTAAATTACCTTGAAAACAAGTGACACCTCCTGGGAGTCTTAACTTTTTCTATCCTTTTAAAGCTGCAGCCAGTACCTTAGAACTTCTTGCATGGAATGCTGTTTTGCTTATTTCTCTCACTTTTGCTAAGTGGATATTTAAATTATAGGTTTGATGTTGACTCATTTGTTTATTATTCAAAAAGATGGGATGAGTCTTATAACCAGCCCTTTAATGCCAGAGATTGTTTTGAATTTGCATTAAACCTGATCATTCATCTTCCTAATTTTTCATTGAACCCAAAACCTGGTGAAAGAATTCTTAATACTTAAGATCTTCCACAGATAAGTTTTTTACCTGGACTGGACTAGAAAATCTGATTAACTTTTGGTTTCCTTTGATAGTAAAAGAAGAGAGCATTGAGTATCAAAACAAACTACATTAATTGCCTGTCACAGGAGATTACATTTTACTAATGAAAGTATGGCAGAAGCCCCCCCCCCCCTTCAGAGAATGTCAACGTTCACTCTACCAGAGCTGTGATTACTTCTGAGGCTTTTTAGAAATGGGTGGAGTCTCCATCTATTCTAGAGGCAGTTACTGGGTCCTCATAGCATACTATCACTAGGCATTACAAGCTAGACTCAGTTTACAGAACCTAAAGCACGATTTGCCAAGGTTGTTTTACAGGATTTCTAGACTCTGGCCTTCTCCATTCCCCTTTTTTCCTGAGCATTGGCAATTGTCCTATATAGTTATGACCGCTACAACACTGATCTAATGAAGAACATTGTACAGCTGTGTAAGTTAACTTATAACAGTAGAACATTGAGAAAATCACTGTTGCTGTATTAGCACCCATCCTCCTTATGTTCTTTCACTGACTGGAGTGAGGATCACTTCTCTGTTCTTCATTCTCTCTGCTGCAGTAGCCTTTGACTGTTTGTGTTGTATCCTGCCCAGGATACAACAATCAGTCTTCAAAAATCTCTGGCTTCTTCCTATACCTACAGTCTGACTGCTGATTGGCTAGCCCTTAGTAGCAGTCAGAATGTAGATAACTTCAGTGCTGTCTTGCAGCCTGGTGGGAAAACAGCCTTGGGGCTTCACAGGAGCAGCAACTAGTCACAGACGTAATTTCTGGCGAGTAAGTCCACACAGGGGAACCCTTCCAGACAGAAAATATTTCCTTTTTAAATATTGTGATGTGTATTTTTTTATTTTCTGGAGAATACTGACAGTTGAATTACTTTCAGAAGTTTCTTGTCAGATACTGCTATTTTTAGAATGTAACAACTTCTTGAATGCTGCGACTGCTTTTATGACAATGTACTGCTTTTGAGAGATTTTAAAAGTGTAAGGTTTTAAAGATTGGAACGGTTGTATGTATTTCAAATGGTGTTTTGGTGCATATGTATGACAACTGTCATTTTGTTATTTTACTGTTTGCTACATTTTGCTTGAAGCTGTTTTATTCAAGCATCAGGAAGTGTATTTCATGGCTAGAAATGTATTTTGTTTGCTACCTGTGTACACTTGACAACTTATCTTCAGTGCACTTTCTGTGAAAGAGACCGAGTTTTGACAGGTTTTGTGTACTGTTTGTACTTTTTACTTTTTTATTTTGAGGGACTGTGTAGCCTGTAGTGGTGGTGCTGTGGTAACGTTGTCGCCTCACAGTAAGATGCTGTCCGGTTCGATTCTCAGCTAGAGCGTCTTCTGCTTGGAGACATGCGTGAATGGGCGTACCTTCGTTGAAGGTTGTGCATCAGGGCTGATAACTCTGCACGTAAAAATCAACTACCAATCATTAGCGGACCGGAGTTCTGCTGTGGCGACCCCTAACCGGGAAAAGCCGAAAGACACAAATTTTGAGGGACTGTGTGAGTGGAGCCATTTGCTTTTACTTTTGAATTTTGAGGAAATGTGTGAGGAAGTGTAACTGTGTGTGTGGTTGTGTGTGTGCGCTGCTTGTGAATGTTTGTTTGACATCTTACCTTTTGACTCTTCAAGCAGCACTTACCAACAGTCAGGCTTCTTCCTCTGCTGCAGCCGTTTCTTCCCCAGCTGTACCTGAAAAGAAAAAAAAAATGGAATTAAGAACCCTTGCTCAGACAGTGCCCAAAACAAACATAAAAAAAAAAAACAAACAGGGCTGTTAGATCTCCGACAAGGACCAATTCAAGGCAAAGCATGCTTACACTCCTAAGTACCCAAGCCAGGTGCAAAAAATTAAATATAAAGAAGTGTGTAATATTAAGCAGTCTCATCCAAACGGTTCTAAAATGGACTTCTTCAGAACAATGAAACACATAGTAAAAAAAAAAAAATACCAAATAAATAAGAAATAAGATAAAAGATCAGTTTAGCTGCACACAGTTCTTTGCATTACCCTTTGAGATAGCTACAGCTCCTATGGTGTTTACAAAATGTCTCGCTCCATGATTAGCTTATTGCAGTCTGCCAGGCCTTCACATTTTCCCTTATTCATATGACTTACTGCTCTTTAAAGTCTCTTTTGTCAGATGGCAGAAGCACTTGACAGGGTTTCTTCACTCCTCACCAGTCTGTGCTTCCAGATTGTTGTTGTATCTTTTGGCTTTTCCCGGTTAGGGGTCGCCACAGTGGAACTCCGGTCCGCTAATGATTAGCAGTAGATTTTTACGTACTGAGTTGCCAGCCCTGAAGCACAACCTTCAATGAAGGTATGCCCATTCACACATGTCTTCACACAGAAGACGCTTTAGCTGAGAATCGAACAGGACAACGTCTTACTGTGAGGCGACAACGCTACCGCAGCACAGATTAATGTTCAAAAATCCTCCTTGACAGGATTGTGCTTTTAGACTGCCTTCTAGGTATGTCTCTTCAAAGTCATTCCTAACACAAAAAATGGTGAATTTGGAGAACATTAGGAAAGTTTTCAGATACAATCAGTCTGAGATTTCAGCCAGAGAATATCTCCGCATTCTAGGGTTCATGGCTTCCGAGATTTTCATGATTCCTCATGCTAAGTTATATGTGAGAAAATTTCCTTTTTTTTTTTTTAAGAAATTGGACCAACATTCTCAACTTCTGGGATTTTTAGATTCCAGTTTTTGGTTTTATGAAAACTGAATCGGTGGAAGCAATTAGACGCTTTCTGGCTACTTGGAGAGCAGTTTCTTAATTTCTATGGGAGTAAAGATGCAAGTCCTTGATCAATCAACTTCAGCTGACTGCGTGGATGATTCATTTCTAATGCCTTTTAGGCACTGTTCTCGTGATTTTGTGCAGCAGGTACTGAAGGAAGCAAGAATTCCTGCTTCTCATTAACAAGTGGATAAGATTTTCTCATTGTTGACTTGCCTGTAAATCAGGGCCCTATCTGGAATTATTTCCTCTGGTTCTCGACTTTTGTATGAGTTACTGTCCTGTGTCCTGTTTAGTCCTTTGCCAATGGGTATTTATCAGCCATTTCTGTCTGTGGATAGTTTTCTTCATTTTAGACTTTGATTAAGCTGCTCTACAAATATTTTTTCTTTTGACATGTTGGATCACCAGTTATTCCGGGGGGGGGGGGGGGCACAGTGGCACAGCGGCACAGCAGATAGTGTTGTCACCTCACAGTAATAGGTTCCCCGGTTTGATTCTCGGCTGGGGTGCGCTCTGATGATTACATAGAGGAATCATGTTTGGGAACCGTCCTTAAGTGACAGTCAGTGGGTCATGGGTCAGATTTCTCTCTCTCTTCACCTTCTACTTGTTCTCTTTATGTTTTGCAGTTTTTCACACAATGCTAATAAAATTGTTTTGTTAGCCAGGTAAAACTGAACACAACTTGAAAATGTTATGGCAATAAAAGACAAAAGTTCACTAACCTTGGCTGTCTGCCCAGATGTTACATTCTCTAAACAGTTTATAAAACTTTACAAAATCTTGTATGAAAGTTGACAGCTATGACTGACTATATCGGTTATTGTACTTTAATTTGTCTTCTGCCTCTAGAACTTTCTTGCCTTTGTATAATTTTTTTTGTCTTAAAGTAACCCAAGATCATTTTTTTTTATCATGGGTCATACCCAGTATTAATCAGTATCACTGTGTTCTTTTGAACATTGGTATTTATTTCTGAAAAATTGTATGACCTGAGGCAAAATTGATTCTAGTGTAACTGTTACTTTTACAGCACATATTTTAATACAAAGAATAGCAGATTCGACTGAATATCAGTAATGAGGACGTTTTTTTGTCCCCTCCCCACCACAGTGATAGTTGATTCCCCATCCCGTATTGGTCTGTTTGTTCATTTCCTTCCTTCTGTCCACATGCAGTCATGCCAGCTGAGAGCCAAGGCCACATCCAGCAGGTGTTAAATCACTTGGGATTTCTATATACACCTAACTTAATCCCCCATTAGCTGCCAGCTAACCAAAGCCCAGTACAGTTGCGTTTCCACATGTTCACTGTACTGTGCTTCAGTGTGATGCACTCCTTGGCTGGGCTTGCACCCATGCATCATACTGTTATGCGCCGAGTAAATTCTTGAGGTCTTACCTGATGTGCTTCTCCAGTGGAACCTGAACCATTCTCCACCTCTAAGATGGAAGAGCTGACATTGGCCATTCATAGTAATCCCTGTCCAGCTGCTTCCTCCAGTTTCCTTGCTGCTAATAGAATATGTGTTTTATGGGGCATACTTATGTTTCATTTATGCCATGGAGCAAGCCATTAAGTCAACATTTTAATGTCTATTTTGTACTTGCCAATGCTGAGCATTTTAAGGTAAGGTCAGTTTATATGGATAATTATATCACAAAAACAGTGCTTCATTGTTAAAATCTCCCTGGGTCTGTGGTCTGGTCACTGTTGGTCTGGAGTGTATGGCTAAGAAAGGTACAAGACAAACCAGTTCACTTACAGTTAACAAGTGCCTTTTAGGCAAGGTCTCAAAAACAAAATTGCCAGTCATAACAAAGTAAGGGTTATGCTGCTAAACGCTAGGAGCTTAAACCAAAAACTGCATACCCTGGAAGCACTTTTATCACTGGAAGATGTAGATGTCTGTGCAGTCACAGAAACCTGGTTCAAGGCCTCTGAGAAGTACCTTTGCCTTGCAAGGCTACAATGCCTTCCACATCTTCAGATCACAAAACCGACATGTGCTAACCGTAGGAAACTATTTATATGTCAATATTAGAGATAAATTCCCCTCCCGACTAGTTAGACAGGACAACTCCATGGAGTTACTCTTAAGTTCAGATTACTGTGGGTAAGACCCCCATTCAAGTCCTAGCTAGTTATAGATCTCCCTCCATGGATCATGACTCGCACGAGGCCTACTTGACCAAACTGGAGTCCATCAAAATATTACCAAACACAGTCAATCCAAATATTGCCACACACTTTGGTCATGGGGGATTTCAGTTATCCCACTATCAACTGGGAAACCTACTCTAGCCCTAACTCAGTAGCGCAAAAGTTCCTTGACTTTAACTCAAATGCCCTGGAATAAATTGCTCAAACCCCAACAAGAGGAACAAACATACTAGCTCTGGTCCTCACTAACATAACAAATAGATGTACCACAGCAACTGTCGAACTTTCAGTTAAATCAGACCACAAATCAGTTGCCTTCGAACTGGCGATAACACCAGAACTCACAAAGAGTCAAGTCGGACTAAAAAACTTCAAGGCAAACTACACCCTCCTACAGGAAGGGATAAATGCATTCCAAACCCCACCCCCATCTGGAAGTGGTGCTTACACTAAAGCCCTGTACAATCACTTGTATAAGTATATAGACTCGGCTGTTCCAGAGAGAATTAAATCCAGAGCCCCAGGTAAAAATGAGCTGCCCTGGTGGACATCAAGCATCAATAAATGCAAAAAGCTGCTGTCTAGGAAAACTAAGGCAAGGCCCCAACAATGGAAAAGTACCCTCCTCAGCCTCAACAGGCAAGTAAGACAACATGTCAAATACTCTAAGGGTAATTTTGAGAAAAACTCAGCAGTCACAGTCAAGGATAAACATAAGGCCTTTTACAGCTATGTACACAGCCTAAAAGGTAGGACCCAAGCATGTGCCGAACTAGTAACGAACAGTATCACGCGCACACTGATCCCACAGAGATAGCAAACCTGCTGGTGGGCAGATTTGGTGAAAATTTCACTTCCTTATCCCATCCAAACTTATCACAAACCTTGCCCCCAACTTCCTCTCACCCTACATATCTGAAGAGCAGGTCATTAAGGCCTTGTCTAAGGCAAAAAACACAGTTTCTATGAGACCAGACAGCATCTCAGGCTGTCTTCAAAACAAACTAAAACATAAGCTAACATCACCATTAAGTACCCTATTCTGTCACAGCCTAACCACAGTTATATTTCTGGAGAACAGCGAGTTATTCCCCTCTACAAAGGTGGCTTGGCAACAGACCCAGGGAAATATAGACCCTTAAGTTTGACCAGCCTCATCTGTAAGGCCATGAACGTTATAAATAAAGACATAGGCGACCTCCAAACCCTAGGTCCGACCCAATTCGTTTCATCAAGGGCAGATCTTGCTTGTTAAATCTGGTGGATTTCTTCAAAAATGTGACCAGGGCCACTGATGAGGGCAAATCTGTGCACACAGCATACTTCGACTTCGCCAAGACCTTTGATATAATCCCACACTGTCATTACCGATAAACTTGGCAAACTGAATGTAAACCCCTTTGTAGTAAGATGGGTTGCTAACTGGCTCACAAACTGGTCACACACTATCAAAGTGGGTAATTCCACATCAACCAGCAGACCTGTCACCAGCAGGGTGCCACAAGGGTCAGTGCTGAGCCCCCTATTGTTTGGTATATACTTCTCAAAAGTTCAGGCCAAAAGTAAGGGGCTGTGGCTGACCATGTTTGCGGACAAGTGCAAACTGGTTGCAGTTATTAAATCCCCAAATAATGTCAGTATACTTCAGGAGGGTCTTACACAGACCGATGACTGGTGTCCTAGTCACGGTCTCAAACTAAATGCAAAGAAATGCATCATAATTTGCTTCAGTAAAAACAATGCCCCTTCACTCTTTAACAACAATACTCTTATGTACCTATGAGGTAAGGGATCAGAAGTAGATTGCGACCTTAACTTTGACCACCATGTGTATACAGTAGTAAGGAAGGCCTTCTACTTGGCATACTTAATTAGCAAAGGCATTGCCTCTAGAGCAAAGAAGGTTGTAACCCCCTCTATACTCATCACAAATCAGGCCCATAATGGAGCATAATGCCCCTTTGGGCATGTACCACACAAAGCAGCTGCAGCAATTGGAGAGACCCCAGAGGTTTCTAACAAAGAAGGTCAAGGGACTCCAGCATGTGCCTTACACAAACCGACTAAAGTCCCTGTCACTATACTCAGTATCATATGGACGACTTAGGAGAGACTTGTGCCTGACTTGCAGAGCAATCTCCGACCCAAATCTAATGATTTTGTTGCACATCCGTAAACCAAATGGGACTAGAGTTACCTGTTCCAGGAACCTAAATATGGCCTGCGACTTGAATAGGATGTGATGGAGAAACAGATTTGTCTCACAGCAACTGCCATGTGTTTGGAATAGGCTGCCAAATCATGTGAAGTAGAGCATCTCTATGACATTGTTCAAAAGGACCCTGGATGAGTGGATGGGGCACCATAAATTCATAATGGGGATAGTGCCCAGAATCCTCCTGGATATGGGCAGTCATTATTAAATACAATCCAGGGTATTGACTAGAGTATGTATGGTATTACATTGAGAAGAAATGGCTAGGCTTGAAATGACCTCCGGGTCAATAGACTAGTAACCTCCTATGATCCTATTAAGCTTTTGACCTCTGAAATTATGATCACTTCTTCCTGTTGGCATAGGCTTTGTCATTTAGTATACTTATTATTTCCTCCCACAGAAATCTTAATTCTAAAACTAATGCACAGTTTTGGTCAACATTACACCAAGTATTTTATGTTAAGCATTGGTGGTTGATGATGCATTTGTAGCTATTGCTGTGACTGATGGTTTGGATATTTGTGCAGCCTTGAATACATTCAGCTGGGATTTATTTTAATGCTTTAGGGCAGTGTCTAATGATATAAGACAGTTGGGCAACATCTGGCACCAGTGCTGAACAGCAGCACTCAAGCACATTTTGCTTGGCACTTCTCTGTGCACCAGCAGAGGGAAGTGTCTTGATCTCTGCATCGCAGGCTTGCATTTTAACTGTTATGACTGGATTTCTACCAGATATGAGCAGACGTATTGACTCTTAATTAATGTAAAACTGTTGTAGTTAAAATATGTGAGCTTATTCCCTGGCTTTGCAGCACAAAGGGATAAAGCCCTGACTGCAGCTCAGATGACTTAAGACTGATTAGTGACTTAGGAAGCCAGAAAAGCCCGGAAGGGGGGGGTGAGAGATGTGTAATTTGCATCGAGACACTTGTCTGGCAGGAAGGGTTGTGGTGGCTCCTCTTACTACGGTTACCAGTATTCCAGGAGAGTGGAATAGGCCACACCCCTGAGAAAAGGCCTGGGATATGGGTCTGTCCAAACCGATGCCGTAGCCCTTGTGGAGGCATGTCAGGAAGCAGGCATGCCTCTGCATCGGGGCACAGGCAATCCCTCTGTGGTGGTGTAGAACCCACATCACCACCAGGAGTGGGTTGGGAAGCAGTAATAAAAATTTCGTAATGGCTGTCAGGCTAATGGCTCTACAATCTACTCTTACCCCACTGTGAGTGAAAGAGCTGGTAACACCTCTTGCAGGTAGTAGGGTCATAATATTACACATACTCACACTCACACAAGTATCACAAATATCACTTTATCCCCATATTTGTCTGCTTGCCAGTTGAGCATCTTATGAGAGTACAAACAGTGATTTTTTGGTACTTCTCAAAGTTGGCTTCTATTCACTTTCATGGCTCCGAATTCAGTGAGCTGTCACTGTCTTGAAGAAGTTTGTTACTAACAGATAAAATATAAACTGAGTTAATATGGAACCAGTATTTTAAGTGTAATTTGCAGTTTGTCCCCCACCTAAGTGCCAGATAAGTTTGTAGTAGTACATAAGTAGTTTCAACACATGTAATCCCTAGTTTGAAATGTTCATCATTGTATATATAGGTGCTTTAATTTTGCATCTGCTTTATCAGCTAGTTGACTTGAATCTTTTAAGGTAATTATAACAGCCTTAACCAGACTTGGGCTGCAAGTTCAGAAACATCCCCGTCTGTACATTGAATTGCATCTTTTTCTCTTCTGCATGTGAATTGTTAACACCAGAGGAAATTGTGCTCTCTACTTTTGGTGGTAGAAGGAGACGGTAAGCCTGCTCAGTTTGCCCTTTATTCTGCACTTATTTTCATAGAGCTTGATGTGAAAATGTAAGGGAGTACTGTATTATCAGCTTAATATACTGCTTCTTTGTTGGCCTTCAGTCCCCCTATGCTCACGTTCTCTAATTTTCAGTTCTTTAGGATACGACTTTACCCATGTTCCTCAGTTACTGACTGGAGCCTGGGCAGAGTACTCCGGCATCGCAGAAAACTTCCTAAAAGGCTCCAAGTGGTAAGTCTCCTTGTGTTGATTTGTTGCACATGTAAGAAGATTCTGCACAGGGTTTAAAAAATGGAAAATCACTAATTATGGAAACTTTTTATAGCATTGAATGGCCCAGTTGCAGCTGGCCATGTGCAAAGATAGATGCAATACATAATTATGTACCCAGTAGTTTGTATCTTGATGTGTATGTCAGTTTCTTTATATACCAGCAGAAGGGGAGAGTGTTTGGAGATGACATTTTTTTCCTGTGGGAGGGTGGCATCTTTATTCAAGTTACAAGTACTGTAAATATTCCTATGGATAGTAATAGCAAGAGCAGTAGGAGTAGTAATGACGTATGGGAGTTTGGCTAGTTGATGTCTGCCTCTACCTGTCTGACAGTCCCTAATGTAAGTTGGCTTCTCTGCGACACTGGGATGCACTGTCGTGTTCTGCAGAACAGTCATTCAGTGCCATAGTTAGTTCATTATTGCCTCGGGAGTATCCTGTGTTTTAAGAATGTCCATGGTTTCTTAGTCTGGTCTCAGCTGCCAATCTGCAGCTTCTGAAATTGTTCTAAGCGATATACCCACAAAGTCTCTTTTTTTAATGATAAAAGTTCCAAGGGATATGTTTTCCATGTCTGAGTGTCGATCTTGCAGTCCTGAAAAGCTTTCACATTTGTGATCTTCAGGTACTGTATAAAGAGTTCCTTTCTCTGTGTTTATTTTGTTTTGAAAAGCCCTACCCCTCTGCAAGCTTCCAGATTTTCTCACGTTTTGCTAGAGATGAAAATCAACCAAAACGAAAAAATCTTCTGTACAACAGGCTGGCATACAATTCTTTTATTGTCCAACAAGTTTTCAAATGAGCGCTTTTGTCTGCTCAAGGCAGACTTCATCAGATAATAAAATCACTGGTGCATTAGATTTTTATATATAAAATCAACTAGATAATTATTCAATTAACATCAATCAATTAAAAAACCTTAAAGTTGCATCTTCCCTCATTTTTCCTCTAATATTATACTACACTTGAAATAGCTAGAACCATATAAGATTTGTATGCAACCTTTTAACATAAAATAAAACAGGAATGTCTTGTTAAAATATAAAATAAATTGAAGTAGTATTTTAAATACCAGTAAAAAATAATAATCTTGTTATTGAAAGGTTTTAAATATTATTAATCCCTTTCTAAACATATGTGTACTCATTGAAGTAAATGTCTCCCTTGTTGATGTAATAACTGTACTAAATGTATTAAAATACAACAAATGCACAGTTGGTGCAAACAGAACTAATACATAACCCTTGTATAATGGTATATCCATCAGATTGGTATGATCTAAATGTTGAATTAATGGGAAATGCCTCAGACAGCTTCTGCCCTACCCAGTAAAATAGCCTTTATATTAATGTATTCATTTAGGCCAGGTCCAAAATTGGACCTTAGTCTCAGTTGCCATCTTATTTCCTTTTGTAATAAGAGGTTTTTAGTGTCACCTCCCCTAGTATTTCTACTAACCAATTCAAGAATACCAAACTTAAAATCTGGGGTAGAGTTGCAGACCATAGTGTGTTTGTAAAGGGCACTAGTTTCTTTCTTAGTTTTAATGTCATTCTTATGCTCGTAGACTCTGTCCTTTAGTGCCCTCTCTGTTTTGCCCACATAGTATGAAGGACAATTAGAGCAAGTGGCCAAATAAACCAACATCCTGGTCTGACAATTACCCCTGCAAAATCTGACTCGGCTACCCAAACCATTGTTCAAGATGATACTTTCAGCTTGGTTGATGTGTGCACACTGCCTACATCTACCACAAGGGTTTGTTCCTCTGATGTTTCTCCATGGTGTTACCCCTCTTTCCAAAATTTTTTTGAAATTCATACCTGCCTTGTGTAGGAATAGAGGTTTATTCCCAGCTACTTCACGAATATCACTGTTAGTTTTCAAAACTGACCAATTATTCTGCATTATTTTAATAAATTGTTCAGAAAAATTGTTATGTTCAATTATACAAGCCCCTAAAAAAATCCCTGGTATCTTCAGTTGTTTTTACATTAGTTGTTAAATGCTGACCCAGCAATGGCTTGTATCTGTTACCCCATCCCTTATAAACTTCGTTCAAAGTTTCCCCCAACATTTCCTTCGGGTATCCTCTTTCAATGAATTTTTCTCCCAAAAAAATAAATTCATTCAATAAATCGTCAAACTCTGATGTCATCCTGGCTACCCTCACCGCCTGTCCTTTGACAATACTTCTTTTTTGATGGTAAGGATGTTGACTGTCAAAGTGCAGGTAGCTATTACACCATGTTTGTTTCCTAAAAATCTGTGACTTAAAACCATCCGCTGTTTTACTGAGTGTGATATCCAAGTAACTGATGCTTTTACTTTCCACCTGGTGTGTAAAAGATAGAAAAGTGGTAGAGTTATTGATGTGTTCTATAAAACCCTCAAGTTTTTCCACTGTGCCTTCCCAAATAACAAATATGTCATCCAAAAACCTCAAATAGGTTTTTATATGACCCACAAACTGGCTTTGAAAAATGTACCTACTTTCCCATTCTTAATAGGACAAGGTTGGCATAAATGGGGGCACAGGCTGCCCCCATGGCAACCCCACTCACCTGTTTATAATTTGCTAGGAAAACTCATTAGAAGCAGGATGTCTTGCCTCCCAAGAACAGTTATAGAAAGGAATATTGCCTCAAAAAATAGTTAATTGACAGAAAGAGAAGAAATGAAATTAAGGAACGGAAAAACATTTAATTGCATGATAGATCAGTGGATTCCCTAACTGGTGAAATGGCTTCCCAGGGCACTCCACCCCCCCACCCCAGACCTGACAGCTGTCAACATGTCCTACCTTGCCTTGTGCCATGTGACAGGTGCACCAGATGCAGAGATTGCATTTACCAAGTGACAGACTCTGATGGCTGGCTAAAAGTAGTGACTCCGTCATGTAGAAAATAATTACCATTTCTTGTTCTCATTATTAACAGTACCTGTTTCATTTCCAGATCTGTGGGTCATGGTCACTGCAAATTCCCTTCCCTCTAAGTTATGAATGAGTTGATGAAGAAACTACTAAGGCTCTCCATCTCACGACTTCTGTTTTGGGGAAACCATCAGTCTTGTGAAGGAGCATTTTCAAAAATGAATTGGTACAAATGTTTTGAGGAAAAATGAGATACCTAATAAACATATTTATTAAATTATCACTTGTGACATGCATTTATATAGATGAAAACAAACCATGTTGATATATAATTTTCTTGCAAACATTGTATATCACAAGCCCTAATGACAGAATTGTAGTTGCAAACATTATATATATCACAATTTTGTCCAGTCTTTGTCAGACATTACATAGCTCATTCAGTTCCTGCCTTCTTTTAAACCTCATTCCTCCTCTGCATGAATTGTTCCCACAATTCCCATTTTTCCTATGTAATTTGCTGCTAACCACTTTTTAGAGATCCAGATTCCAGTTGTTTTATCTCAGTTACTATAGTCACTACTAGTAAAGTTGGTTAGAATTTGATTTCCATTTTTTAGTAATGGCTTTTTTGGCAGCCACCATAATTAGGCTCAACAAGGCCTTACTTTGTCTGTCTAGGCAATTCCAATTCTGTATCATAGCTCAAAAAATAATTTTCTTAGTTACACCAATTTGCTCACCCAGTATATCTGACTGAACAGTCTGCAGAGAATGGTTCAAGTCTGCCAGCTCATTACAGTCCCAGAAAATATGTTCTCAGTTATTTCTTTCTTCCCCATCACGCTTCCAACATTTAATGTCACCCTGAGGAAAAAAATCTTTGGAGTCTACTTGAGGTATAAAAATATCTATGTAAACACTTCCAAGCAAAGATCATAAATCTTCTAGACTTAATTGCATATTTGGGAGATATACATATATCCCTCCATTGTTTCCTTCTGAATTGCATATCCATCCTCTCTTCCCAATCTGTCTAACCTCTTCTGATTGATTCGTACGATTGTCATGCAATATTTTGTATGCTCTAATTATTCCTTTTTAAACAGCAACTTCTGTTCTAGATTCTGCTAAAACTCTACACCTTGACTTTCCTGTATTGAGCATAAATGCGCTGCTGTATTGCAGCTGCAATACAGCAGTGCATTTATTCTCAATAAACTGGTTTACATATCTAAAGATGTACTTATAGTAACTTCTTTGGAGCCAGAGACTCTGCTCTGAGAATTGCAGCAGATTCTGTTCTGTCCCCGTGGCCATCCACTTATTCAGCTGTAGTTGCCCTCAAAGCTACCAAGGATTCTAAGTTATCTTTAGGTCTAAATACATTTCCAAATATTAGCAAGAGTAAGGTGCTAGGGAGTTTGGGGGAGGAGCATTTTCATATTGTTTAATGTACCTTCAGCACAGGTTTGTGGAAGTGTTATTGTCTAAAGAAGGCATTGTGGGTCTCTGCAATGATGCCGATGGCATGCTCCCCTGCTTGAGGCATGGTTATACTGCAGCAAATGCCCTGATTGCTGTAATACTGATGAGGGCATAAAGTATCCTGATGGTTGCCTGAGTGACTGTCTTCCTCAGGGCAGTTTTCACCTTAATCAGGTTAAATTTCTAGGAAAGGGAACAAATGCATTGTGGCCAGTTTTAGGCAAACATAATCCATTATTTGTAGACATGACTGGGAATTTAGCAACTTCCAGATGAAGAGCAGTTCCTTAATGCACCCCCACCCAATTGGACTTGCCGTATTAAAGCCTCTCACAAATGAGAGATTTAGAGAACTAGACAAAAAATGGCAGAACAATGGAGATTGTCATAACATTCCTTCATCCATCCATCCTCAGGTACTGCAGAAGTTATTCATTCAAACAGGGGGGCCTTTAACTGCCATCAGACCCCAGGAGTCAGGCCAGGTAAATAATAGCTTTTGAGAAGCAGCATTGCCAGTGCAAGCAAAAGGGCAAGTCAGGGAGGATTTCCAGGTGACAGATGGGCTTTCTGAGCAATATGGACTGAACTATAAATCCCACCTTCCTTTCCTCTTACTTCAGTGACCCTTCCATTGCCTTGGAGGTCAGTTGAGTCTTTTCTTGAAAAAACTTGATGAAAATCATTTCACACAAATGGGTCTTGGCGAGGGTGTATTCTGTGGATTCAAATTAGAATTCAGAATGCACTCTTCTTTCACAGGAATGTTTGTAATCCCAGCAGATCAGGTAGAATTTGCTTTCTCTCTCACGTATTAAATATTGGCTTGGGGAGCCATAAGAATGGTATTTGTGGAAGAGAGAAGTAAGATGGTTTTATTTGCAGAGCCTTCCTGGTACCCAGAAAAGATGAGCCATAGAGTCCTATTCTGGGCCTTTCACTACTAAACCTCATCTTAAAAATATCAAAGTTGATTGCAGTCTCCTCTCTCCTTACTGATGCCTGGAACATTCATGTGTTTCCAGGATCACTGAGACTCCTGTTGCCATATGCAAAGCGTGCGGGAGATTCCTCAAGTTCAGGGTAAAGGACTTCCATTTTACATATTTTTCCCTTTAAGCTGCCTACTTCTGTCAAAGTTTTCACAAACTTCCTGGCTCTGGAAGTGGCTTTTCTTAGGACCCTGGAGCATCATATGTACCCACACCTGAATGACTGCCTGCTCCAGGCCCATTTAGAGGTGGAACTACAGGAAAAGCTCCATCTTACCTTCTGGTGTTTCCAGAATTTGAGTACTTCCTTAAATCTCTTCAAGTCCAGTTTGATATCCGGTACAGCCAAGGTCTTTCTTTGAGTTACCGTGGAAAACTTTGATGAAGGCTTTCCTACTACCTGATAAGGTGAACTTCCTATAGAATTTATTCCTACAGCAATCCCTTAAGCCAACCATGACAGCAAGGGATTTTTTCAGAGCCCTGGGGCTTATAGCAGCCATGTTCTTGGTGCCCTTTGCAGTACTGTTCCCATGGAATGTTCAGTGGTTCTTTTTATTTATTTATTTATTTTATTAACGTTTATTAACTGGGAAAGTCCAACTTGGAACAAAGCCAATTTTCAGCGGAGGCCCAGGGAGAAATGCTCAAGATGCATGTCTTTGTAACTAAGGAGGAAACTGGAGCACCAAGAGGAAACCCACACGAACGCAGGGAGGATGTGCAGACTCCACACAAAAGGCACTCCAGCCGAGAATCAAACTGGAGAACCTCTTGCTTTGAGGCAGCAATGCTACTGCTGCACCACTGCGTGAATGAAGGGCAACAAAACTCTCACCTGTAAAGGAAAGTACCAGTGCTACCAGTCATTCAGAATGCTTGGTAGGAGTTTTCAAGTTGAAGTAAATGTGGGTCTCCCTTTTCAGCCATTCAGCCCCTCATCTAGTTAGAACTAGACTACAGATGCATCAGACAGATTGTTTGCCGGGGATACATGCAACCTCAGTAGCAGAATTCACTGAACCCCAAAACAAGAAAACATCACGACAGGATCATCTAGCTCTTAAAACTGTCAAAAGTGATGTAGAAACATGGAGGCCCTGATTATGATCACAGAAAAACGCCATGATCCCCCTTCTGATATCTCTTGTATAGGCTATCCATGTTAAGCCTTGGAGACTCACAGTCGCAAATGTTTCAGGGCATTGTATAATACCCTAAGAGTTCGGCAAATTGGCAGATACTGTTGGCAAATTGTTAATCAGTATCCATGAGTGTCATCTGAACGGACATCTCCATTATTGGGTGCGGGGCAGGAAGTAATTGGAGACAAATTTGTTTCTGTCAATCGAAAATCACCAGCTCTCAAAGTCCTGTGCAGGATGCTTGTGCAAGAAGACATGAGCTGTGGCTGACTTCTAATTCCCATGGAATGACCTCTTTGTGTACATGCATTCTCTTATGTCCTCTACTGCCTAGATTAGTCCAGAAAGTGAAGGTTGGGAGTCCAAGGATGATTTGCCTGATCCGTTTCTGGTCCAAGACAGAACCGTTTTCCTCTCCTATAGCAACTAGAGAATGAATTTCCATTCACATTCCCTTCTGCTATGGCCCTGCTGACCAAGAAGTCAGGGATACTGGTATAGTAAAACCACAAGGGCTCTTAGACCTACAGTGTGCATAATCTGACACTCATTTCTCTCAAGCACCCATTTTCTGAGAACATGGTAGCCTTTCAGAAGGAAATTAGAAAACCAAGGAGAATAAATCATTGTGGCAAAATGGAGGAAGTTTTCAAATTGGTGCAGCAGGAACTACTAGTGCCTCATCTCAACAGGGCTGTGAGTGTCACTTGTGCTTGCATGTGTTGGGATTTTTTTCAAGCAAAACTGTCCTGTTATTCATTAAAGTTCAGTGTTTCAGCACACTTTTCTCTTATTTTTATACATTTTTATTAAATTGTTACTTAAGCCATAGGCAAACATACATTAGTAGAAAAGGAAACCATATGGACATGTTTTTTTCTGTTTACGTACATTATACATAACCTATCTTTTCTTTCCTTGTAACCGTCAGCAGTCTAACATTACATAAATTGTTGAATTTGTACCTTCCCTTAAACCTTACTCCTTCTCCTCCTGAACATTATTCTGCAGGTATTGATGTTCTTATCAGTGTTGCAGTATTCATTACATGTGGGATCTCCTGCCGAGGATAGCCCAGCATTTGGCTTGTATAACAAAACCTTTACATCCTCGCAGTGTCGTATGTCAGACAAATGCTCCCTGAGCAGGTATAGGGCATAAAGGTGATTTACGCATGCTCAGTACTCAGAACTTCTTTGCCGCCAGTCCCAACACCGTGGTTGAATACCAGTCTGAATGCCTTTCTCTGAGCTGGTTCCTACCAAACCATTTACAGGTAAGTGCCCCACTGGGGTCTCTTCTTTTTTCTGTGTTTACTGGGTGCTCATGTGATCCAGGAAGGGATAATGTCAGTGTTGCTGACAGATTCTCCATAAATATAGACACAAGAAGTGCCTGTTCTGCTTAGGTGCCACACACTGCCATACCCAGTGTACCATTTGTCGGGCTTTTGTTCCAAAATGCTCTTCCTAGCTATCTGTCTTCATTGTCCATCTACTTGGAGAACCGAGACTAAAAAGTCTCAGTCTGATTTTGCTGCTGTCCACCCTCCACCGGACATCTGTGTGTGGAGGTGGATGAAGTCCTCGAAGACCATGCTGTGCTGATGCCAGTTCCCTCTGCAACAGCCCTCTTGGAGGCTGGCACAGAACTGGCTTCTCATATGTCCTTTGAGGCTGTGTAGACATCCACCATGGATGTTGAGGGGAGACCACAGCTGATCATTTCCAAAGGGTGTATGTAGGGGACTCCCCAAATACTAGTCTGGGGAAGTTTTACGTTTGTGTTTCTTCCTCTAATTTTCAGTTCTCTGCCTTACCCTTTGGCTTTTCTATAGCCCCAAGGGTTTTCATCAAATGTCTGGCCCCTGTGATAGCCTTTTTTGCAGGCTTTGGGGAATCTGGATATTCCCGTATCTAGATGACCTGCTTCTTCAGGCTCCCTCCCACTGACTTTAGGATATGAACTTTACCATGCTGTTTCTGCGCAGTCTGGGATTCACCATCCATCTCAAAAAGTCACTTTTAACTCCTCCTTAAGATCACATTTTACTGGGTTGCAGAACCCAGGCCTTTCCAATGTTGGCGCCTGTCCCATCTCCTAAGGTTCTGTCTCAGACAAACTGCTTCCAGTCTCTACTCCCCCTTTCTGTCATTCCTGCAAGGGAATTTCTAAGAACCTTGAGATTTACAGCATCTAAAACGCAATGATTCCTTTTGCCAAACTTCATATGAGAAGGCTTCAGTGGTACCTCAAAACAGTTTACAGTTCCTCCACTACCTTGTTTCAAACACTAGTTTCATTGGTGCATTTAGCAGATCTCCATCAATCCAGGGCTGCCTTTTCAGATTCCTACTCCTACTACCACTAGCATTTCACAGATGGTTCTGATCAGGGATGGGGAACCTCTTCCAGCAATCAGAGGATTCAGGGTCTCTGGCACCTTCATCAGAGGTCAGACTACATCAGTGTAAGAGATGAGAGTGCTCATTGTTGCTATACAGGCCTTCCATTCCCTTTGAGTTCCAGGCCCTCTAAAGGTCGTGACATATATGCCATAGTCACGTGGTACATCAACAAGTAGAGAGGCACAAAGTTTTATCTTCTATGCAGGCTAGACCTTCAGGCTTGGGACTTTGCTATCTGCCATCAGATAACCATTCAGGTGATTTACATCCCTTTCGAACATAAACCTTTGGCAGACACTGTCTGACCATGTTTAGTCCACAACCACAAGAATAGATGCTTCACAGGGAGGTGTTTCTGGAGATTGTGCATCAGAGTGGTATTCCTCAGGAGGATCTTTTTGCCTCTTCTTTGGACAGACAACTTCCTCAATTCTGTTTGGATACCATGACCTTTTCTTGGAAGGGAATGTTCCTATATGTTTAACCTCCTCTACTCTACTTCTGAGGGTCTTGCACAAAATCGTGAAGGACTCCCTTTTGGCCCAGACAGCATTGATTCCCCATTCTTTCACCTGGCCAGGGGCAGTCATCACAAGTTACCTCACTGGACTTTAGGTGCTAGAGTTTTGATTCATTTTAGACACCAATTTTCTGAGGATGCGCTTAGGGTTCTACAGGAGGCCAGGAAACACAATACCGTAAAATCCTGTATGGCTAAATGGAAGAGATTTTCTGTTTGGTGGCTCAGGCATCAACAGGATACCTTTTCATTGGGGGCCCCCTTTGGTCCCTTCTTGAGTGAATTGTTCCATGCTGGCATAGAGTATTCTATTAAAACTTCTCTCTCAGCAGTCTCTGATTGTCTGCTCTTGAACCCACCACTGGCCTCTTGTTTTGAGGTCAAAATTCCTTAAAGGTGTCCGTCATGTCAGGCCCCCAGGAAAACTAATTCCTCCCTCTTGGAACTTTAATTTTGTCCTTGAAAAACTAGCTTAGGCTCCTTAAAGCCAACTTCTTCCTCCTTGGAATATTGCATCTGGAAGGGTGTTTTGTTTGTGCTCTTACTTCAGCCAAGAGTGTTTCTGAACTTCACGCTATGAAGGCAGGTCCTCCCTTTTTAATTTTTCATAGAGAACAGGATGCGTCTGTGTTACTAATCCTTTTGTGCCCCAAGTATTTAATAAGGTGTCTCTCAGTCAGTCTGTCCAACTCCCTTGTTCCCTTCTCCGTAGTCTGCTAATGAGAAGGTGCTTCATACCATCGATTTATATAGACTGTTCAGATATTATCTGGCTATGACAAAGAATATCTGAAAATCTGAGCAGCTTTTTGCAGGACATTAGATTTGACAGTTACTAAGCAAACGCATTTGAGCAGGTTTCTGCTTGTTTGCGCATCATGCAGCACTGCCGCACAATTGTGTGTAATAGCCTGACAGATAATTTCATCAGGTTTTCCCTTAGATGCAGCTGTAGTACATTAGTGTAGTCCTTATCTTTAGTACATTTATGGTCTAAGAAGTATTGCTAGGGAGCTGTGACCTATTAAACCACCGGTCAAAAACCCCATCAGAAATACCCCTCCACAGATTACCTCCTAGATCAGAACTGAAAGCACCTGTTGTGATAACAGTTTGCATTATGAACAGTTGGACTACCTCTGTTTCTCCTGCCAGCCTTGTTGACTTGGGTCTCCTGAGGCAGTGTAGCAACTGCCTCATGTACACTGACAACCCTCTACTAATAACTCACTCTGGTACAGAAAGCAAGAGATGTATCTACACCAAGAATCTTGAATCCCCACTGTCTAGCACTCAAAACAGTAACATTGAAGAGGTTGTCAACTCGCCCACAACTACTCGTGCACATAGTGCCACTACTTGTATACATAGTACGCGTCCAACACATAAATCAACATACGCAGAGGTTCTTTGAAAATACTTACTAAAACATCAGAGATCTCCAGTACACAAGACTGCTGCAGCTAACGCAGTTCCCACAGCACTCAAGACACATAGCAGCACTAGTTTCACCTACTAAGCCCTCAAGGCACAACACTCGTAAACCAAATTTTCTTGTCACTGCAGACTTCATAATGAGACACATGGATGTCCCACTCACCAGGTTAGATAAGAAAGTTGCAGACCGCTACCATTATGACTCTTTTATTGCTCATGTTGGAGTGAATGACCTGAGGTGTACTTCACTGGATTACATGGAGAGACATGGTTGAGCTTTCTGAGTATGTGTCCCAGCCAGGTATGCCCCCAGCACTGAGCAGCATATTAACCTCGCCTAGAATGATGCCACAATATAAACAGAAAGGATTTCAATAATTGGCTTAGTTTCTGGGGTCATTCGAAGGGGATCCAGTTTGTCAGCCTGAGATGATATAGTCTACAAACTTCGCTGCTTTGCCCGAAATGGTTTTCACCTGGCACCACTAGACTTTCAACTGCTGGCAAAGGCTCTTGCCTCCCCCATAGTGCCTTTTTTAGGCAAGGTCTCAAAAACAAAATTGCTGATGTGAAAATTGTCAATCATAACGAAGTAAGGGTTATGTTGCTAAAGGCTAGGAGCCTAAACCAAAATCTGCGCACACACTGGAAGCACTCCTATCACTGGAGGATGTAGATGTCTGTGCAGTCACAGAAACTGGTTAAAAGCCCCAGAGAGTACCTCAGCCTTGCAAGGCTACAATGCCTTCCACACCGTCAGACCGCAAAATGAACATGTGAGAACCAAAGGAGGCAGTGTTTCTATCTATATATTAGAGGTGAATTCATATCTTGACTAGTTAGACAGGACAACTCCCTGGAGTTGCTCCAAGTTCAGATTACTGTGGGGAAGACCCCCATTCAAGTCATTGCTAGTTGCAGATTCCCATCCATGAATTATGATTCGCACAAGGCGCACTTGACCAAACTGGAGTCTATACAAATATTACTAAACACTCTGGTTATGGGGGATTTCTGTTATCCCACCATCAACTGAGAAACCTGCTCTAGACTTGACTCATTAGCGCAAAAGTTCCTTGACTTGTTAACTCAAATGCCCTGGAACAGATTGTTCGAACCCCAACAAGAGGAACAAACATACTAGATATGGTCCTCGCTAACATGACAGACAGATGCACCACCGTAACTACTGGACCATCAGTAGTTAAATCTGATCACAAATCAGTCCTCTTCGAACTGGCATTAACACCAGAACTCACAAAGGGCAAAGTCAGACTAAAAAACTTCAAGGCAAACTATACCCTCCTAGGGAAAGGTATAAAAATATTCCAAACCCCACCCCTAGCTGAAAGCAGTAACTACACCAAAGCTTCAAAGCCAGAGCCCCAAGTAAAAACAAGCCACCCTGGTGGACATCCAGCATCAACAAACCCAGAATGTTGCTGCCTAAGCAAACTAAGGCAAGGCCTCAACAATGGAAAAGCACCCTCCTCTGCCTCAATAGGCAAATAAGACAACATGTGAAATCCTCAAAGAGCAACTGTGAATAAAATTTAGCAATCACAAGTAGGGGTAACCATAAGGCCTTTTGCAGCTATGTAAAAGGTAGAACCCAAGTATGTGCCAAACTAGTAGCTAACTGCATCACACACACTGGTCCTGCAGAGATGGAAAACCTGCTGAAGGACAGATTTGACAAAAATTTCACTCCTTTATCCCCCCCAAACTTATCACAAACCTTGTCCCAACACCCCCCCCCCACTGTACATATCCGAAGAACAGGGTAGTAAATCCTTGTCCAAGGCAAAAAACACAGCTTCTGTAGGGCCAGACAGCATCCCAGGTTGTCTTCTAAACAAACTAAAACATGAGCTAGCATCACCATTAAGTACCTTGTTTAATCACAGCCTAAGCACAGGCTGTGTTCCTGGAACTGGAGAACAGCAACTGTTATTCCCCTCCATAAAGGTGGCTTAGCAACAGACCCTGGGAATTACTGACTCAAGTCTCACCAGGCTCATCTGTAAGGCCATGGGACGTATCGTCATGGACCTCCTAAATAGACATAGACAACCTCCAGATCCTGGATCCAACACAATTTGGCTTAAAGTGCCAATCCTGCCAGTTAAACCTGGTGGATTCTTCAGAAATGTAACGAAGGCAAATCTGTGCACATAGCATACTTGGCCAAGGCCTTCGAGACAGTCCCACACTCTGTCATTACTGATAAACTTAGCAAACTAAATGTAGACTTCTTTGTTGCAAGACGGGTTGAGCGAACAAAGATATCTTGTAGACTTGCAAGGAACCACCACGAAAACACTATAAACAATTAGGCAGTTTATTTAGAAAGAGAACAAGCGCTTTCACGCACTAGCCTAGTGCGCTTCCTCAGGTTACAATACAAAAGGCAGATCCTACTCCTTATATACAGAATATCCACCCTAATTAAACAATTAAAACACGTAATTAAAAAGTTTTTTATCTGCATTTAAAGAGATAGCCAAATTTTAAAAACCATCAGTGTTGTTTCAAACAATGCTTGAAAAAACATATACTTAGTAGTAAATGCATACACATAATATTTTAAATACAATTCCTGCAACCTTTACTTAATTAGATAAGTTGCACATTATAGATTTTCATAAAGCCATATATAAAGGAACAGCCTAATTACGTGCAGAACCCTAAAATAAGGGACTAAGCATATGTAAATAAATATATAACAATTCAAATACAATGCATAAGAAATAAATATATATATGCGGATGTCCTCAATTGATTCATTATATAACCACAATATGAAAAATAACCCCATCAAACATATTTAAAAAAGCCAATAAATAGCAGTATTACAACTATTTCATATATTACCCAATAGGGCAGGTCTAATGTTTAAGGCTGAATTCAAACCTGGTTCTATATGTGCCCTAAGGTTGAGAATCCACTTTAACTCGTTCAACTCTAAGGCACCTACTATGTCTCCTTCTCTTCTATTATGATGTAACAACTGCAAAACCCTAAATTTAAAAACATGTGACGTGAACTGTTGGCAGTGTCTGGCCAACACATTGGTAGTATTTCCTTTTCTAATGTCATACACGTGATTATAAATGCGGTCCTTAAACCTACGCGTGGTCATACCCACGTAATAGGCCCCACAGGGTTCGCATAAAGCTAAATAAATAACATTGACCGTATCACATGTCGCATAGAATTTTGGCTCAAACACTACACCTATATCTGTGAGTTCAAGTCTTTGGCTAGTGGTAATATATTTACACACACAACATTTCCTGCATGGAAAGGTACCTTGTCTATAATTAACCCTGATGTCTATAGGTTCAATCTTCACCTTCTCCCTACACAATAGCCTTTTTAAATTCATACAATTATTGTATCTAAAACTTGGCCTATCCCCTACTATTCTAGATAGGTCCTTATCCATGCTTAATAGCTTCCAGTTGTTTTTAATAATATTCTCTATATACCCTATATCACTCGTATACCTAATGTCATACTGGATTTTCCTTTTATTATTACCTGACGGGCTACTATGGCGCCATTTCTTCCGTGCTGGCCTGGTTGTACCTAAGATGTTATTTCTTAGGTTTGAAACTAGTTGGGATGAATACCCCCTATCAATAAGGCAATTTTCCTGAAAGTCCATTTGATAGTCCATATCCTCTGGGCTACTACATAATCTAGCTATCCTATACATTTGATTTTTAACCACATTGGGAAAAATATGCCTAGGGTGCATACTCTCAAAATGGAGGATGCCATTCCTCCAACAAGGTTTCCTGAATAGTGATGTTGTAATTTTACTCAGGTCATCTTTACTGATGGTAATATCAAGAAAATTGACTTTACTAGTGGAGCATTCATATGTGAATTTTAAAAAGGTAGTTGTTGAGCCCATGAAGTCAACAAAATCATCTAATGATTTAACATCACCATTCCAAAAAAGGAGGATGTCATCTACAAAACGTCTGTATAGAATGACATTATTTTTGTATCTTTCATCATTAAAAATGAACATCTTTTCCCATTGATATACTGCCAGGTTAGCATAGGCATTGGCACAGGGGGTGCCCATGGCCACTCCCCATGTCTGCCTATATATTTTTTCCTGGAACAGGAAGATATTGTTGTTCAATATTATATCCAAAAGGGTACAAACTGTCATCTGATCATCATTAGCCAAGTTACTAAGCTCAGTCAAACAGCTCCTCACAGCATCAATTCCAAACTCATTAGGTATACTAGTGAACAAGCTTTTTATATCCAATGTAACCATCAGTGTATCATGTCTTAGGTTTTTAAGCAACGAAGCATCCTTCAAGTCCGTCAACAAATTAAAGGAATTTTTCAAGATAGTAGGTATATTGCCAACTAAAGGACCTAACTTCGATTGTACAAACAGGGAGGCATTCTCAGTAACCCAGAGCTTCCCAGACACTATGGGGCGTAAAGGTGGTGGATATATCCCCTTGTGTATCTTGGGAAGCCCCTTGATAAGGGGAATTAATGGGGTCTCAATAATCAGAAAGTCATAAAGGCATTTATCCACACATCTGGTCATCAATAGATCATAAATCGTATCATGCACATTTCTAATAATAGGTCCTACTTCAGTTTTGCTTATTTGAGAGTAGGCTACATCATTATTTAGCATCTCACTCATTAAATCATTATATAGTGCTAGATCCATTGCGACCACCCCCCCCCCCCTTTATCTGCAGGTTTAAAAACCAAATTATCATCATTACATAGAGATTCAAGGCTACATTTCTGTAGTACATTCAAATTAGTGAAAAGACATTTATGCTTCCTTTCCTTGTAGTAACGATAAAAATCATACTCACAGGCACATTGAAAACATTCAACTAAGCCTGACAATGGTGGTACAAAGGTACTCTTCCTCTTTAATACTATTGAATTAAAAGCAGTGTCACTGTTATCAGAGTCCTTATACAAAAGTTTGAGTGTTACCTTTCTTGTGAATTTGCGAAGCATAATGAGAGTATCAGACAGTTCACTTCCTCTAGCAGGAATAAAGGAGAGCCCCTTATTCAAGATAGAACATTCAGTTTCAGTAAACTCCTTAGAAGCTAAGTTAAAAAATAAAACATTCAGTTCTTTTTCCTCCTGGATTCTCGGGTTTCTCCTGACAACTTTCGTTTGCCTCTTCCTCTGCTTGTTGAGCGTGCCAACGCTCAGTTCTTGTAGGGTAGAGGGAAGTTTAAAGAAGCCGCTACCTCAGGTGTAGTATTCAAACCATGAATACTCTTTTTTGGTCTGGCTCCTACTGTTTCAGATGCTTTAAGACATTGTTGGTTACAGGGAAGTGAAGAGCCGGATAGCGTAATGTCCCCTTCCACATTCATATTAGTTGAAGTAAAATTGCCAGAAGAATGGCTCTGTAAATTAGATACACTAGTCGTACTTGGTGTGCTTGGTTGCGCATTATTAACTTGGTCATTATCCTCATTTATCGCAACTGCTTCATTAAATCTCGGCCACACAAAAATGCGGCCCATTTGAAAATCATTACAGTCACGCTTAAGTTTTTTAAGCTTAATCTGTTCAAGCTTATTGCTATATAGCATAAGCTGTCTCAGCATGTTATTTAATTTAGAGACACAAAAATCACTTTTATACAACTGGGTAATGTTTTTATGCTCACCTTCCACCTTCGTGATGAGTTCAACCTCAACAGGTAAAAAATAGTCAATGAGCAATTGGATGTATTTATTGCTGAGATCTATATTTAGCTGTTGCCATCTCCGCAGGAGTTCAGGGTGGGCATCCCCATAACTCGGCATACATAGGACACGCATACCTCGTGGAATGACCTTAAAATGCAAGCACGCCTCCAGGTGCTTCCTCTGCCAGATAAGCCGGTACAGTTTGTAAAGGTCATTCTCTAATGTCCTAAGTGCTCCGTAGAAATCTTGTAGATTTTCCGTGCTAGACATAGCAGTATGTGAAATGTTACCTTTGATATCAAAATTCAAAAGAGGGTTATCTTGCTGGTGAAACAGTCCATTCCAGTCCTCGGTACAGCTCGTACCTGCCGGATTGTAGTCAAGCTCGATATTAGGTATCTCCATCGTGTGTTGGTCAACCAGGTAAAAAATAAGAAGCAGTAATATCAGCACCAAACCAAGTACGACCATCCAAAGGTTCCTGGCAAAGAGAATGTGGAGCGAACAAAGATATCTTGTAGACTTGCAAGGAACCACCACGAAAACACTATAAACAATTAGGCAGTTTATTTAGAAAGAGAACAAGCGCTTTCACGCACTAGCCTAGTGCGCTTCCTCAGGTTACAATACAAAAGGCAGATCCTACTCCTTATATACAGAATATCCACCCTAATTAAACAATTAAAACACGTAATTAAAAAGTTTTTTATCGTTTTTTATCTGCATTTAAAGAGATAGCCAAATTTTAAAAACCATCAGTGTTGTTTCAAACAATGCTTGAAAAAACATATACTTAGTAGTAAATGCATACACATAATATTTTAAATACAATTCCTGCAACCTTTGCTTAATTAGATAAGTTGCACATTATAGATTTTCATAAAGCCATATATAAAGGAACAGCCTAATTGCGTGCAATTGTAAGACGGGTTGCCAACTGGCTCACAAACCGGTCACACGCTATCAAAATGGGTGACTCCACATCAACTAGCACACCTGTCACCAGCGGGGTGCCACAAGGGTCAGTGCTGAGCCTACTGTTTGGTATATATTTCTCAGACATTCAGGACAAAACTAAGGGGGTGTGGCTGACCAGATTTGCGAATGACTGCAAACTGGGTGCAGTTATTCAATCCCCAAATGATATCGCTATACTTCAGGAGGGTCTTACGCAGACCAGCAACTGGTGTCTTAGTCATGGTCTCACACTAAATGCAAAGAAATGCATCACCATTCCCGTCTGTAAAAACAATGTCCCTTCACACTGTCAGATTAACAACAATAACCTATGTACCTATGAAGTGGTAAGGGTTCTGGGATCACAAGTAGACTGCGACCTTAACTTTGACCACCATGTGTCTACTCTAGTAAGGAAGGCTTTCTATGCAACACACTTGATTAGCAAAGGCATCACCTGTAGAGCAAAGGAGGTTATAACTCCTCTATACTCATCAATAATCAGGCCAGTAGTGGAGTACAACACTGTTTTTGGTATGTACCGTACAAAACACCTGCAGCAATTGTAGAGACCTCAGAAGTTTTTAACAAAGAAGATCAAGGGACTCCAGCACATGCCTTGCACAGACCGACTAAAGTCCCCATCGCTATACTCAGTATCGTATAGATGACTTGGGAGAGACTTGTGCCTGGCTTACAGAGCAATCTCTGACCCAAACCTAATAAAACCTAATGAAATTGCTGCACATCCATAAATCAAATGGGACTAGAGTCACCTGTTCCAGGGACCTAAATATGGCCTGTGACTTCAATAGGACGTGTTGGAGGAACAGATTTGTCTCCCAATGACTGCTGCATCTTTGGAATGGACTGCCAATTTATGTGAAGCAGAGCACTTCTATGACACTGTTCAAAAGGAACCTAGATGAGTGGATGGGTCACCATAAATTCTTACTGGGGATAGCGCCCACAACCCTCCTGGGCATGGGCAGTCATTACAAAATACAATCCTGGGTATTGAGTAGAGTATCATTGGAATTACATTGGAATGAAAAGGCTAGGCTTGAAATGACCTCTGGGTTGATAGCCTAGTAAACTCCTATGATCCTGTAACCTATACTGCCTGTATTTCTAAGGCCATTTCTTTTGTTATTTTCAAGGTAAACAGCTTGTAGCCACAGTTTGAGCACATTCTACAAGACCAGTAGCCTGTTCTGGGGTTTTCTTCAAGGGTATGGATACTAGATCCATTCTAGAAGCTGCTACTTGGTCCTCTGTAGACATTTTTAGTAAACATAAGTTGGATGTCATTTTCAGATCCAGAGCAGGTTTTGCCAGGGCTATCCTTCATGGGTCTTCGGAGGGTTTTTCTTCTCCTATCCTTCATAGTAGATTTCCCACATGTACTGAGTACTGCAGCAGTGATAAGGAATGGCATAGTGCAGTTGTGTAAGATCTTACATAGCAGCTGTCTTACCTTTTGCTGTTGTAGTATTCAGTCCCTCCTTCCTGCCCACTTTTCTCTTCTTTCTGTTGGAAATTCTCTGCTGGCCTTTTTCTTTTTCTTTTCTGCCCTATTTTCCTCTCTGTCTGGTGCTTCCTTCCTAGATGTACATGTTCTTTTTCCTGGGGTTGCTCTAGTTCTTCTGGGGCACTTCAGTTCTGAGTATTGACTGCATACGTAACCTTTATGGGCCTACGCCTGCTTGTGGAGCCTATGCTGATAGGATGTAGAGACTTTGGTACACTGCACAGATATTGGGCTATCCTCAGCAGAAGATCCCACATGTAATCCAATATTGCAAGAGGGAAAGCAGGATACCTATTTTTATGGTAAGACCTTGCACAACTCTACTTTTCCACAGTTTCTATTTATTTTAATTTGCTCCTTTCCTTTATGAAACCTCCCTCATCCCGTTATTTGATCTGTTTTATAATATTTAATACTTCAAATACAGTTGGTTTAAACTTTGATTTCCATTTTCTAGTAATTGCTTTTTTGTCACCCAACAGAATTAAACTTTAAGGCCTTACTATGTCTAGGCAATTCTGATCCTGTGTCCCAGTTCGAAGGATCATTTCCTTAGTTACAGCCATCTGCTTACCCAATATTTGTCAGAGTTCTCTGTAGGGAATTTTTAGAATTTGCCAGTTCATTACACTCCCAAAACATGTGCTTCCAGTTGCCTCATTCTTCTCCATCACACTTGCAACATTTGCTGTCTACCCAAGTTCTTCCTTTAAGTCTGCTTGGGGCATAAAATACATGTGCAAACACTTACAAGCAAATATCCTAAACCTTCTGGACTTTGTTGAATACTTGGGAATACAGGTTCATAGGTGTTTACTAGGCTAACGACCACAAGATCCTTCTTAAGCCCGACCATGCACCCCAAATCTGACAAGTTCTGGTAAATTTAAGTGTAAGCAGGAGTTTGGGAGATGAAACATTTACAAGCAAGGGCCGGGGAGATGAACCAATTACAGGCTGCCTGTGTCCATTAGGGACCTAGGTGCCAAGCCAGGGATGAATCTCCTGTTCCTCATCCAGTTGTCCAAATTACACTTGAATTCGGTTAGGGAAGAACTCTGCTTCAAATGGATGGGAAGCTTGTTCCAGAGAAGGGTAGTCTCAGGGATACATACCAGGAGGTTCTATTTATATCATAGGCAAGGTGTAATTCTTTAGAATGGACAATTCTAGTGCTGTTTATTTTGTGGATATGCAGGAGGTCCATCAGAGTGGGATCTGACAATCTTGTATGCCAGACATCGATCTCCCCTCAACAGCCTGTAGCAGACTGAATACAGGGTAAGGCCTTAAGGCGGTCTGCACAGGACACATTAATTATGCCATGTATTCATTTAGAGAGGATCCTCTGTCGATGTTCCAGTTGTTGGATATGCCTGATTAGGTGCGTACAAAGGGGGCATTGTACTCTATGGTTGGTCTAATAAATGCTGAATACAGTGGAATAATAACTTCCTTGGACCTAGATGTCATATCTTTGTTATAAGTTGCACAACGAGAATGATTTCCTCACTACTGTAGATGTGATGGTCAAAGGCTAGATTACTGTCTGTGTGTGTCCCCAAGTCCGTGAATAAAGGGTCAACTCTTAGGGGTGTATTGTCAGTATGATAGTTACCAGGGGTAGATAACTTCCAGAAAGATATTATGCATTTTTTGGCATTTAGTTGTAGCGTATGGCTCTGGCACCAGTTATTTGTCTCTTATCCTTTCCTGGAGAAAGTTTGGGTTGGTGGTAGATTCAGTGACCACTCCTAATTGCAATCATCTGCACGTTTAGTCAGCCAGAGGCCATTGACATTGGCTGTAATTTCAGAAAAGTAATTGCCAAAAAGGAGCAGTCCCAGGGCCAATCCCTAAGGGACTCTGTTTGCGACTGGCCTCTTTGTAGAGGTGGACTTCCCAATTGTAACTTCCTGGATCCTGTGAGCCAGCTGGCTATCCACCAGCTGACATAAGGGTTTGTAACTAATCTTTTGAGTTTGTCAGCAGTTCCTGAATGGGATATTGTCAGTTGCTTTTGTCAGGTCAAGGTAGGCAGTGTGAACCATTCTGTCCTCATCCATTGCTTTGTTGACCTTCTCAAAGAAGTCCACCAGGTCAAGTAGGCAGGACCTGCCCTTCAGGAAACCAGATTGGGTTGGGTCCAGCATCAGGTGGTTTCCTATGTCATAACTGATCATTTCTTTCTATGGCTTTGCATGCAAGACTAGTGAGCCTTATGTGTCTAGTTTCCAGGGTCTGTAGATGGCCACCTTTGTGCAGAGGGATGACTTGCTGCTCTCCATTTGTGAGGCACAAAGCCTTTTTGGAGGCTGAAATTAATTAGCAGTTCCAGATGGCCTGATAAGTCATGTTTCATGCTATTTAGAAGGCATCCTTATGTATTGTCTTGGCCCACTGATGCCGTGTTCTTGGCCTTAGAGCATTGTGGACCTGTTGTCTAGTGAAAGCAGGGGGAGTTGCATTTGACTGATTGTATTTCCTGAGGGAAAGTTGAGGAGGAGAAAGGAGTAAAGCTGAAGCTGAATTTGTCAGCCAATAGGTTGGCTATATCTTCTAGTTCAGTATAGGTAGTTTCATTAACAATAAGCTCTGCACGCAATTGTGTAAGCCTTTGAGGTTGCAGACGTAGTTAGAGTGCCTTGTGGTTGTCCTTGGCCTCTGAGGCCAAATTATTTTATTTTGCATTTGTTAACCGGGTTGGTCCAGCTGGGTAAGAATTTACCCTTTTTCGGTGGAGACCCGAGGGGATAAGCCCCAAACAGACATACAAGTTTACAATAAAACAATGTCATGAATACAATGGATAAGAAAAAGAAATAATGTACTCCATGGAATTAAACACAGCTATATACAAAAATATAATAAGGTTGTAAAAGGAAAAACAACAATAATAAATCCAAGAGGTACGCAGTAAGGGAATTAAGGTTTTAGGTAATCATTTGAAAATAATATGGCATTATTAGATTAGTGGCTAGAAGGAGACGTGTGTGTGCAGGGGCCTCAGATCTGAGGAAGAAACTAGTGCAGGAGTAAAAAAAAAAAAAAAGAAGAGAAAAGTGTATATACAAGGGGCCTCAGAACAGAGGAAGAGATGGTGCGGAAGAAGAAAGTAGTAGAAGAGGGATGTAGTGATCTAGAGGGAGGGTGTAGAAAGGAGAGCATATAGATATAGTAAGTTATAGAAATAGGAAAGGTCTTGTAGATCAGACATAGTGGTAAAGTGGGTATAGGGAGAGGGAGGGGTTAAGTAGGGTGGTGGCAGGTACATATAGGGTTGTTATGGAGATACAGTATCAGGTCATGTTTGAAGTTAGTAGGGGAGGTATGGCTTCTGATTTGGAGTGGAAAATTGTTCCAGATAAGGGAAATTGGAGTGTTTATAGAGTATTTTACCTATGTTCTTATTGGGTCTATAGACTTGTAGTTGACTTTGGTAGACTTGTCTTCCATGTTTAGTTTGAGAGTGCTTTTATCCTGCTGGGTGCTTGCACCTCCTAATTTTTGCCATGATTGTCTTCTGTTAACATCCTATTGATTGTGATTCCACCATGGTGGCTTATTTTTCTGTTACTTCTGTAGTATTTCTTGGTGTGTACAGCTGTCTCTATGCACTGTTAACATGCTTGTATAGGGTTTCTGTGAGTAGATCTGCATAGGCAGCAGTGTTCTCAGGTTTTATGGGTCTTGAACATTTGCCAGGGTTTAACTTAATAGTGGGAAGTTAGCTTTAGAGTAGTCCCTGAATATTCCAGGTTTAACTGGGGCTCCAGGTTTTATATTTACTTCAAAGGAGACCATTTTGTGGTCTGATCTTACCAGAGAAGACATTACACTAGAGAGATGTGCAGCACTTTCCCATATTAGTGATGCACAGATCAGTATGGTTGCACCCCTGGTTGGTGTATTGACAGCCTGGTCCAGGGAGTTTGTATTTACAAAATTCAGGAATCTCTATGCCTGTATGTTTGGTGTTTGTATACGATTCCCAGTGAATAGTGGGATGATTAAAGTCACCCATGAATATGGTATTGGGTCCAACATACCTTGCTCTTTATTTACCATTGGCAAACTTCATATTCGTGAAAGTGTTTCTGAACAGTGTGGAATTACTTAGGCTTAATTTTTATTTCTTCTTGACTAAATAATGACTATATCCTTTCTGTGTAATTTCCCTTGAATAATCACTGTTATGAAGACAAAATGTCCTTGTGCTTTAGAGCACTGAGGTTACAAAATACAAGTTTAAAAAAAAAAAATTTTCTCCTGAAGAAACTGACCTTGGATCCATTTCAGCTAGAGGCATCTGCTCCTGTTAAGTAACCATTTTAGAAGGCGGTACTTTAGTTGCTGGTAATCATAGACAGGATGAGTTTGGAGTTGCAGGACCCGGTGGGAAAAGAGCTCTTCAGGGTTCCACAGGGATGGGGCGAGTTTGAGAAAATTACCATTTTTTGTGGTAAATAATGGTCCGGGAGATTTCCCTTCATCAGACCATCAACTTGCATGTCTTTTTCCCCAAGCTGGAAAGTAAATGCAAGAGGCTTTTGCATCTGTTAGGTGTCCAGAGGCAAATCAGATATTTTGTAGGCAGAGTCTGTAATATGAGGCAAGTAGGAAGAACTCTTGGGAGTTTCATCTAGGTCACCAATAGGACTAAGGCTGGACAGACTTTGGCCCAGCACTTAAAGCTTCCAAGGCTACATTAGCCTCTTCTTTTTACCTGTAATCCGGATTCCTAAGGGACTGTACTGCAGATGCCTTTGGTGGGAATTTGCACCAGACTGCTGATCTTAGTGTTGCTATTTTTCACAGATTTTTGGTTGTTTCTGTTTCAGTGATAAAGGTTCTCTATTAACAAGTTTCAGTTCAGCCCATGTTTTTTCTGATGGGTAACTTAGTTCTGCTGTTGCCACATAGTTAAGATCTTCACACCCAGGGCTTACTGCTGTTTTGCTGTTACATTATTGTTTTGATTTTTTTTGGAAGAAGTTTAGCTTAGATGTGGACAAAAAAAGAGCTCACTTCTCTAAGAAGTGCATGTAAGGAGAGAACAGCCCTCAGACAAGCATACCAACTAAAGTAAGCTCGTAGGTAGAAAAGCTTTTTTTTTTAATATTACTTCATTTGTGCTACATTTAAGCTATCCGCATTAAAGGACAGGAAAAAAATTAGTACTATAAGCTTTGGGCTGTCTTAACAGCTGAATCCTCTACCAGGGCTTCCTCGGCCACCTGTAGGCATTCTGGGAAGGAAGAGAAAGATTGATTTGAGTCTGTGCCTAGTGCCCAGTTGGTCAAATATGTTAATGTTCTTGTGCTTTCTAAACATGTGATAAGAAATGGGTATGGCTTGTAGAACTGTCCTACCAAATTAACTTCTTTGTGCTGTGAAAGTGTCTCATTAATTTCTATGCTCAAGCTGTTTAAGCACTCCCCCGATCACAGAGCTCATTGATGTTTGTCACTTCCTCCAAGCTCGTGTTGGTCCAATGGTACAACAGAATGCATTCAGCAGATGAGGTCCAAGGTGTCTTCCTCTGCTAACATTGTGCTTGAGTACCTTCCCTGTCCACATTTTCTTATTTTGGTGTCTTACTTTTTGTCACCGAGGACACTTTGACGCACTATCAAACCATACGCTTGGTATCAACTTCAGTGGTCTTGTTGAGGTCATGCAGTCAGCAGCTTTGATGTTGACTGTGCTTTGATGTTGCTGACCTTATCACCTTTGGAGCTAGTGATTTTGATATCCATGTCCAGCAGACTGGAATAGCTTGTGTTTTTATCCTCTATCTTGAGAGCATTAAACTATGTACTTTGTACATTAAGGTTCAAAATGGAGATAACCATTAAGACTGCTTAAGATCTGAAAGCCAGACTGTAGTCTCGGCTCTCGAACCTTTTCGTCAGCAGGTCAGCAGACTGTGTCTTGCTCACAGCACTGTAGATCTACTCGTTGATGGCCTCTGGCATATGACTCAGTTCATTGTTATGCTTTGCTTCATCTCACAGACTTTGCCAAAAATACCAAAGGTAATTTTATGAATGCCTCATTTGATGGAAACTTGTTCTTTGGAGTGAAAGTATTAGCTGAACTAGGACAGCAAGAGCAGGAATGCAGCACTTTCTCCAAGGATGGGGTAAAGTTTCAGCCTCCTCCTCTTCTATTTTGTCAGAATCAGCAGCCTGCATTGGCTTTTCTTCTGATGCTTCAAGTAGTCTGATTTTTTTTCAAGGTAATGGTGAAGGCCACAGAGGACAAGAGGCTTTTCTCAGCTGCTGCCTTGTGGAGGAATTTGTGGGCTAGCTGTCCCTTCTCTCGAATGAGTGACTGGCCATCGTACGTGACAGGTAGGTCATGAAAATGGTATCTAGAGGCTGTACCATAGCTTCATATTTCCATCCAAGTCTCAGTCTGTGCCCCAGATGTTCAGGCACTGGCAAGAGTAGATGTAGAAAGGATAATGATAACATGAGCCATACAAGAGGTCTCAGACCATAAAGGCAAAGCCCTTTTCTCAATCTCAAAAGCCTAAGTCAGTACTTACCCAGAAAGCTCTTTCATATGATAATGGTGCAGTCTGTCCTTCCTTGCTAATGCTGAGTAGACTGAATGTGATCTTTGGACCCAAGACATGTACCTGTACATCCAGATTGCCCATGAATCTCTGAGTGCTCCTTCATTTCCACATAGGAGACGGTCCTTTTCAATTCTGGATATTGCCACTTGGCTTCACTATTACCCCATGGTGTGTTCACCAGATGCATGAAAGTCATAGCAATGGCTGCCAGGCTTTAGGGTTTACAGAATGTTTCCCTAACTAGATGAGTAGCTGCTAGGAGCCTCATTGATGGGTAGTCTCAACTTCCACTCTGTTTTTACAGGGGACCTTACTAACATGAAACATCGTACAAAGGATTAGTCCAGGGGTGGATGTGTGGGGTAATGTCCTTGGTTTAAGCTGCATATAGTGCTTTTTTAAACAAATAGGCTTGAAAAATAATTGAAAACAATGAAAAGCTTGCAAAATAGTCATTTGTTCTTACATTTGCAGAGTTGTGTTTTTTCCTCCTTAAAGACTCAATGTAAAAAAAACTAAGTTTGAAACTATGGGAAGTAAGTAAGTTATATAAGTAGCTGCCTCCCTAGCAATCTTAATACTTTGGTGCATTTAATGTAACAATGCAGTTTAGTTTTATTTAAAGGTAGCCAGTTTGCTTTTTCTTACGGCTAAAATGTAATGTTTACTGAAAGCATACAAGCTGTTTGTCACATTTGGAACGAGACTAGAGATAACAAAACAGATGGAAGCAGGAACTTGAGCTTTTACATATGGCTTTAGCATGGGTAATCTTAATTTTGGAATGGACAATGCCTATGAGCACAGCCAGACATGTAGGCAGGATGGGCTGAAAAGGGCAGCTACTCTGGGCACAAAGTATAAGGGGTAGTGATTGGGAGATGCTGTTTGGTTGTGCGGTACAGGTTTTCATTTCTCCACTGGCATTTTGAATGCCAGTACAAGAATTCATTTCCGTGGTGCTTTTGTGATCAGAAATTGCAGGGCTTTGTGTGTGTGCAAGTTGTAGCAATTGGCTTGGCTACAGTTTTAAAAGTAGCAGCATAATCAATTTTCAGTGTCTGAGCCAAGGACACAGCCCACTCTACTAGGATTATGGCTGCTTCTCAGGCATGCTTTAAAAAATGCATCACTGATTGAGCGTAGTGTCTGTGTGGGCATTACTGAGCACTTTTGTAGGATGCTGTAAGCCGAATGTGATTTCTAGGCCCAGGTCATTCTTTGTCATGATGATCTAGAGCATTCTTCATGAAGCTTCACCTGTGAACTCAAGTTTGGGACTCTGTCCTTAAGGTAATAAAATTGGAAATCCCAGTTGCAAATATGAAAGTTATGCCCTTATTGCAATGCTAGACTTAGATTTGCAATTCCCCTTCTTTGCCATACCCACTCTCAGTCCTGATTGGTCTGGAAGTCTTTCAGATAAAGTATTTATCTGTTTATCTCTTTATTTTGTAGGTATTTGTCTGTCACTGTTTTAAATAGTTGCTAGCATGGACTTTAGGGACCTGGAGAAGAATTCTGAGTCACACAGCATCATGGGTAAGGGGAGAAGCGAGGTAGGCTGAGAAGGTTTTGAGCTGTTAGACTAAGTCCTGCAGACCTTGGTCCTTGAGGTAATGAAGGTAAAACTGACCGTTCAGAGTTAGTTATGGTAAATATGTAATTTTATATGAGCAGCATCCTTGCTGCAGTATTGGCTCCCACTTGTCTTTCTCATATAATTTTCCTGTTTTTTGTAACACTGTAATAGTTGAGGTAGAGAGAAAAAGGGAGACTGTGTGATTACTCTTTTCCTGTATCGGTGCTGTTAAGGGGTGACTTTTTGGGGAGTGCTGCTTCTCCAATTTAACCATGACCTGAACTGAGCAAGGGCTACATTAGAAACGTTGTACTGTAGTAGGTGATTACTGCTTTCGCCTACTCTATCATCTTTGTTTTGTAAAATTAACGAGGAGCTTTTTCCTTTATTAGGTGTATCTAAACCTGATGTTGGTACAGGCTAACTTTTCTTCTGCATGCCTTTGCCCCTCTGTCTCACCAACTATCATGCCTTCCCATGACAGATTTGTGCCCAATAGAAGTGGGAAATTTTCCCTCATATTCTGTAGGTAGAGGACTGTCTTGAGCAACCATCATCCAGGCATCCTGCCTGTGAGAGCATTTCTGTATACATGGTCATAAACCCTTCCTTTTGGGAGTTGACATGCACCTATGTTATTGTAGGACCTGACTAAACCCTTCTATTTTTTTCTTGCTCCCTACATGCAGTTTTTAAGGGACTCCAGCAGCAGCTTTGGTGGATATGCACATGTTATCCCTGCACTGACCACAGCCTTTAATCTCCATCCTTGATGTTTAGCAGCGATTTGTATTTGATTGTGGTGAGAAGAGCAGCTGCCCCCCCCCCCCCCCCCAGTATGGGCACTAATATCCTCCTAACCTGCATGTTCAAGTGCTTGAGTTTAACTCTGCTTGGGTCACCTGGGGTTATAGTCAGGGCTTTTACTCTCCATGCCACCGATGAGCCTGCTGACTTCCTTTTATACCTGTAATACAGGTGTGTGTGCTTGTTAAGAAGGAGCCAGCTAGCACTAGTGTTTCCCTAGAGCTTTGGGAGTTTGGATGGGTGAGCAGATGTGCATCCATGACTGATTTTCACGTGAAGTGAATTAAACTGTACAAAAGTGGTCCGGTATTCTTAACTATCTTGATAAAAGCCACTCAGTAGTATTTTGAAAGGGGAACAGGGCTTAGAGGTGGGGAAGATTTTGCTGCAAATGCCAAGTTTGATTTATCTAGAATCCCTAGAGCAAGTTGGCACAGCTAGGTGGTTGTCTGCCAATAGTTATAAATACTGTTGTAGACTGTTAAGTTATAAGTCAATGATGGTTAAGTAATTGTTCCAGATGCTTTGACAATCTGTCCTACCGTACTATAACTCTTACTGTTTAGTGTAGCTTTCATTAGTTCTACTAGTGCCTTTTGTTGTTTTTGCCCGTGTACCATAGTTTTTTTGTTTTTTTTTTTTTGCCCCTGCACCATAGTTACTTGGAAATTTTTGGCCTGGGTTTGAATCTGGAACTCGAGTGTAAGTAGATAGGTCACTGTTCTGTAAGAAGATCCAAAATGGATATCTAACACTCTGTTACATTTTCTTAAACAAGTGTTATGTTCCTTCATTTTAGTGAAAGGCATTTACTTATGGAGACGGGAATAACTGGTTTTACTTGACAACTTGATCTTGGCATAGTACAGAGCACTAACCTAGTACTCGAGAACAGTTATGGGAAACCCAAAAAGGCATTTTCTGTTCATACATTAGTGTTTATGGGGCATGCAGCTGTGTTCCTTACCTTTTGCTTTTTGTGAGTCCTGTGTTGTACATGAAATGCACCATATTCCAGAATTCTGTTTATATTTTTCCTTGTTCACAGGGCCCCAGATGGAACATGTATAGCAACTTGCAGTGCTGACAACATTCTGCGAATTTACAATCTTCCTCCAGAGTTCTATGCTGAGGACTGGGATGTCTTGGCTGAAATGGTAACTATCTTGTTTAAGAAGTGCATTGTAAGACGTGCAGGTGGATACCTTAAGTTCCCTTTTTTTCATGTAAAGAAAAGACTGTTGTGAAATTTTATAAATTGTGCACATTTACTGTGCTACTTTTGTCTGACATCATGTAACATAGCAGTCTTATACTAGTACCATGTTTATAAAAGCTTAGAAAATTAGGTCAGCTAGAATGTGTAGAATGCAAAATTCTAGAGGATGTTTTCCTGCCCTGAAGGAATGTATGGTGCTCTCTATGTTATTGCTACTGTCACCTCACTATTATTCCAGATGACAGCATGATGGTGGTCTCTCCTGTCAGTGCCATTTTTGGATAGGGATACAGAATGATGGAGGGACATTTTTTGTAGTAAGCTAAGTATTCTGTTTGTCTGGTTGCTTAACCAGAGCAATTTCTAACCTGTTTGTTTTTATGAGGTAAGTTTTACTGGACATTTTTTATTGCATTGGGGTGTTTGCTTTGGTTAAGAGAGATGGAACAAAGTGTGATGCTCATCAGCAGAGATGTATGGGGATTTTGGAGCTGTGAAGTCAGCCTCAACAGAAAATACTGGTTTTGGGGTTAGGAAGATTAAAATAATCAAAAATGCTCTAGACTTTCTATAGCAACACTTTGTCCATGCCTACCTAGATTTGCTTGTTTGAGGTGTATTTGAAATTTGCAGGAATTTTTCTTGGAGAAAAGTAGAAGCAGTAGCTTTGTGGGTAGTGATTGTAGTACTGTTTTCAGCCTATGTGGCAGAGAAAAATAAAGCCCTGACTGCATTCCATCTAACCCAAGATTGGTCAGTGATTTGGGTGCTGCAGGAGCTGGGCTGCAAGAATGGTGTAGTGAACATTTGATGCTGGCTTACCCTAACCGATTTGTGCGTGTGTGCGTGGTGAATGCTGCTGGACTTGCTATGCTGGTGGTTGTTAGCTGAGGCTGGGAAGGGTACTTTAATCAGGTTGCACTAGTCAGCCTTTTGCAGGGTCACCAGTTAGAGCCTGAAATGGATGCCAGAGTGACACATGGAAGTGCTCATTCATGCACCAAAGAACCCTGTGTTTTCTCCCCATTTGGTGGAATGTGACATGGCAGCAGTGTTGCTAACTGGGGAATGGAGATTATGGAATAATCCCACAATTACCTGGACGACTGGAGAGTAAATGAGATGGTTGGCAGGCACATGGAGGTGGCAGCAACACAGAGATCACCCAGCATTCTTTCCTAGGAAGAAAAAGTATGATTGTCGCTGCAGAGTTGCTTAATGCAATGTAAAGATTGGTTAGCATTCCATTTCCCCATGTAATCCATTCCAGACACTGACTGGTAGATTGATGCACAGCAGTGCTTATCTTATGGCTAAACTCTGAATCTCTCTATTGCATGCATAGTTTGGTGATGTGTAGGCAATTGTAATTTTATTCTGGTTTGACTATGTTGAAGCTCTTGATGTATCTTAGTTTGTTGTTGTCACTGTCTGGTGGAGCTGTAGCACCAGGATTATACCTGGAAAGCAGACATTGACACTGTTCGCTGAGAGGCATACCTAGTAACAAATTACTTACTTAAACATAGTGCAGGTCTTCACACTCAGTCTGGGTCCATGTCTGTAACTTATGCACATTCACACGTTTCCTGACTTATGCAAGTCCAGTGTAAATAATGCTGTGTACTGCCTTCTTTGGTTCTCCTGCCAGCACTGCTATCATTCTGATGCAATCCCTAACCATCTATGGTGTGTGGCAGTATTTTGTAGACTTTAACAATGGCTTTATCCATCAGTTTATCAGTAGAAGTCCGATGTATCCATGGTCGATGTTAGGTTGTGTCGTATTTACTTTCTTTTCCATGCCTCAGATACATGTAGAATAGCACGATGTCCTTCAGGGATGCATCTGCAGTCATAACATATGGGTTGTCCTGCCTCAGGCAGCCCTCGGTCGGCCCGATTCCAAAGTCTGGGTCTGGCCTCGGCTGATGTCGCACTTCACCCGACATCATAGCTCCTGGGGTATAAAGGCATCAGCCGACGCCATTTTCCTCAGTCTTTCTTGCCGCGCGGTGCCCGAAGCAGAAGCTGTTCGCAAGTGCCGGTCGGTCAGATCCAGAGATTTCAGCTACGGAAGACTTCTAAAAAAGCTAAGTACCCCGTTGGGGACTCTTTCTTGCCTCAGCCGATGTCAGACAAAATAAATAATTGTTTAACTTGTGGGAAACAAATACTTCATAAGGATTTCCACTCTTATTGCCTTCCTTGCTTAGGCCCAGACCACGACGTATCAGCTTGTTTAGCCTGTGCCTCCTTCAACCAACGGACCCTTAGACGTCGGTCGGAGTTTGCAGAAGAGTTTTTTGGTCCAGCCTTTGCATATAAAATGCCATCGGAGACTCCGACTACACATTTATCTAAAAAGTGCAAGGAAAAGGACCGACACTCGCGGCTCGCGGTTTCGGCTGAAACCACGGTTAGGCCTACCGCGAGTGTCTCGGTTTCGGCTGAAACTGAGTCCTCGGTCCTTCCTTCGGCCGCTAGCATGCCTCCGACAACCAAGGCCTCAGAGGCCCCGGCTGAGTCTGCTACAGAAATTCCTACCGAAGAAGCAGGCACTCAAGATTTGTCCGACACCATCCCGTTGGACATTTCCACTCCTGCACGTGGGGCAGCTAGACCCCCTGCTTCTATGTCTATTAAGGCCTTCTCCAGGGCTAAAGCAGCTAAACTTTCCAAGGCCTTACCTACAAAACCTCCTCACAGACCTTCCTCAAGTTCTCAGATTCTCAGCCTTGTTGAGGACCTCATTTCTGTAATCAGGGGATCCCAACCTCACACAGACAGGGCCTCACAACCCCCTCCTGAAAAAAGGCCTAGGACTGAACCCCCTGAACCTCTTTCCTCTGACTACTCCTCGGATGGATCAGATTTACCAGACCATCAGGAAGGCCCATACTCACCTTATGAGGATTCGGATGCAGAAGACTCCATTCCCTCTGCCTCTCCCCCAGAAGAATTTTCATTTGGGGAAACTCTTCATTCAATGAGGGAACATTTCCAATGGCAGGGTCAGGATTTTTCTGATTCTAGAAAAAGGCTAAGGACTTTTTTACATCTACCACAGCATAGGCCTTTAGCCATACCACCTGTACTATCAGTTGTTGATGATGCATACAATGATGCCAGTTCAGCCCCTGATTCTCTTCCCCCGGCCCCTGCCAAACCTGACAGATATTACAGGGTCCCGGATTCTCATTTCCATTTGTACAAGGCCCACGCTGCAGACCCAGAAACCATTTCTCAGGGCCCTAAGGGTGTTGCAGCTGCCTCTGCCAAAACCCCTCCCTCTGAAAGAGAATCTAGAGCATTAGAGATGGGGTAAAAAGGTTTATACATCTGCTACTCTTTCTGCCAGGGCTTTAAACTGTCAATTTCACATGATACAGTACCAGGAATTTTTGTTAGATCAGCTGAATAAAAAGCTTTCTTCTCCTGAACCTTTAGACCGTAAGTCCCTTCAGGAGTTGGTACACAATTCTCAGCAGGTCAGTAATCATTTTTTAAAATGTGGCTATGATGCAATGGAGGCTTCATTTAGATCAGCTATGACTGGAGCAGTGATTCGAAGGCATGCCTGGCTAAAAGAGCAATCCTTGCCAGACCATGTTAAGTCTAAACTACTAGATGCTCCTATGGAAAAACAAAGTTTATTTGGCTCCCCTGCACAGGAGGTTCTAAAGAAAGTGGAAGAAAAAGTAAAATCTGTGCAAACAGTCAAGGATTTTTTGCAGGTCCAACCTCCGAGGTTCAGTAGAAATTGGCCTTCAAAGAATTGGTCCTTTCCAAACACCTCCACAGCACAAAGAGGCAGAAATAGACGCCCAAGAGGCAGAGGTCAATCAAGGGGTGCCTACAGGGGCCATCAGTGGCAACCTGACAGCCAGAGGAGCACCTCTACAGCTGCGACTGCAACCACTTCCACTGGACAGACACAATGACTTGGCTCTGATTCCGCCTACCAGGGAACAATTGGAAGCACCCTTGGGCGGAAAATTAGCTTTATTTTCAAAAAACTGGCATTGCATTACAGGAGACAAATGGACTTTGCAAACAATAGACAAAGGCTACAGGTTTCACTTCCACACTTTACCAAAAAAGAAAGGAATGCCAAACCTTCCGCCAAGCCAGACGTCAGAGGCTCTAAAACAAGTCATCAATTTACTACGGATGAGAGCAATAGAAAAGGTACCATCTATGGAACAAGGCCAAGGATTTTACTCCAGACTATTCCTTGTACCAAGAAAAGAAACTCAATGGAGGCCTATTCTCGATTTGTCCGCACTGAACACATATCTCATTGTACCAAAATTCAAGATGCTGACCCTACAGCAACTTCTTCCCATGTTGGGCAAGGAGTCTTGGCTGGTAACTCTAGATCTCAAGGAGGCATACCTGCACGTCCCTATACGACCAGATTGCAGAAGACACCTCAGATTTCTTGCAGGATCAGAGCATTATCAATTCTCAGCATTGCCCTTTGGCTTATCTACTGCCCAGAGTATTCACGAAATGCCTGGCATCAGTAATTGCACATTGCAGGCTTCAGGAATTCAAATCTATCCATACCTGGACGACTGCCTAATACAAGCGGACAACAAGACAAAAATAATAAAGGATTTGGCCTATGTCATACAACTGCTGCAAGCCTTGGGATACACAGTCAACATACAGAAGTCAAGACTAGTGCCATCCCAAAGGATAACATTTTTGGGTGCAGAACTGGACACAATAACTCAGATGGCTTTTCTCACAGAAGAAAAACAAAACCAACTTCCAGTCTACTTCACGGCATTGACAAGACAAACTCAGCTTACTGCAAGGAAAGTCCTGCAGGCCCTGGGCTACATGGCATCTTGCATAATCTTGATCCCACATGCCAGACTGCATATGAGAAAATTACAATGGTACCTAAGAAATGTATGGTCTCAACACAAACACAGTCTAGAGACCATGATACCAATCATTCCATGCCTGAAAAAAGAATTCCTGTGGTGGGCTCAGGCCTGCCAGACCAACAGCGGGTTGCTTTTCCACAAACCACAACCAAGGCAGACCATCACCACGGACGCCTCAGACCTAGGCTGGGGTGCACACATGGAAGACAAGTGTATCCAAGGCCTATGGTCCCAAGACCAGCTGAAACTACACATAAATCTAAAGGAAATGCTGGCAGTGAAACAAGCAATACAGGCATTCAAGTCATTCCTCAAGCAAGGACACCTGCTGATAAGGACGGACAATACCACAGTCATGTGGTACATCAACAAACAGGGAGGCACACATTCCTACCCTCTATGCCGGATGGCAATGGAACTGTGGAACCTAGGCCTGAATCTCAACATTCAACTGCAGGCCAGATTCGTACCAGGAAAAGAGAATTCACTAGCAGACAAATTAAGCAGAACTACCACGGATGCTCACGAATGGATGCTGCATCCAGATATCTTCAAAACCATAACAAAGAAATGGGGAATGCCAGAGATAGACCTGTTCGCCTCCCCACTCAACCACCAACTGAAGAAATTCTGCTCAAGAGAATACCACCCACAAGCATGGAGAGTGGATTCCCTTTCTTTCAGCTGGAAGGCCCTGACACTTTATGCCTTTCCACCCCTCCCATTGATGTACAAAGTTCTACTGAAGATCAGGGAGGAACAGCCAAAAGTAATTTTGATAGCTCCAGACTGGCCAAGGCAGCATTGGTACCCACTACTGAGAAGCATGTCTCGGACGGACCCATGGCCTCTACCTCTATGGCCTTTACTTCTAACACAGAACAACTACAAGACCCTACATCCAAACTTGAAAACGCTGCAGCTAACTGCCTGGAAAATTGCATAAAACATAACCAACCTGTTTTATCTCAGAGGGTCAAGGACATTATCCTGGAGGCTCGCAGACCCTCCACAAGGAAAACATACTCAGCCAAATGGAAGAGATTCCTCATTTGGAGTGCATCAAAGGGAACAGATGTCACGCTTGCAAACCTAGCACACATCCTAGAATACTTAGCAGAACTGTTCCACAATGGCCTGTCCTACTCTTCCATTAAGATTCATGCTTCAGCAATTTCAGCAGAGTACAACATGGATCCTCCTATCTTCTCTCAACCTCTTCTCAGGCAATTTTTAAGAGGGATCAAAAATGTAAAACCTCCAAGGAAACCACCTCTGCCTGCATGGGATCTCAATTTTGTGCTGGAAAAATTAACACTTCCCCCTTTTGAACTAGCAGCATCAGCAGACTTACAGTTCTTATCTTGGAAGACTGCCTTCCTTCTAGCAATCACTTCAGCAAGAAGGGTATCCGAGTTACAGGCATTAATGGCAGTACAGCCTTTCCTTATCTTTCACCAGGATAGGGTGTCTCTGAGAACCAATCCTACTTTCATGCCAAAGGTGGTATCCAGGGTATCCTTGAATCAAGCTATTCATCTGCCTACGTCCTTCCCTAACCCTCAGAACAGGGGGGAAAAGCTACTACACACCTTAGATGTACATAGACAACTGCGCTACTACCTGGACAGAACTAAGACCAGCAGAAAAACTGATCAGCTTCTGGTAGCATATGCAACAGGAGTGCAAGGGAAAGCAATTTCCAAACAGACAATTTCAAAATGGCTAGGAAATTGCATTCGATTCTGTTACTCTTTTCATGGAAAGTCAACTCCTGAAAATATCAGGCCTCACTCCACAAGGGCTACAGCCACCACTACAGCTTTCCTACGAGGAGTGGCTACCAAAGACATTTTAGAAGCTGCTACTTGGAGCTCCGTGCATACATTTGCCAAGCATTACAATCTTCCTTTATACTCCAGATCCCGAGCAGGCTTTGCAACTGCAGTTTTACAAGGGATCTTAACTACACCATCTTTATATTAGTGCCTCCTCCCCCAGTTTGGCTATGGTATTCTACCCATATGTTATGACTGCAGATGCATCCTTGAAGGACATAGTACAGTTTTGTACCTACCATAAATGTAGATGTCCGATAGGTATGCATCTGCAGTCAGGATTACCCACCCTCCTTCCCCTCTGTGGTACTCCTAGGGTGCTTACCCCTCTTTCAGCTAGCTGGGGGAATCCATTATGGTGTATTTGTTTGTATGTATGTATATATATATATATATATATATATATATATATATATATATATATAATTTTTGTTTGCTACTGTTTGGAATTTACAACATTATCCAAATTTAGCCTTCCTAGAGGGCACCTGACATCTGGGGCAAGAAACACTGAGGAAAATGGCGTCGGCTGATGCCTTTATACCCCAGGAGCTATGACGTCAGGTGAAGTGCGACATCAGCCGAGGCCAGACCCAGACTTTGGAATCGGGCCGACCGAGGGCTGCCTGAGGCAGGACAACCCATATGTTATGACTGCAGATGCATACCTATCGGATATCTACATTTATGGTAGGTACAAAACTGTACTTTTTGTAGACACGTTTTTGTTGCTGTTCCTAACACAAGCAGATCTATAAAGCAGTATTTTTTTTCCC